>NW_006198617.1:728617-729238 GCF_000334495.1 Tupaia belangeri chinensis | reverse complement strand
GGGGCTGGGCCAGGGCTGGCCGTCCTCTCCTGAAAGGGCCAGTGAGTGCCCCGGCTCTGCGGGCCAGCTGGGCTCCAACCACTCAGGGCACAAGCGGCCACTGATGACACGTGGGTGTGGGCATGTCCGGGCAAAGTTTTCCGCCTAAACGGCACATCTGCCGGCCCCTGGGCGAGACACCTGAAGCACACCTGGGCCCAGAAGGCAGGGGCCGGCCTCATCACTCAGTGGGTACCCGCGTCACTGCAGCTCTGACACCCGGCCTGGCTCGCCGAAGCCCCAGCCCAAGTGCGTCTCTACCCTGAGGCTGAGCTCTGTCGTGTTCTAACTGTGCTGGGGGACACAGCTGGGCAAGCTTGCTGGGGTGCAGCCTACGACCAGATCAGTAACGGTCGCTGTGACAGCGGAGGCCTTTGGGGAAACCCACCCGGGAGGGTCTGGCCACAGAGATGGGGAGTGGCAGGGGCATGTCTGCACACTGACCCATGAAGCAGGAGGGCGGAGGGCAGAGGGAGGCATGCAGCCGCCAGCGTTTACAGACAGATGTCATCCACCAGCAAACTGCCACGCCCCGGTCAAGGGCCCTCTGTGGTCCCCAGCCAGCACCAAGCCTCCAACAAC
>NW_006198617.1:721321-728438 GCF_000334495.1 Tupaia belangeri chinensis | reverse complement strand
CGGAGGGCAGAGGGAGGCGTGCAGCCGCCAGCGTTTACAGACAGATGTCATCCACCAGCAAACTGCCACGCCCCGGTCAAGGGCCCTCTGTGGTCCCCAACCAGCACCAAGCCTCCAAAAACCAGGCCCGGCAGTCCCTATCAACTAACCACGTCCTCCGAAACTTGTGTCTAGCGGTTAGTACACAAGGTTCTGAATTTGCCTCCCTTGGTCACGTCAATCCGGCAAGTGGTGTGGTGGTTAGGGGTGCTGGACTCCCACACGGCTGCAGTTTGAGTCCCAGATCTGGCGGCTGTCTTTCTTTCTCTCTGTCCCTCTCTGGTCAAATTAAAATAAATAAATACATGAGTAAAGTTCAGTAAAAATTATTCTACAAAAACAAAAGAAAGCAGAGCTGACTCCTGAGCAATTAGGGTCTGAACCGTGCAGGTCCCTTCCGCGTGGGCTTCCCCAGCACCGGCACTGGCGAACAGAGGACAGCACCTAGTGCAGCTTCTCTTCACTGTTCTCCTAGTACTGTTTTTCTCTTGTTTATTTCCCTCGAGCTCCCCTGATCGAAGAATACAGTGTGCAGTACATGTAACACCCAGAACACATGAGTCAGCCGTGTTACCAGGAAGGCTTCCAGCCAATAGCAGGCTATCAGCAAAGTGCGGAGAGACGACGGTTATTGTAGTCGGATTTCTGACATGTGGGCCCGGTGCCCCAGCCCCTACCCGCTGCTCAGGGGCTAAGGGTAGTGGACCGAAAGGTCGGGCGGGGCGGGCAGCAGGCACTGACCTCCTGGAAGAGCGAGGACATCTCACACACCAGGCAGGAGCTGGGGCTCTGCATCTCACAGCGATGCCGGTCGGACAGGAAGAAGTCACGCAGGAGCGGTGTGTGTGTCAGGGCCTGCACGATGCAGTTCATGAAGCAGGTGTTCCCCAGGTTGATGAGCCCACGCAGGCCTGCAAGGGGCAGAGCCAGAGGGCGGGGTTACTGCACACGGGCCACACGCACGCCCTCCCGTGTCTTCCTTTTCTTTTATCCATTCTTTCCAGAAAAAAAAGCAGAAAGAAGCGGTATTTTTCTTTTTATACTATTTTCATGGATTCTAAAATATGTTCTAAAAAGTGTTTCCTCGGTTCTAAGAAAACTCTCTCATTTCCACACTGCCTCCTCCCTGCAGATCGATGTGCCTGGCTTCAACTGGCCAGCACACACCTGGGTCCTTCTATACGCGCAGACCCAAAGGGCCTGTTTCCACTGGTCGCCCCACACCCCAAACCTGCAGCCAGCCCCTGAAGAGAGGAGAGGCCTGAGACCTCCGTGATAAACAAGCTACACAGTTACAAAGGGGCAGGTAGAACGGGGGTCACACAGTTATGCAGGGCCTGAGTGGGTTACCCAGGGCGTGAGTTACACAGCTACGAGGGCCTGAGTTAGTTAACCAGGGTGTGAATTACCCAGGGCGGGAGTAGAACCTGAAACCTGCAGCTGCGTATCTGCCCGGAAACCCTGAGAGCGCAGCCCAAGCGTGAACACAGACCGACGACCTGAACGCGCCTGCCACCCACCTATGGTGCAGTTTGAGGTGATCTTCCTCCTTTTGGGGTTGTGCTTCAGCAGTTCGAGCTCCCGTTTGGTTGGTTCCCAGGTAGAAAACTTCTCCCCCACACCTAAGCGGGCGAAGGACAGTGCCAGGGCTGTTAGCTCCAAGCCCAAGTGTGCTCACAGACACGGGTTAGGTCACGGATTTCTAACAGTCTGCACTTTAGAGGAGCATCCCTGCGCTGAACAGAACACCAAGGAGCCCCTTCTAGATGGCGTGGGGACAAGCAGGTTGCCCATGAGACGGCGCAGCGCTCCGAGGCAGCAGCCCCTACACAGCCACTAAGAGGGAGGCTCCCCGAGCACACCGCTCACACAGCCCTGCAGCAGTCCTGTGGGTGCTTGCCTGAGAGGGAGCGAAATGGACAGGGAGATGAACTTTGGAGCAAACTCAGCACAGACCCGACCGTGGACTGGCTGTGTCCCACCTGACTCGAACCAAAGACGCCATTGGTGTGAATGATAAGCAGCATCCCATGTCTGGGGACCAGCAGATGGCGTAGCAGTTACACCGCTGGACTCTCACATGGTGAACTGCGGTTCAAGTCTCGAACCCGGTAGCTTAAAAATCACATGGTGTATGTGTGCAGGCATATCCAAGATCCTGAGAGAAGAATGGAGAAGAGATTGTGGCACGACCATGCCCTGGGGGGTGACTTCTCACTTTCTCTCTCACTCCCCCATCCCCCAGTGCACATGCCCTAAAGCTAAACCTCTAAAAAAATACTAAAAGCAGCACGCATCACCAGCCTTGAGGAGTGGGGACCTGGCTCTGTTAAATGTGTCCCATTTTCAGAGGTACTTGTTCCATTCTACCGAAAATGTATACACAATTCAATACACTAGGAACAGATAGTATTTTGTGAGTAGAAGAAATTACAAAATGATTCCAGAAAACCACAGTTCCGGGACCTCCAGGTCTGAGCTCCATAGTTCCAGTGTTCTGCACGAAGAAATCGTACACTCACGCTGAGCTTCGGCGGTACTTTTCTCTTTCCAAGTTTACTTTTTCCCTAAGTGAGAGAGGCAGTGAGACAGCACCCCCGGCATGCCCTCATGCCACGGCCCAGCCCCATCTCAGTCAGCCAGGCTCACGGAGCGAGCATCTGATGTACTCAGGGAGGCATCTGGGTGTGGACCTGGAACCTTCCCAGTCTCACAGGGCCGCACTTACCCTCAGGCCACCATCTGGCTCCAACATGGTTCCATATTTGAGCAGAAAAGAACAGGAAATACAAATCAAAGCGACTTCTCCCCAGGAAGAAAAGAATCTCATTTGTCAAAATAATTCTCATCATAGAGGGCACCTGCTTACTCTTCTGTTCTCGAAAACTGGGTTGTTTTTTTTTTTTGGAGAGGTTTACGCTATAGGGTGTGTGCACTCGCCAGACAGAGACAGACAGAGAGACAGAAAGCGAGAAATCACCCCCCAGGAGGGGTGGTCACACCGCAATCCCTTCTCCATTCTCCTCTCAGGATCTTGGGCACGCACGCACACGCGCCCGGCGTGAGTTCTAAGCCACCGGGTCCAGGACGCGAACCACAGTCGACTACATGGGAGTCCAGCGCCATAGCCATTATGCTAACTGCTGGTTCCCAAAAACTGGGTGTTTTTAATGCAGGACAATCAAGGCACGAGCCTGTAAAGTAGGTGCCGGGTGCGCACGCTCCCTTTATAGACACAGATGGTCCTGCGACTTGAGAAACCTGCTCACATCGCTTGGGACAGACCCACCTGTCACTGTCATTGTGAACTGAAAGCATGTGGAACTGAAAACTGGGGGAAAAAAAGAACGAAAGAAAGACAAGAAATAAAAGAAACAAAGCAGGGAAATCAAAAGGAAAGAGATCCCGGACCACATGGTCTTGCCACGCTGGTGAAGCCCGTGCCCGAGTGCCTTGGGCATGGTGGGCAGAAGGGCACCTCCGAAACTCCCGGGGTGCTGCAGGTGTCTCCTCCGCCCTCCTCCACCCCATCATGAATGGCTGACTCCTGCTGCTCTAAGTTTCTGCCCTCACAACCAACTAAATGGATGGCATATGATGAGCCTGCCACGTCCCGGAGATTGCGGAAGACCTCAGGCATCCAGGCCCAGGGCTGCCCTCATCACCTAGCCACGAACCCCTTGTCCACAAAACCCCACGGAAGCTCCCGGCCCGCCCTTCAGAGCCCGCGTAACTGCATCTGGCCCCCTCTCTCGGACCGAGCAAGCCTTTACTCTCCGAGTCTGTGAGTTCTCCTGGGGCCGGAGCACAGGCCACCGCGACTTTCTGAGAGAGAAAGCAGAGCAGGCCCAGCTCGCTGCCCCGCAATGGAGCCACAGTGGATCGGGATCGGCTCCTGGGCTGGCCTGAAGCATGCGGGGTGTGCGGCGTGGGCACCTACGATCCCGGCTGGCTGGGGGAGAGGGTCGTGGCTTGTAGAGACCCTGTCCTGGTGCGTCTCTCACACTACCTGTCCTTTGCTCATGACAAAAATAAACTTTAAAAAAGAGGACCGAGCAGTGACAGCAAACAAGAAACCAGTCCCAGTGCCCGGAGGGGCCTCCACACAGGGCGGGGACACCTGGGTGGCGCTCCCACCTTCCCTCTGGAAACATCTCTGCTGCAAAGGTTTAAATCACCAGAATTTTAAGAGATTCTACAATAATTTGATCAGGAAAATGGTCCACCCTGCCCCACAGGGAACCAAATTTTTTTTTTTTAGGTTTTTGTCCTAGGGCATGTGCACTCCCCCCAGAGAGACAGAAAGGAAAAGTGAGAAATCACCCCCCAGGGGGATGGCCATGCCATAGGCCCTTCTCCTCCGGCCTTCTCCTGAGATTTGGGGCAGGCATGCGCATGTGCCCAGTGCGATTTTCAAGCCACCAGGGTCCAGGACTCGAACCACGTCAGCTGTGTGGCAGTCCAGCACTTTAACCACACCACCTGCCGGCCCCAGTACGCTTATTTTTAACATTGCTGTGGAGAGCTGCCTTCTAGAACAGTGCACAGCAGAGGTAACCACTCTTCCACGTAAGAGGGCGTGCCTTGCCGGTGCTGCTCCAGCTCGGCTCCGTGCCTGCGGCCGTGCCCGTGACTGCAGTGCACCTGCCCTCCTCGGCCCCAAGGGGACCCAGGCACCAAGGTGCGGGAACAGGTCGGACAGACAGCTGCAGGGCTGTGGCCTCCTGCCTCTTCCCGGCCTCACTGCCTCCGCGGGAACAGGTCGGACAGACAGCTGCAGGGCCGTGGCCTCCTGCCTCTTCCCGGCCTTGCTGCCTCCAATCACATCGGCCCAGGAGAAGAGTGGACGGGGTGGGGGTCCCTCCCCCACCACACCGACTGTCCTGCGCAGACTCAGGCTGCCCCCCGCCCGCTCCCCCTAGAGCTTCTCTTCCTGAGTTCTGCCCTTGGGTCAGGAGGCAAACCGGGCGGGCAAACTGGAGCAAGCTGACCTTGCACTTTCCAGGCTCTCCGCTGCTCCTCCTTGGCGATGAGCTCCATGTCTCTGTCGTAGATGTAGTCCTGGCACAGGAAGCAGTATATGCCTCCGTACATGAGATCCACGGCTGCAGAGCACACGACATTCAATCAGGGATGCGTCGGGACAGCTAGACCCAAGTAAGGCAGTTCCCCTCCTCCCCACCACAGGGCCCTGGGACAGGACTGCCTCTGGGGCAGTGTCCGGGGGGGGCTGCACGCTTTCCCAGGAAGGAGAGGCGCCATACCCGCATCTTACAAAGGATCAAATGACCCTCAGCCTCGGCACCCACGTCTCTTTCTGACAGTGTGCTACCTAAAACAGTATTTCGCTGACTGGTTTCAGGCCCCAGGACTCCTGCCCTGGCAGAGTTCCTCCATGCCAGAGTTCCTACCACTGCCACATGGAGCAGCGCCCACACCTGCCAGTCACTTCTGCTGCTCACGCCAAGGGCAGCTGCGAGGCTGGCCCCCAGCTCGATCCCCACAGCCTACTGCACGGCTCCCCGTGGGTGTGTGGGTCTGAGCACTCTCTCAACTGCCTGTCTACAAAACAAGCTGAGTAGTTGGACTCTAATTACTCGTTATCACTGTGCAGATTGCAGAGATAAAATCCCGAGCACCTGGACAGTACCCTTCAATCTGACAAGTAAATCTACGTTCAGGGGTGGGGGCAGGCGGGCTTACACCCCACTCTCAGATACTCAGGAGACAGTGGGACACAGAGGGCGGGTTCGGAATAACTGGCACCAACCCGACCTCTTCCTTGCTAGTTCTGCACCGTTGATAAAAACTCCACTTCCCTGCACCCGCCTCCCCTTAAGCAAAAAAGTGACAGCAACAGTATTAATGCCCCAGGCTTGGGTGACATTTAATGAGTCCACAGAGCTTAATCTCACCTCCTGATTAACAGCAGTGTTTTCAAATCAAATAGTTCTACTACAGTTGGTGTCTTAAATTACTATGACTTGCATGAACACGGTGGCAGGTCTGTAAAGTCCTCTGCATAGCAATTTAAGAGTTCCACGGCTACCTTTTGCCATTCTAAAAAATGACAAAATTCCAACCAACGATTTTGAAGTCCCCTGCAGAGCTGTTAGGAGGGCTCAGCCCATGGCCTGTTAGAACTACAAATTCATAAGCAATACATAGTTCTGACACGTGGCTTTCAAAGAGAAAGTTTGTAAGAAGGACAGGAATTTCCAGGAAAGATGAAACATTCAGTGAAAAATATGCCAAGTGTTCAGCAGACAGCAAAAAATACTAGTGTGGAGAAAGCGTGTAGTTTTTAATATTTCAGTGCATGTCTAAGTCCCTTAGATTAAGTGTTTTTCCAGGCATTTTCACACAGCCACGGTCCCCCTGTGTACAACTGATGCTGATCAGGGTCCGAGATCATTCAGGGGGAAAGAACCGTCTTTTTTTTTTTGCTACAGGGCGCATGCTCTTGCCAGACAGACAGAGAGACAGAAAGTGAGAAATCACCCCACAGGGGGGATGGCCACGCCGCAATCCCTTCTCCTCCGTTCTCCTCGTGAGATCTTGGGCAGGCACGCACACGCGTCCAGCGTGAGTTTTAAGCCACCGGGTCCGGAACGTGAACTGTGGTCGACTACGTGGGAGTCCAGTGACATAGCCATTACGCTAACTGCTGGTTCCACAACAGTCTCTAACAAATGGTGCTGGAACAAGTGTGTCTACACATACAAAAAAATGAAGTCAGATCCCTATCTCACACCACATACAAGATGTAACGCAATACACACCACGGAGTAAGAGCTAAAAAAATAAAATCCTTACAAGAAAACCTAAAGGTAAATCTAAGACTTGAAATTTGGCAGGAGGGTCTTTTGCCTAAATATACCTATGTGATTGGTATCTTAATCCTGCACATTGACACCAAAACACAAACAAAACAACAAAAAACTGGACTATCAAGAAACTGAAAAAAGCAATCTTCGAAAGGGGAGAAAACATTTGCAAAATATATATCTGCTAAGGGTCAACTGTCAAGAAAGTGTCATGAATGGGGGGAATATTAAAAAAATAAAAAATGAACTCG
>NW_006198617.1:718361-721311 GCF_000334495.1 Tupaia belangeri chinensis | reverse complement strand
GCAGTTAGTGTAATGGCTATGTTGCTGGACTCCCATATAGTTGAATGCGGTTCGCGTCCCGGACCTGGTGGCTTAAAACTCACGCCGGGCGCATGGGCGTGCATGCCCAAGATCCCGAGAGGAGAATGGAGGAGAAGGGATTGCGGCGTGGCCATTCCCCGGGGGGAATTTCTCACTTTCTGTCTCTCTGCCTCTGTCTGGCAAGCGCACGCGCCCTATAGCAAAAACCTCTCCAAAAAACTAACTAAATAAAAATAAATAAAAATTAACTCGAGGGGCCAACCAGTGGCATAGTGGTTGAGGGCCCTGGAGTCCCACATGGCCAACCACAGTTCAAGTCCCAGACCTGACGGCTTGCTTTCTCACTTTTTCTCTCTTTCTCTCGCTCTGTCCCTCTCTGGTACAATTAAAGTAAGTAAAATGAATAAATAAAGCTAAGTAAAATAATTCTTTTTAAAAAATGAACTTGAGGGGCCAGCGGCATGGTGGTTAAGGCGCTTGACTCCCACCACATAGTCGACCGTGGTTAAAGTCCTGGACCTGGCAGCTTGAAAAATAACCCCAGACATGTGTGCACGTGTGACCCAAATCCCAGAAGGATCATGGAAGGGAAGGAACAGGGGCATAGTCATCCCCGAGGGGCAAATTCTCACTTCTCTTTCACCCAAGGGCAAAACTTTAAACATCAAAAACAAAAAACTGATTATTTCTACTAACATAGAAATAGCCCATAACAAAGATAAAATCCCTTGAGCACCTGGAATAAATGTACCCTTTAATTCAACAATTAAATCTAAATTCCAGGGAGACGGGAAGGCTTAAATCCCCCGAGCACTCTCATGAAAAGCGTTCACCGACACAGGTCTCTAAGAAAACACTTATGAAAGTCATAACGAGGCACCGCTTCATACTCACTAGGACGGCTGTTAAAAAGCAGAAAGAAGGGGCCAGCAGGTGGTATAGTGGTTAAACTGCTGAACTCCCACATGGCCGACTACAGTTCAAGTCCCAGACCCAGCACCTTGAAAAATCACACTGGGTACGTGTGTGTGCCCAAAATCCCAGGAGGAGAAGGGAGAAGAGACTGCAGTGTGCTCACCTCCCCAGGGAGAGAGTTCTCACTTTCCCTCGTTACTGTCTCTCTAAGGAGAGTAAATGTGCCCGTGGGGGGAGGGGAACAAAAAAAAAAGAAAAAGAGAAAAAAACCTTTAAAAAAAGGGAAAGGAAGAGCTGTAATAGAACATGGAGAAACAGGAGCCCTCGCACGCGGTGGTAGGAATGTGAAACGGGGTAGCCACCAAGGAAAAGCACTGAGGTTTCACCGTTAAATACAGCCATTTAAGAGAAATGAAAGCACACGCCACCCAGAATCACACAGATGTTTCTAGCAGCTTTACTCAGAATGGCCAGAAGATGGAAGGAACCGACAGGACAGCGGGTGAAGACTGGCACACACAAACCGAAACACCGTCCCGCTAACACGCACGACAGCCAGGATGAGGTTCAAAGCCATGCTGAGACCAAGAAGCCAGGCGCCAAGGCCGCACTGCGCGGTTCCAGACTGGGAAACACACAGCGGGAGGAAAGCACGGGGTGACTGTTAACGCACATGGCGCTCCCCTCAGTGTGAAAAGGTTCTGAAACAGGCACGGCAAGTGTACCGAATGCCACTGACTCGTACACTCTGATATGACTAACGGCAGGGACCAGCAGATGGCGTCAGGGCTACATCACCGGACTCACACATAGAAAACCGTGGTTCAAGTCCCAGACCTGGCAGCTTAAAACTCACGCCAGGTACATGTGCATGCATGCCCAAAATCTCAAGAGGAGAAGGGACTGCAGTATGGCCATTCGTCTGGGGGGTGATTTCTCACTTTCTGCCACTCTGTTTCTCTCTGGCAAGTGCACACGCCCCATACCAAAAGTCTTACTAAAAAAAAAAAAAGACTAAGGGTATTATCATGTGAATTTTACCTCAGTGAAAAATTAAAAATGAACAAACCCAAAGCAATACCTACAATCAAAGTAGCTCCCTAATAAAGTTCATGCACAGTCAAATGTAACTATTCTGGGACCAGCAGATGGCGCAGTTTTGTCACTAGACTCCCACATGGCCAACTGGGGTTCAAGTCCTAGACCCAGTGGCTTGAAACTCATGCCAGGCATGTGTGCGTGTGTGCCCAAGATCCTGAGAAGGCAGTGCAGGGATTGCAATATGGCCGGCCCCCCTGGGGGGTGACTTCTCAATTTCCCTCTCACTGTCTCTGTTTCTCTCCAGCAAGCACATGCGCCCTAGGGAAATAACCTCTTAAAAAATAACAGGAACTGTTCTGAGGACAAAGCCCGGACTGTCCGAGAGGAAAGGCTCGAGTCCGGGACCTGGCTGCCTGCCTCCCCATGTGGCAGGGCTCTCCTCCTGCAGGCCTCCTCGGAAACCCCCCGGCAGCGACGGATGACACAGACAATGCACATGGGCCACTCCCCCAACCCGCCCACAGGACGGCCTTCAGGATGTGACCAGCACCACCCCGACGCAGAGCTGAGCTGACCCCACCCGACTGGGGGACACGGGGTAACTCTAAGATGCACCCCAGAGCTAAAGCATCATTTGTGGCCCCTCTGTGGCTCATGCAGGTGAAATTCCAATACCCATGAGTCTACAGAAGAGAACAGCCGGCTGAGGCGGAAAACAGCAGCACAGCGCTCTGTGTGAGGTCACATAGGAAGGACCTTGGCAGCACCCCGGGGTCTCCCTGTGCTCACTGTGTCTGCCCTGATCCGGCTGAAGCCTGCCCCTCTGTCTCAGGGAAAAAGCAAGCAAGCAAACAAACCAAAAAAGTCTCAATCAACTAACAAAAAGAGTCTGAAATCGAACGGCTCTGCTACGACAGAGGCCCACTGCCTGGAACCCAGCGGGCAGACTGCACGCCTCGTCTCCCTCTTTCCC
>NW_006198617.1:713972-718046 GCF_000334495.1 Tupaia belangeri chinensis | reverse complement strand
GCTGTAAAGCTCCCCTAAGCACCACCTGGAGTCGCTCCAGGCCTGCGCAGGAGCCAAGGCGGGGCTCTGCAGACCTGACCTCGAGGGATCCCACCCGTCGGCGAGGCCTCACGGATCTGGACACAGGAACGCAGACAGGACCGGGAGCACCGACTCCCCAGAGACAGCGCAAAGCCAGAATGTGCTCAGAATGTGCATGCCGCCTCGGGGTCCGACTCCCCGGCACGTCAGTCAAGCCTAGCCCCCCAGAGCAGCTCCATCAGCTGCTCGATAAAAGGACCCCCCCCTTTCCTGGGGAGTAGGCAGAAGCACCTCTGGCTTCAGACCCTGGCCGCTCTTGCTCAATATACTTCCCATTTTCTCTCGAGATGTCGCCTCCTGTGCCGACTGTGAACCGTGACAATACGCAGTACGCAAACAGCAGAGGTCGCCACAGCACAGCGGGAGCCATCGAAGGAAAGTCGTTAAGGAGAGACCCGCCCAGGCACAGCGGCAGGAGGGAAGGACAGGACTGAACCTCAGAGTCCTGCTACTCTAGAAGCGTGCTTTGTCAGTTCTTTCAGTTCCTCCAAAAGAACTTACTTCATTTAGCTCAAAACTAGCTCCCCATAAAAAAAACTCAGCCCCTAAAGCTCAACTATTAAAACTCAGCAAGCCACTGAGAGGTTTTCCACTTCCATCCCCGGTTCCAGCAGGATGCCTGGATCCATCCACAAAAAATTTAGAAGGAAAAAAAAAAAAAAAAAAAAAAAAGGAGGAGACCATGAATCAAAGCTATATGCAGGAGAAAGGAAAAGGAACATTTTCCTACAAGAACTAGATATCACAGACAGAAACCTAAAGTTTCAGTCACGGGACCAGCAGACGGCGTAATGGTTACGTCACTGGACTTCCATGTAGTTGACCACAGTTCGAGTCCTGGACCCAGTGCCTTAAAACTCACACTGGGAATATGTGCGTGCATGCCCCAATCCTGAGAGAATGGAGGAGGGAGTTCAGTGGGGCCATCCGCCTGGTGGTGGTTTCTCGCTTTCTCTCTGTACCCACAGCAAGAACCTCAGGGGGGACCTGAGCAAGTTCACAGGTTTGTGCCTCATAGCAGGGAGGGTCTCCTTTCTATGGTCTCACCCTAGGGAGACGGTGGGCGCCGGCCACTTCTCAGGAATGCAGAGTGCCTATCAGCCACAGGGGTTGCCAAGGCGGTGCCACAGTGCGATGTGGAACATCTGCTTGCCCTATTATAAAAGCTTGTACTGGGGAGGCCAGCAGGAGGCATTGCGGTTAAGGCACTAGACTTACACATGGTCAACCACAGTTCAAGTCCTAGACTTGGCAGCTTGCTTTCTTACTTTCCCTCTCTCTCTGGTCAAATTAAAACAACAATAATAATGATAACAGTAAATAAGATTAAATAATTTTTTTTTTTTTAATTATCGTGAGGGCTTCATCCTGGGTTCTTCCATCCACCAGAGTGAGCTGAATTACTTCCTCGGGTAAGACTCACCTCGGGCCCTGTACTAGCCCCTGCTTGCCCACTTTTGTACACACTCTCCACAGTTCTCACTGCGTCCGGGCTGGTAAAGTAATAAAAGGTGGTGCGGAGGTTAAGGCGCTGGCCAACTGCGCAGCTACCGCGGGAACGCAGGGTGCAGGGGTGACGAGGCCCAGCGCCCGCAGTGGGACACACGTGCTTGTCTCACACTAAGACTCAAAGAGGCGGAGGCGGAGAGGGGATGGCAGAGTTTATTACGCGAGGGAAGGAAGAGCAGAGCTTGCTGGCAATCAGGAAGTGGGTCCTGGAAAAATGAGTCGCTCAGGAAGAGCTGAGGCGTTTTATCCGGGTCAGGGGGCTTTGTTCAGGCTTGTTTCAGGTAGGGGGACAGGAGGGCACGTGCTGGAAGGGTCTAGTCATTCTCCTCCTAATTGTGGAATGAGTAAGGACGTCAGGAGATTCTGTCTAGGAGCTTTGGGCCATAACCACTATCTTTTCTACCCGAATGTGGGCGCATACATGGAGCCTTGAAAAAGTCCTTGTTTTAGGTCTGGGTCACACGCCTAGGTCGATGACCGAGCTACACAACCACCGAGCCACCGCTAACAAGCCACCTCTGCGACCAAGCAGCCAAGCTGTTTTCTCTCTTACAACTTAGCCATTGGGGCCGGCAGTTGGCGTAATGGCTATGTCGCTGGACTCCCATGTAGTCGAACACGGTTTGAGTCCCGGACCCAGTGGCTTAAACTCATGCCGGGTGCATGTGCGTTGCGTGCCCGAGATCCCGGGAGGATAAGAGATTGCAGCGTGGCCATCCCCCGGGGGGGTGATTCCTCACTTTCTGTGGGTCTCTGTCTCTCTGGCAAGTGCACGTACCCTATAACAACAACAAAACAGCCATTTTGTGATTCTATTTTAGAGACCCTGTCTCCTAAATTGGTTAGTCCAGACCCAGCAGCGTGAAAATAACACCGGGAATGTGTGTGTGCCCAAAATACAAAGACAGAAAGAGACTGCAACCCTCCCCACAGCAATTTCTTCCCCACCCCCATCCCACAAACAACCTTAAGGCAAAACTAACAGCAACAAAAAAAGTAATCATAAACTTACTGTTGGGTCTGCCCCTAAATGGCCTTTACGTAATTTCCTGTCACAAAATAAGATACTTACAACAACCTTTGGCCAGAGCCCTCCGGACAGAGCGCCCTTACTGGCAGCTGACAGCCAGATGGGCCCCCAAGGTCATGGTGGCAAGTCAGCCAATGGAATAACCCGCCATTTTTTTTTTTTGAGAGATTTTCACTGTAGGGCGCGTGCGCTCGCCAGATAGAGAGAGACATAGAGACAGAAAGCGAGAAATCAGCCCCCAGGGGGGATGGTCACGCCGCAATCCCTTCTCCTCCATTCTCCTCTCGGGATCTTGGGCACGCATGCACACGCGCCCGGCCTGAGTTTTAAGCCACCGGGTCCGGGACACGAACTGCGGTCGACTACGTGGGAGTCCAGCGACATAGCCATTATGCTAACTGCTGGTTCCCAAACCCGCCATTCTTGTGACCCTCCTTATAAATACATCTATCTCATCTCCTGGGTGGGGTTGGCTGAGCACCTCCAGCTCTAGGCCCCCAGGCACTCCTGCAACGACCTTTCCTTTAAGGAGTGTTTGGTGCCTCAGATCCTCCCAACCTGACTCCCGGCCAGCTGTGCTGGCACAGAGGTAAAGATATTCCGCGATGCAGAGGCCAAGTCCCCAGGTGTCCCCAAGCTCCCAGGCCCCTGCACCACCATGAGCCCTGTCCCGAGGTCTCCCCGAGTTCCCAGGCCCCTGCACCACAAGCCCTGTCCCGAGGTCTCCCCGAGCTTCTTGGCCCGTGTGCCTCCTGAGCCCCGTCCCCAGGTCTCCCCGTGCACTGTGTGGGCCCACTGGCTGGGACCGGGAGTGGGTGGAGAATGACGGCCCTGCTGGGGGTGCCTGGGCACATGGGGCAGGAATAATCTTTCTCTTTTATAGGAGAAATCGATAAACTTAAAAAGAACTGACACTATTTGAATTCATTTCCTTCAACATCCTCTGCTACAAGAGCTGGCCAACATAAAGGGACGGAAATTAAACGGGCAGGGGCTCCCCACGAACGGCTGGGCTCTCAGTTTCCCCTTCAGGGAGGAAGAAAGTGGAATTCCTCAAACTGAAAATTAGTAACGGCTGAAAAGTGTGAAGTGTCTGAAGGACTTGGAATTGAAGGTTTTTACACGGCATAAGGTAAGGGCTAAGTCTTCGGACTTTAGTTTATAGTAATTAAGTAACTATGCCATAAACTCCACTCGCTAAGGTTTTCTTTCTTTTTTTTTTTTTTTGGAGAGGTTTTTGCTATAGGGCGTGTGCGCTCGCCAGAAAAACAAAGAGACAGAGAGACAGAAAGCGAGAATCCCCCTCACCCCCCGCGCCCCTCGGAAATGGCCACGCTGCAATCCCTTCTCCTCCATTCTCCTCTCAGGATCTTGGGCACATATGCACACGCGCCCGGCATGAGTTTAAGCCGCCGGGTACAGGACTTGAACCCCGGTCGACTAGATGGGAGTCC
>NW_006198617.1:702762-712215 GCF_000334495.1 Tupaia belangeri chinensis | reverse complement strand
TTTTTTTTTTTTTTGGAGAGGTTTTTGCTATAGGGCGTGTGCGCTCGCCAGAAAAACAAAGAGACAGAGAGACAGAAAGCGAGAATCCCCCTCACCCCCCGCGCCCCTCGGAAATGGCCACGCTGCAATCCCTTCTCCTCCATTCTCCTCTCAGGATCTTGGGCACATATGCACACGCGCCCGGCATGAGTTTAAGCCGCCGGGTACAGGACTTGAACCCCGGTCGACTAGATGGGAGTCCAGCGACATAGCCATTAAGCCACCTGTTGGTCCCCTGAAAACGTAAGGTTTTAGCGTAAAGATGTTTCGCAGAGTGAAAGTTGGCTGTGAGAGCAGAAACCCTAGGCTGAACGGCACCAGGAACCTGACGTCTGCCCCTCAGGAAAGAGGTCTGATCACCAGAAGCCCCACCGAGAGCCCAGGAATCATGGTTTTGTTTTGGGTTTTGCCACATCTTTAGCCGGAATTGAGAGGGCAGCCCTAACTACATGACGCCGGCACCACTTTTCAGGAGTGGCCAGCAGACCCTCTGCAAGCACTCCCTCCTCCCAGCTCCTGGCACCAAGGCTGTCACCCTTCCTACTGCCCCAATTCACCCCCAGATGGGATGCTAGGTCAACATCTGATTCTCACAAGGGTCATTAACTAGGAGGGCAGCTCATCCAGACATGGACTCTCCCGCCTTCAAAGACCACACGGGCCGTGCACGACAGATCACTGAAGTCCTCGCCTGAGCAAGACACGCACAGGCATGCAGGAGAAAGCCCACAGATGCAAACCGGGCGGCCAGACACTGTGACAGACCTTCCCCTGCTAAATACTCATTACCAACTCCTGGGAGGAACGTAATACCCAGGACCAGCAGACGGCATAACGGTGGCATTGCTGGACTGCAGTGTAGGCGACCCAGCCACTTAAACTCACACCAGGCGCGTGTGTGCATGCTCCAAATCCAAGAGAATGGAGGAGAAGGGACTGCAGCATGGCCATCCCCCGGGGGTGATTGTTTGCTTTCTGTCTGTCACTCCACCCCCGGGGGTGATTGTTTGCTTTCTGTCTGTCTCTCCACTAAGCGCACATGCCCTATAGCAAAAATCTCTCTTAAAAAAAAAAAAAAAAAAAAAGAATAAATATAACACCTGCCCCATGTCCAGTGCAGTTGTCCTCTGGCAGCTGGTCACCTGCGTGCCTTTCTAGTGTGGGCGTATTTTTCTTTTCTATTAAAGATCTTTGCTTTTCAGGGTCAGCAGGTGATATAGTAGTTAGGGTGCTGAACTCCCACATGACCGACCAGTTCAAGTCCCTGTTCGAGTCCCAGACCTGGCAGCTTGCTTTTTCACTTTCCCCTGCCTCTCTTGCTCTGTCCCTCTCTGGTCAAGTTAAAATAAACAAATAAATAAAGTTAAATAAATTCTTTTTAAAAACTCTTTGTTTTTCGGGACCAAAAGTTGGCGTAAAGGCTATGTCACTGGCCTCCCACGTAGTTGACCACAGTTTGAGTCCTGGACCTGCGGCTTAAACTCATGCCAGGCATGAGTACATGCGTGCTCAAGATCCCAGGAGGAGAATGGAGAAGGGATTGCGCGTGGCCATCCACCCTGAAAGGTGATTTCTCGCTTTCTGTCTCTCTGTCTCTGTCTGTCTTTCTGGAGAGCGCACATGCCCTATAGCAAAAACCTCTCCAAAAATAATCCCAAAAACAAAACAAAAAAACCTCTTTGCTTTTCCATTAAAACTTCCTTTTTCCTAAGTGTGTTTTTGTTCATTCTCAGGGCACATCTCTAATCTTAGAGACCTAAAGAACTGAGGATTTTACACAATGCAGTTCAACTCCACATCCTATAATGAAATGACCCCACAGAGGATAATGGCAACACCACAATCCCCCATTCTCCTGGGATTTGGGGCATGCACGCATACGGGCCCCGCGAGATTCTCAAGCCACCGGATCTGGACTCAAACCTGAATCGTGGCCTGCCATGTGGGAGTCCAGTGCCTTAACCACCACACCAACTGCTTGGCCCTGACAATCATGCCCTCTTAGGCTGATCATCAGATGCTTGTGGCCCCGTAAACCAATCACAGAATTCATCACGTGTCCTGAAAGGGCACACTCAGTACCCCAGGTTGCTGCAGGCATTTTCTTCCCTTGAGGGATGAACGTCCCAGGGTTAATCCCTAACCTGGGCTCTGCAGGAGAAGGCGAGGTCTCAGGGCAACTGTGGGCGCCCCCATGGGGAGTGGAGGAAGGTCTTAGGGTCGAACTGAGCTGGCTGTCCAGATGGAGGGGCATATTCTCCACTGCGGCCTTCTTTGGATCAGAGGAAGATTTCCACCTGACAGCAGGGAAGACAAGGGGCTGCCTGATCTATGTGAAGGCTGACTATCCAGACGTAACAAGGAAACAACCCGGATGTTGTCAGAGACCACCGGGCATCCTGGCTCACGTCCACCCTCACCGCCCACCCTGCATCCCTACCCTTCACAAGTCCCAGCCTCTACCCTTCAGGGCCACGCCCCTTTGCTCCCGTGGAAAGGGAGTGAACCTTTTCTGCTTACCCACTGAAGCAACGAGCAACTTTTTTGTCTAGGTTTTGCAGTAGAGTGAGTGCACTTGCCAGACAGACAGAGGGAAAGTGAGAAATCACCCCCGGGGATGGCCACACTGCAATCCTTTCTCCTCCACTGTCCTGGGATTTGGGGCACACACGTACACGTACCTACGGTGATTTCCGGTGTGTCCAGGACTCACTGCAGCCGAGCACGTGCGAGTCCAGCACCTTAACCACGCCACCTGCTGCCCCAGCCCGTGGGCTCTTTCACAGCCCACGACAGAGCACCCCTAGCGAGACCTTTGTTTTTCATTCCATTCTCCAATAAAAGGAACCAGGGGTCCCTGGAGAAATGGTGGCGTCTAAGAAGGGGTGGAAGGAAATACAGGAGGGCAAGGACGTGCTCAGGAACACACGGAGTGGGCATGTGTAAGGGACCGCGGAGTCACCTGAGAGCTCCCAGCGGCTACAGCCGGAACGACGTGAGCAACCACGATAGGATTATAGCACGACACGCAGCCAGCCACGAGTCGGAGCCGACATCAATGACGGGGTCAACACATCAATGGGCGAGAGCGGGCGACCTCCCACACAGGACAAGTCCGACCACTTCCTGGAGCAACCCCAGCCGCAGGGGAACAGAGCTCGCCACGCACACACGGCCCGTGCAGACCGGCTTTCCCCCCGGCAGAGCAGAGAGAGGGGGAGATCGCCACACGGCGGAGAGCCGGCAAGGACACCTCGCCACCCTGCTGCAATGCTCGCCACCCACCTGGGCATACCCACCTGGGCAAGGAACCTCGCCCTGCAGTCGGGCTCCCCATCCACCCTGCCCGACATGATGAGAACGGGACTTTGCCTCTGTGGTCTTCTTCCCTGGAACCCATAACCCAAATTAAAACCATGAGGAGACACTAAGCCAAGATGAGGGGCAGTCTACAAAACACCTGGCCAGCGCTCCTCCCAACTGTCAAGGCCACCCAACAGGAGAGTCTAAGAAACCGTAACTAGCTGTGATCAGGGATTCTGGGTAGGACCTGGGAGGAGGAAGGACAGCAGGTAAAAGGCACCGAAACCGAGCACAGTACAGAGCGCAGTTCTAACAGGCCGATGACCAGCCATGAGCGGGACAAGAACACCCAGTAACGTAAGAGGCCACCAGCCGGGAAGACTGGGAGGACGCTTAGTCCAGGAACTCTGTTCTCGTTGCAGCTTCCCTGTACACCTAACCCACGCTAAATTAAAGTCTACTGGCCTGCACAGAACTAAGTACACACGTATACGCACAAGTGTGCACAAGCAAAAGGGGAACCCCGTGACCCCAACGTGGACTGTGCACCTGTCGACGTCCTGGCTGTGGTGTTTCTTAGTCTACAGTTGTGCAGGGAGTTCCGTGAGGACACTGGGGAAAGGCACAGAACCACCCTGCATTCTTCCTTACACCGGCATATGGATCTACAATTACCTCCCGATCACAACTGAAATGAAAAACGGGCCACCCCGTGGCCTTGTGGTTAAGGCGCTGGATCCTACATGGCCAACGATGCAGTTCCAATCTTGGACCTTGTGTCTTGAAGAACATGCTGGGGACAGTGTGTGCCCAGTCCCCATGGACCCACCACACATTATGCCTCTGTCTCTAGCAGTGCTGTGCCCGCTAGTAAAATTTTAAAAAAGAAAAATAATTTCATGTCACTGAAATGAAAAACGGGCCACCCCGTGGCCTTGTGGTTAAGGCGCTGGATCCTACACGGCCAACGATGCAGTTCCAATCTTGGACCTTGTGTCTTGAAGAACATGCTGGGGACAGTGTGTGCCCAGTCCCCATGGACCCCCCCACACACACTTTGCCTCTGTCTCTAGCCAGTGCTGTGCCCGCTAGCAAAATTTTAAAAAAGAAAAATATTTTCATGTCACACTTTTAGGAATGGTGTGTTTTGTTAAAATGATTTGAAAGATCCAGTTTACCAATAAATAGTAAAAAGTCAATTCCTCAAAGAAACAAACTCTGAAATGCGAATCAGACCTAGGTGTGTTAGCCTGTGTGACTGTCGCTGCAGCTCTGCAGACTGAGGTCCCATGGGAGGCCCAGCTGACACCGGGCCCCCGATAACAGCCAGACACAGGAGAGTGCACCTGTAGCCCAGCTGCTCAGGAGGCTGAGGCAGGCAGATCGTGACACAGCAAGACTGAGTTCCAAAAAAATAAATACAGAAAACAGAAAAGACGCATGTCAGAAATATGAGCTAGCTGGAAAAAATGGAGTAATTAATGAAAGCCAGGACAGGGCTCTCAGCAGTCCTCACCACCGCCAAGAACCTGCTGAGCCAATAAAGACATTCGGGAACCTACGGGGCTGGTGACAGACGTCACGGCCCTTCGTCTAGCCTGCCAGATGGCATCCTGTAATCACCCGGGACTTCGTTTCTCTAAGCCAATAAGAGAACTGCCATTCCCCAATCAAGGTTTCTGCGCGAATGCAAAGAAAGAGAGTCCTTTGTTTCTGGGGACCCGGAGCTCAGACTCCAGAACGGAAACCGGTAACGAAGGCTGACCAGTACAGAGCCTCAGTCTTCACAGCAAAGTGCGGCCAGCAGATGGCCTGGTGGTTAAGGCGCTGGTCTCCTACATGGTCAACAGTGGTTCGAGTCCCAGACCCAGCGGCTTGAAACTAACACCAGGCACGTGTGTGCGTGCCCCAAATCCCAGAGAACGGAGAAGGAACTGCAGCATGGCCATCCTCCTCAGAGGGTGAATTCTCCCATCTGTCTCTCCTCTTAGCACACATGCCCTATAGCAAAAATCTCTCAAAGAAAAAAAAACCAAACATGGCAAAGTACCGGCAAGATAGGTACAAACAAGACCACTTTTCACCTGAGATATCTCCTCTCCACACGACGCCTGAAGGCGCGACTACACCTGACACCGATGCAGGAGCTGCTCTGTCCGGCGCGGAAGGCTGGGGCTCCCAGGATAGACGGGAGCTGGGCCGGCGCACTCCTACAGATCTTTAACTGGCACGTTTTACGCCGAGTCTGTGGCGTTCTCTCCTCATAGCCGCTCCTCTGTCTGCTCCCCAAGACCCTACACACAGACCTGCGCTCTGCAAACGCACCTCTCAGTGGACATCCAGAGGCCACGCCGCCTCCCTCCGCAGCAGGCCTAACCGAGCATACCTAAACCCCTCGCCCAGGATTATTCCTCCTGGCCCTGCCTGGGCGGTGCAGGCAGGTGGGCACCACTCGGCTGAGGCTGCTGACGGCCCAGGTTCGGTTCTGGCCCAACCTAAGCAGGCCAGGCTGGGGCAGGGGGATGGCAACATGGCAAGACCTTGTCAGAAACTGTCTCCCCACCTCCACTCCGCCCTTGTTCTCATTCTTTCATTTAAAGAGAAAGAATTCTTCTTTAAACTGACTACCTGCCTTAACGTTTGGGCAGGTGGGACCAGCAGTTGACGTAATGGCTATGTCGCTGGACTTCCATGCAGTCGACCGTGGTTCGAGTCCCAGACCCGGGGGCCTAAACTCACACCAAGCACATGTGCGTGCGTGCCCAAGATCCAGAGAGGAGAATGGAGGAGAAGGGATTGCGGCGTGGCCATCCTTCCTGGGGGTGATTTCTCACTTTTTGTCTCTCTGGTGAGTGCACGCGCCCTACAGCAAAGACCTCTTCCCCCACCCCAAAAAAAGTTTAGGCAGGTATTTATTATCTTGCTTGTTAGCACCTGTTTACTTATTATTACTTTTTCAGTTTGCCAGAGGCACCCACCAGAGTGCCTGACAGGAGAGGGAGCGGAAGGAGAGGGGAGTGGGGGAGGGAGAAAGCAGCTCCAGCATGGGGAACGCTCCATCCCTTCCCCTGCTCCCCACCTTTGGGATTTCAGACATGAATGCACACTCACATTCGAGGGCATGTTTCTCAAGTTGCTGGCTCCGGGACTGGAACCACATGGTTGGCCTTGAAGCAGCCAACACCCCAAGCCAGGCATTAGGCCGACATCTACTGTTTAAGGGCAGCTTCATTTTCTGCTTTTAATTCCTCAAGGCAGAAACTCGGGACAAGTCTGCTAACTCCTTTTGGTCCAAGGTTGACTCTGGACTGAAGAGAGAGTAGGAAGAACAGGAAAACAAAGATGGCATCATCCTTTCTTCCAAAGGGGCCTACATCTCTCAAACAGTGCCAGTAAGACCGCAAACAGAAAGGAAGCAAAAAACATGCGAGTGAAGTAAGACCCCTGGACCTGAAAGCCCCTGGCCGCTCACCTACTGTACCACTGTCCAGAGAGCTTTCCTGTTCTCCAACCTTTTCCCCACACCAGAGACTGCCCCTAAAACACTTACCCAAAGGGCTGATTTAGGCCCCAAATTCCATGCCTTTAAAGATTTCTTCCCGATTACCATCCAAACTAAATCAGAACCAGTAACAGTCCAAAATTACTAGCAGTAAGTCTGACAACACTTCTTCACCTGTGGTAAATGTATTTAGTGAAAGCATTTAACATTTTAGAGCTGAAGAACAGATGAATTTATTATTATTATTATCATCATCATCATTATAGGTTTTTGCTGTAGGGTGCATGCCCTCAGGGGAAAAAGACAGAGGTAAAGTGAGAGATCATCGCCTGGGGGGAGGGCCACGCCACAATCCCTTCTCCTCCTGGGATCTTGGGCACACACGCACATGTGCCGGGAGTGATCTGCAAGCCTCCTGGTCTGGGACTTGAACCGTGGTCAGCCATAAGGGAGGCTGGTGTCTTAACCATCACAGTACCTGCTGGCATTTTTTAAAAAGTTACTAGGGCAGATCCACGGCCTACACTGCCATCTGAGTCCTCGATCCAGCCTCCTGAGAATCACCCCAGGTGTGTGTGGGTGCACATGCCTAAAACCGGGAGGGAGATAGAAAGGAAGAACTGCAGTGTGACCATCCCGGTGGCGCAGGAGCGGGCTTTCCTCTCTCCTGCCTCTCTCTGGTAAGTCCACACACACTCGAGCTCAAAAAAATGAACGAACCTGTTCCCCCCTCAAAGTGTCAACATATTCAAAATAGAATGCTGACCATGTTCTCATAATAACCAGTAGAACCGTTCTGCCTCCTGACTTTTCACTGCCAGTTCCTACCAGCATCTTCACATAGAAGTCTCCCCATTCGGTAGGAAATACTGTACACTTAACTGGGCCGGCAGGCAGAGGAGGCGGCACTGGGCCCTGAAGCAGAGGAACATTTACGGTCCAGCATTCACCAGTTCTGCTCAAGCCACGCCTAACCTGGCCAAAAGGCATCAACTGCCCACTAAAGAACCAAAGTTTGGATACAAAATCTGTAACCTATACTCTTTGAATGAGAGAACCTGTAACTTCTGTCCGCCAGGAATTCATTTCCGTGCACTGTAGCTGGGGTGTCAGCCTCGAAAGGCACCTGTGTGTGTACGGAGCCAGCAGGTGGCACAATGGTTAGGACGCTAGACTCCCAGGCGTCACTGCAGTCTGAGGCCCTGATGGCAGCTTAGAACTCATGCAGGGCACGTATGTGTCCAAGATCCCAAGAGGAGAACGAAGAAGGGATTGCAGCATGGCCATCCCCCTCACTTTCTGTCTCTCTGTCTCTGTGTCTCTGGTGAGCCCATGCACCCTATAGCAAAAATCTCTCACACACACAAAAAGGCACCTATGTGATTATAAAGATTCTATTTTAAATCAAAGTATTTTTATAGTAAAGTCTATAACCTTAAAAACAAAACCTTCAACCTAAAAGTCTGCTGAAAATCCCATGCAAATGAATCACTGCCGATCGCGAGGGCTAAACTATTTTGCAAACCAACTCCGGACTCCTTAACCGGACCACGAGGGAGTGTGAGACGCACAGTTACACAGGACTTAGGAAGGACCACCCCCCAATCAGAGAAATAGCCGGGCAGGAAGTGTTCTTTGTGGGTGTGTTACCGAGTGAAAGAAACATTCACTACCACGTACGTCTTCAGCGAACAATTCAGACGTGGTTCTACGGCCATGTTCAGCCAAACTAGGCAATGGGGATCCAAAGTTAAAGAGTAACCCGAGCCATACACGGCAAACAAATAACCCCTTCCTTTAGAAAAGTAGGCAGAGCCAATGATACTGAATTTGAATTCGACTCCTACAGCTATATTACAAATGATGAAGTGGAGAGGCGGAAGGGAAGAGGGCAAAGAGAGGAAGAGGAGGGAGAAAAACCCAATGTAGAAATGACTTTTAGACACATCACAAGCCGTAATCCATATACTGACCAAACTAGCAATCTGGAACTGCAAAATGATTATCACCCGTAGAACGTGGCTGTCAACCAGGCAACTTCAAGGACACACGATTATCAAGACTCTCACTGGGGCCTAGCAGAGCTGTTCTGAGCTCAACCTTCCCTACAATCCCCGCGAAACTGTCCGTTTTCCCATTAAATGCTATTCGAGGTGGAAAATGCCGAGCAAACAACTCCCAATCTGGGATTGTAAACCTGCAAAATCCGCGTTAAACTGGAAAACAATGTTAACCCAGATACTAGGAAACAATACCGTGCGAGCTGCTATTCCCACATTCCCACATCAGTAACCAGCCCAACTGCCTCGGGAGTACGGAGAACTGGAGAGCGACGTACCACGAGTCTTACTCCGTCGGCGACTCCAGGTGACTACTTCCAATTAAGCCTCTTCTCGCAGGGGCACGGTCCCTCCCCGCCCGTCCGCACGCCGACCGCGGAGCAGCGGCTCTCGCCTTTCCGTCCGCCCGTCCGCCCACCCGACCTGGACCAAGAGCCGCCCACTCTGCAGCGGTTGTGCAAAGCTCGGCGTGGGCGCAGGCCACCCGCCCCGACCTCGGTGGCCGGCCAGCACCCGGGCCCTGACTCGGCTTCCCCTAGACGGGTTTCC
>NW_006198617.1:684022-684241 GCF_000334495.1 Tupaia belangeri chinensis | reverse complement strand
CCCACCCGGCCCACCGCCCTCGCGCCGCGGAGCAGGGTGTCCCCGCCAGCCCGCCGCGCCGGGGAGGGGGCGCACCTTGCGCTTGCGGGCCTCGGCCGTGCCGCTCCACACGAAGCACTGATAGATGGCCCGCAGGTTCTGCTTCCAGTTGTCCACCTTGAAGCTGCTCAGGTGCGAGCAGCCCGGCGGCGGCACCGCCGGCTCGGCGTCCCTGGCCTC
>NW_006198617.1:672131-683450 GCF_000334495.1 Tupaia belangeri chinensis | reverse complement strand
CCCTGCAGCCGTCCTCATAGGATGTCGTTGCTGCCCGTCAGATTCAGCACCGCCTTCCCGGACGCCGGCGACCTGACATTCGCGGTCTTTCACCGAGAACTGGGCAGGTGGGGGCGTGCCGCGGCTTGGGTGACGTGAGACGTCCATCAGGGCACTAAACCGGTTTGCACCGGCCTGAGCTCTGCCGCAGAGAGGCGGGGCATTGGGCTGGGACCGTGCACCCAGGACCTCGCAGCCTGGCTCGGGCCATGTTGGTCTAGAACCTGTGTTTTACAACCCGCTGCCCCGGGTCCCCTCCTCAGGACTCTGCCGGATGCTCCGGGTTTCACAGCCTGTGTCCAGCGTGGATTAGAACTGCCAACGTCCTGCTTGGCGCTGCTTGTAGGACGCAGGCTGGAGGCCCCCACTCCCCAAATCCGCAGTCTAGTGAGACCCTAAATCAGTGCGGTCCAGTTGGCGTGCCACACACTTAAATTTTTTTTTTTGGCTATGTCGCTGGACTCCCATGTAATCGACTGCGGTTCGAGTACCGGACCCAGTAGCTCAAAACTCAAGCCGGGCGCGTGTGCCTCGGTGCCAAAGATCCCAAGAGAAGAGTGGAGGAGAAGGGATTGCGGTGTGGCCATCCCCGGGGGTGGGGGGGTGGGGGAGGTGGTGATTTCTCGCTTTTCTCTCTCTCTGTCTTTCTGGTGAGCGCACGTGCCCTATAGCAAAAACCTCTCAAAGAAAGAAGAAGAAGAAAGCATGTGGCTTGCTTGAGAGGCGGCGGAGCGCAAGCTCCCCAAGGGAGCATGGCCACGCTGTAGGCGTTTCCCCCCACTTCTGCATCCCACCAGGATTTGGGGCATGTATGCATACACTCTGTGTGTTTTTCAAGCTGCCCGTGCCAAGATTCGAACCCCAGTTGGCCACATGGGCTCTGGCATGCTATGCAGAGCTCACGACCTCTGTGCTACAGAGCCAGTCCTCTGCATTGTTTTTTTAATTCAAATTTTGTGTTTGAGTTACTTACAGTGAGTTCTCTTGAGAACTAGGTTCTTGTCCGATACAACCACAGTGAAACAGTCAGACACTGGATTTTTTTTAGAATTAGTATTCAATTTTATTCATCATCGTCATTATTTTTAAAAAGAATATAGATACTTGTGGGGACACGTTTAGAGAGAGACCCTGAGGTGTGAGGACATGCTCTGAGCAAACACCACCTGTCCCTTTGGGCTTTGGCAAAACTTTGCAACTTGCCCTTTCCTTGACCCTCGCTGCAGACAGAGCAGAGTGGAAGTTGCTAGGGGTGTTCCAAGAGACACGTCTGATGGACTTCAAGAGACATCTTGGGACCAGCAGTTGGCGTAATGGCTATGTCGCTGGACCCCACGTAGTCGACCGCGGTTCGAGTCCTGGACCCAGTGGCTAAAACTCACACCTGGCGCGTGTGCCCAAGATCCTGAGAGGAGAATGGAGGAGAAGGGATTGTGGCGTGACCATCCCCCCTGGGGGGTGATTTCTTGCTTTCTGTCTCTCTGTTTCTGTCTGTCTGGCGAGCACACAGGCCCTATAGCAAAAACCTCTACAAAAAAAAAAAAGAAAAAAGAGACTTCGTGACCCCAGTTAGCAAAGCCCAATCCCTGCTGTGCATCTGAAAGGCTCTCCAGCCTTCTCTGGGTGTGGTGGTGCCTCCTTAGGAGAGATTCTTTGGCCTTAAACTGGGTGTCTCTCCATTAGGAGAGATAATGGGACTTTCTCTTGGTGGATCATCAGCACGGGATGCACCTGGCCCAGCGTGACTAAGCCCTCATAGGTTCATTACCTGCTTCTTACTGTCTGTGACCTGGCAACCAGTCCGTGGAGTGTCGTGAAACACACGTGTCGTGTCTCCCTGTACTATAAATAAAGACGCCCGGTTTGTCGGAAGTCTTGGGCCACCTAGGCTCAGGCCGCCTGTGTCCATTTCTGCTCTGTCTTTGTCTCATTCTTTCCAGTTCCCTGGTCCTCTGAAGATGGAGGGCTTTCTCTTTCTCGTCCTCTTTCTCTTCCTCACCAGCAGCCCTCTGATCATGATTCAGCTAGACTGAAGCCCTGGGGCAGACACTGACAGATACTTTTTCAAATAAGTAGTTTATTTAACTCTATTTTCATTTCACCAGAGAGGGACAGTGAGAAAGTGAGAAAGCATGCTGCCAGGTTTGGGACTCGAACCGTGAACAACCATGTGGGAGTCCAGTGCCCTTAACCACCACGACACCTGCTGGCCCCAATCATAATATTTTTTAAGAGATATTTTTGCTATAGGGCGTGTGTGTTCACCAGAGAGACAGACACAGAAAGCAAGAAATCACTCCCCCACACCCCCCGGGGGATGGCCACACCACAGCGCCTTCTCCTCTCAGGGTTTTAGGCACACATGCACACACGCCCAGCGTGAGTTTTAAGCTGCCAGATCCAGGACTTAAAACGTGGTTGATTACATGTGAGTCCAGTGATATAAACATTATGCCATCTGCTAGTCCCCCATTAATTGTTATTTTTTAAATTGACCAGAGACAGACAGGGAAAGTGAGAAAGCAAATTAGCAGGTCCAGGACTTGAACCATAGTCAGTCATTTGGGAATCCAGTGCCCTAACCACCATGCCACTTATTTATTTATTTATTTATTTATTTATTTATTTATTTAGCTTTTTGCCATCAGGTGTGTGTACTCACTGGAGAGAGACAGAGACAGAGAGAAATCACTCCCCAGCAGGGATGGTCATGCCCCAATCCCTTTTCCATTGTCTTCTTGGGATTTTGGGCATGCACACACAGGCACCCGGTGTTTTTCTTTATCTTTTTTTCTTTTTTTTAAATTAGAGCAGTGATTTTTAAAACAAAGCAGAACTAGAACATCTTAAATTTGTACTCCTCTCTTTATGAGTTACCTAACCCACTTTTCATTAAGAAAACTGGAAAGTTAATAACTGCCAGAAGTGGACACCAGACGGTGACACACGTCAGTTTTTTGTAAGGAGTGGGCCGGCTACACAAGAAAATAGAAATGTAGAGCCTTTATTGGGAGCACTCCAGGGCAAGGTTCGCTGGTCCGAAAGAGAAAGAGAGAGGGAGACGGGCCAGAGAAATCACATGCTGGGCTGGGGTTTAGTAATTTCATAAGGGTCTAGGGAGGGGTAATGTCTTAGAGGTAGGAACAGTCCATAAAGGTTTAGGGAGAGAGCAGACTGCTGTGCCACATAAGGTCTGGTGTCGTGTGCAGAGTAGAGCGCCGTGTGCAGAGTAGAGCGCCGTGTGCAGAGTAGAGCGCCGTGTGCAGAGTAGAGCGCCGTGTGCAGAGTAGAGCGCCGTGTGCAGAGTAGAGCGCCGTGTGCAGAGTAGAGCGCCGTGTGCAGAGTAGAGCGCCGTGTGCAGAGTAGAGCGCCGTGTGCAGAGTAGAGCGCCGTGTGCAGAGTAGAAGCCTTGTGCAGAGTAGACCGTCATATGCAGAGTAGAGCACCGTGTGCAGAGTAGAAGCCATGTTCAGAGTAGAGCGTCATGTGCAGAGTAGAAGCCTTGTGCAGAGTAGAGCGTCATGTGCTACATCCAGGTTAGATCCGAGTGCAGCACAGATCTGATGACAGGCTAGATCCAGGTTGTATCAGCCAACTAGGGCGTGGCATCCAACCCTCCACATCCAGGCTGCCCAGGCCTCTGGCCTAACATTTTCCACAGAGCCCTGCTTTGCAGGGTGTCTGAATGCACTGCTCGGGGTCTCTGCTCACACTGCTGGAATTAATCACAGCAGATTTTAATCCACAGGTCGCTTTTCCCCATATTTCTTTGTAAACCTTTCAGCATTCTTACAGAATTTTTATGGCCCTTAGCGTATTCTTCAGCGAGGTCGTCCTGGAGTGGGTGCTCGGGCTGGGCGTCGTTCCCCAGTGCAGGGACTGGATTCCTTGGTCGGTTTTGGTAGCTGGCATCTGTTCTCAGCACTAATTACTGGCAGACAGGCCTGCCCCTCTTCATCGAGTGCGGGTGATAGATCTTTGTCGTAAGTGTGATCCTCCGTGGCTTGGATGGGTACTCTGCTGGAAAGTTGATTCCCATCTGCAGGCCCCCTTGTCATATGGAGGGTTGTCAGGAACAGTAAGCCCTTGCCAAGTCAATAAAGCAGCTTCATCAACCTGGATGTTGTGGAAGTTTTTCTTTCCACATTTGTGGATTTCTTCACACTCCTTCCTCAGCCTCCTTCTGGCCACCATCTTGGGTCTGGTGCTGCTGCGTTTCCCACCTGTGTGTTTACAATCAAACCATGGAGTCAGCCATGTGGAACCCAGCACCTCTACTACCATGCCACCTGCTGGCCTGGAGGGCATATTTTTTTTTAAGTTTATACATTTCTTCCTTCCTTCCTTTCTTTCTTTCTTTTTTGAGAGAAAGAGATTTTTGCTACAGGGTGCGTGCACCCGCTGGAGAGACAGAAAGAAAGTGAGGAATCACCCCTCGGGGGGGATGGTCACGCTGCAGTCCCTTCTCTTCCATTCTGTTGGGATTTGGGACATGCAGGCACATGTGCCTAGCGTGTTTTTGTGGGGTTTTTTAGAGGTTTTTACTAATAGGGTGCATATGCTCGCCAGAAAGACAGAGAGAGGCAGAGAGACAGAGAGACAGAAAGAGGGAAATCACCCCCCAGGGGGGATGACCATGCTGCAGCAATCCCTTCTCCTCCGTTCTCCTCTCGGGATCTTGGGCACGCACGCACACGCACCCAGCGTGAGTTTAAGCCACTGGGTCCGGGACTTGACCCATGGTTGACTACACGGGAGTCCAGCAACATAGCCATTACGCCATCTGCTGGTCCCCCATGCCTAGTGAGTTTTAAGCCACCGGTTCCGTGACTTAAACTGCAGTCAACTACGTGGCAGTCCAGTGATGTAACCGTTATGCCATCTGCTGGTCCCAAGTGTATGTATTTCTTCTGAGAGAGTGAGGGAGGGACAGGCACCTGCAGCAGGTCCTCACTCTGCCACTCACTCCAGCCTCAGCCACCAGGCTCATGGGTGCTAGCATGTACATGTGTACAGAGAGGCCTTGGGCTAGGGGCCAGGGACTGTCCCATGTGGGCCCTGTTGCGTGACTGCCATCTGGCCCTCAGACGCCGGAAATTTAACATTAATCTGACTCCTTCCAGGATACGCATTGCCTATGTGCGGCCCATTCCTGGCCACATTCAGGTCACCCGCAGTTTGATCGAAGTGTCTTCTACAGCTGCTAATGTTGCTCTTCCACCTGGAGCCTAACCAAGGACCTGACGTTGTGCTCATTTTGTGTGGAACGTGACAGCTGCGTCAGATTTCTTTACTGTGCGTTTGTATGCGAAGGGGTCCTCCCTCCCCCATGGATCACAGTGATTTCTGGGAAAATGTTGGCTGTACTCAGGTGTAAAAGAAAGCGTGTCTTGGGACCAGCAGATGGCATAATGGTTACATCACTGGACTCCCACATAGCCAACTGCGGTTCAAGTCCTGGACTCAGTGGCTTAAAACTCACGTGTGTGTGCGTGCCCAAGACCCCAAGAGGAGAATGGAGGAGAAGGGGTTGTGGTGTGGCCATTCCCCGGGGGGATGATTTCTCGCTTTCTATTTCTGTCTCTTTCTGTGTCTCTGGCGAGTACATGTGCTCTATAGCAAAAATCTCTCTGAAAGGGGCCAGCAGGTGATATGATGGTTGAGGTGCTGGACTCCCACATGGCCGACAACGGTTCAAGTCTTGGACCTGGAAGCTCGCTCTCTCACTTTCTCTTTCTCTCTCTTGCCTTCCCTCATCGAATTATATAATAATAATAAAATTAAATAAGTAAATAATTTTTTTAAAATCTCTTTTAAAAATGTTTGTCTTTTTGTTTTTGTTTTTGTTTTTGTTTACAGTTTTTGCCATAAGGTGTGTAAATTCGTCAGAGACAATGAAAGGGAAGGTGAGAAATCACCCCAAGGGGATGGCCACACTGCAGTCCCTTCTCCTCCACTCTCCTCCTGGGATTTTGGGCACATGCACCAGCGGGAGTTTCAAGCTACCAGGTCTGGGACTCGAACCACAATTGGCCATGTGGGAGGCCAGTGCCTTAACCATGCTGGGATGGTTAGAACTGGGATTATAGACTGGTCCTGTAGCCTACCAGTTAAAGTAGCTAGATCCCACATGCTTGACTATAGTTCAAATCCCAGTCTTGGTGGCTCAGATAACACAGTGGGTATGCCTGTGTGTGTCCCCAATCCTGACAGGATAGAGAAATGGAGGAGAAAGGATTGTGATGTGACCATGTGCCATTGGAGGCTGCTGCCCCCCACTCTCTGGTCTGAACACACATGCTCTGCCAATCAAAAAGAGAAAAGAAAGGGAACCAGCAGTTAGTGTAATGGCTATGTCACTGGACTCCAATGTAGTTGACTGCGGTTCAAGTCCCGGACCCAGTGGCTTAAATTCACGCCAGGCGTGTGTGCGTGCATGCCCAAGATCCCAAGAGGAGAGTGGAAGAGAAGGGATTGAAGCGTGGCCATCCCCCCTGGGTGGGTAGGGAGGCGATTTCTCAATTTCTGTCTCTCTGTCTCTCTCTGTCCTTCTGGGAAGCCATGCGCCCTATAGCAAAAACCTCTCCAAAAAAAAATTTTTTTTAAAGAAGAAAAGAAAAAAAAGAACTGGGGCCAAAGCTCCGAAGCTTCCCAGACTGGCTGGTGAGCCTTCTCCTCTATCCTTCAGGTCTCTCCAGCAACAAAGTGGCAAGAAAACATGACTATTCTGCAGCTGGCTTTCCCACCCCGGCCCGGGAGCTGCAGCCCACAGGAAGCTGCGGCAGGCAGGTGCAGTCAGGCAGGACTCCCAGTCTCCACGGTGAAGGTGCCGGCCCTGGGGAAATACGTGGGTGTTCACCTGCCAAGACCCTGAGGGCGGGGCACTGAGAGGGGAGTCACAAGCCACACACCGTCCAGCAGATCCAGTGCGGCCCCCAAATCCGGTTGGAAATTAGCGTTGCTTATGCATGGTATGATACTTCTTGCTTGAACAGCTCTTGTTTTCGTTGTCGTTTTGCTGTAGAGCACAAGTACTCGCCAAAGAAAGACAGACAGAGGAAAAGAGAGATCACCTCCTGGGGGGATGGCCGCCCCTCAATCCCTTCTCTATCCTACTTGGGAGTGGAGACACGCACACACATGCCCCAAGGGTTTTCAAGCTGGGTCTGGGATTCAAACCATGTAGTAAGCCCTGTAGGATCCAACTGCCTTAACCTCCACACCACCAGCTGGCCCAATACCCCTTTGTTTTCTTTTTTATTTCTTTTTTTCTTTTTTTAAAGCTTGCTATAGGGCCTGTGTGCTTGCCAGAGAGAGAGAGAAAATGTGAGCAATCTCTGCCCCCGGGGGGATGGGCAATCCCTTCTCCTCAATTCTCCTCTAAGTATTTTGGGCGAGCATGCACACGTGCCTGGCATGTTTTTCAAGCCACCAGGTCCAGGGCTTGAACCATGCAGATGGCCATGTGGGATCCAGGCACCTTAACCTCGACTCCGTCTGCTGGCCCATCCCTTTTTCAAGCTTATTTATGTCTTCCATAAGGGAGAGACAGTATTCCCTACAAGGTCTTGACACTCTGATTCACCCCTCTGCACTCCAGCCAGCCCTGGGCCATGGGTCTCTGGTCCCCAAAATGTCCCCTGTGGGAGGGCCCTATGGAGTGTCATGTTTTACCACTGCACCACCATCCAGGCCCCTTGCTCGGATATTTCTTGCCACTTAAATTATCTCGCATTTTGAAATGACATGCAGGAGAAAACCATATCAAATATGTGGGATCTTCAAAAAGTTTGTAGAAAATGCATATTACCAACAAAAAAGATACAAGGATTTTAATTTTTTTGGCACCAAAGTAAATTTATACAATTTATACTTTTTTTTTCTTCCTTTGGAGAGGTTTTTGCTATAGGGTGCGTGCACTCGCTAGAAAGACAGAGAGAGACAGAGAGACAGAAAGTGAGAAATCACCCCCCAGGGGGGATGGCCACGCCGCAATCCCTTCTCCTCCATTCTCCTCTCGGGATCTTGGGCAAGAACACACACATGTGCCTGGAGTGAGTTTAAGCCACCGGGTCTGGGACTCAAACCGTGGTTGACTACATCAGAGTCCAGTGACATAAGCATTACGCTAACTGCTGGTCCCAAATTTCTACTTTAATTCTATTTTCTGTGGACTTTTTGAAGTCCCCTCCTAGTCTGTCTGTTTCTGTATCTCTTTTCATCTGTTTCTGTCAGTCTGCATCGAATACAGTGATGCCCACTCCAGTTTGTTTAAGCAGAAAGGAAGACAGCGGGAACTGTGGAGGCCGTCAGCTGGCCTGGGCAGAGCGGGCCCTGTGTGGTGCTCACGCCTTCAGAGTCCACGCTCTGCTGCATAACCGGGCACAGGGCATGTGCGCTCCAAGAGAGAGGCAACCAGATAGTGGGAGGGACAGTGGGAAGTCACCCCCCAAGGGGGGCCATGCTGCAGCCCCTTCTCCGTTCTCCTCTCAGGATTTTGAACATGCATGTACACAGGCCCAGTGCGATTTCCAAGCCTAGTCCAGTGCCCACACCCAGGTCGACCATGTGGGAGTCCAGTGCCATAGCCACGATGCCACCTGCTGGCCACAAGCCCACAGAGTTTAACAAAGGAGCCAGCTCCCATGCAGACCTCCCCTCCGAATCATTCATACAAGATTCTGCAGTGAGAGTCACACTCAGCCCCATTCCCACACAGCTGTCCTCTCTGACAGCTGCCCCCCACACACCCTTCCGGCGTGGGGTGTTTGTTCTCTGTTAAAGACGTCCACTTTTCTATGAAGGACTGCTCTTTTCCTAGTCTACTTGTGGTGACAGCTTCATTCTGCATCGCAGGGCAGGCGTCTGACCTTAGAGGCCTGCGCCCCGAGGGCCGAGTAGTTCACACGGCACAGCGCAGCCGTCCCATCCAATGACAAGACCTTCATGCAGAACACTCCCCAACACAGGGGGCTGTTCACGGGTGCTGGGCGGCCTTGGGGTAACGGGCCAGCACCTAGCTGGGATCACGGATGGAAAAGCAGGAGCTCCGGGACAGACTGAAGGGGTCCTGCGAGATCGTGGTCTCTGTGAGAGCACTGGCTGAGTGCCTACTGTGTGCAGGGCAGCAGGCTGGGCACCCACAGGGGTGATTAACCCCACCTACAGGTGAGATTGGGGCCCAGGGTCACAGAAGGTCGAACCCCCAAACCCAAGTTCTCCCCGCTATGCCCCTCTGCTCTGCCGTGGAGTGAGCCAGAGATGGGGTCTCCCTCTGATTTCACACCGGCTGTGGATGTCATTCTTTCCTCACAAGACAAACCTGCCTAACACAAGCTTGCCCCGTAAACCAGCGAGGAGCTGCCGCCTGTCCCGGGAGTAGGGAGGCCCCAAGAACAGGAGGGCACCCGTCAGGGCCCAGCCCGGTCAGCCTGACACTGTCCTGGCTCTCGTCCCCAAGTTGTCCACACTGGGGCTTTGGCCTAGACAGGAAGTCAGATCCCTAGAACACCCAGCCCTGCTCTGCCCTTCCTGCTCAATATCCCTGACGCTTGGCCATGCAGACGCTGGAAAACCTGGTGGTGTGTGGAGCAGGAACCAGATGTCATGCGACTCCTTGTTTTGGGCCCAGATGTTTCCAGCGAACCCGGATCCTCGGATGTACCAAGAGGAAGAGAAAGGAGCTCCTGGTCGCTCTGCCAGTGCAGGGGAAGGTGAAGCCATTGGGGTCTGGAGCCCAAGGATGACGAGGGGGGAACAGACGCACCCATGCTCTGAGTTCGCGGGGTCAGATCAGCCTGCATCAGGCCACAGAGTTGCCAAGTCCTCAGAACGCAAGGGCAGCTGGCCACCGTGCACCTTGGCTGGCCACCGTGCACCCCTTGGGCCAGGGCTCGCGCCCCGGTGAAGGCCAAGCATTGCCCTCATTTCTGTCCTCTGAATGTGCTGTTCGGTGTGCGGACTTCTCTCCTTGGATGACAAGGACTGATTTCCACTCGTCCTTGTTGCACCCAGACAGCACTCCAGCATAGTAACATCCTGGCAGACAGTGAGCAAAGCCAGTCACAGCTAGCCCCATGGCTGCGCCAGCCATACCCCTGATCTGGGCTGCCAGCCTGGGCCAAGCACCTTGGCCTTTTACCTGCAAGAGTGCTCTAATCCCAGCAGGTCTCCTTCCTGTTTCTTCTCCGTGCAGTTGCCATAAGGATCTTCTTAAAACACAAGCCAGACTCTGTTCCGTCCCTGTCCAGGGCCTTGCAACAACTCCCAGATCACTGGAGTCAATGTGAAGTCCTTAGAATGCCTCAGCTGTGCCTCAGTGGATGAAGGGGTGAGCAAAATGTGGTAGATCCATACATTGGAATACTACTCGACCATGAAAAGGAATGGAGTGCTGATTGTGTCCTGACATCACTACCCCACGAAAATGTCATGCTGGTCTTTGCCTTGACTGATATGCATGGTAATTGTGCTGGAAAAAGAAATGTAATACACTGGAAGAAATACATGATTAGGGAACCAGCAGTTAGCGTAATGGCTATGTCGCTGGACTCCCACGTAGTCGACCGCAGTTCGAGTCCCGGACCCGGTGGCTTAAAACTCACGCCAGGCGCGTGTGCGTACGTGCCCAAGATCCCGAGAGGAGAATGGAGGAGAAGGGATTACGGCGTGACCATCCCCCCTGGGGGGTGATTTCTCGCTTTCGGTCTCTATGTCTCTCTCTGTCTGTCTGGCGAGCGCATGCACCCTATAGCGAAAAACCTCTCAAAAAAAATAAAATAAAAAATAAAAAGAAATATACATTTTGCTTTTTAGAATTTCATGCGGCGCACTTGCACGCCACACGGTTTTCTAATTTTTGGGTTTTACTGAAAATTTCTTAAATACTAATTTTTTTATTTTTATTGAAAAGTTTTTCTCTTCGTTTTTTCTTCTCTTTTTCTGTTTGTTTGTTTTTGTTGTTATTGTTGCTGTTGTTTCTCTCTCTCTGTTTCCTTCTCTGCATGCTCCTCAACGCTCAGGTTGAACTTCCAAGTTTGGGAAGAAACCGACCATCCACCAGATGACTAGAAATCGCTGCAGGACCACAAGAAATATGGGGAAGCAGGAAAATACCTCTCCCACAAGGGAAAAGGATAGCTCCTCTTTATCCACACACAGTTCAATGGAAATCATGGAAATGTCTGATAAAGAATTCAGAACATTCATAATGGCAAAGCTAACAGAGATGGAAGAGAAGAGAGACAAGGAACTGCTGAAGAGGAAGGAGAAAGGAATTGA
>NW_006198617.1:668937-670298 GCF_000334495.1 Tupaia belangeri chinensis | reverse complement strand
GGTTCATGTATAGGTATATATCAGCTGCGCTTGCTATTGGAAATATTGAGATTAATTAAGTTCATTAGCAAATCAATTAAATGGGGGGGAAGGCATAGAAAGCAACCATGGATACCAGAGACAATGTGGGAGGAGGGTGGGACACGGCAGAGGGTGAGGGATAGGGAATCAAGGATGGCAAAACAAAAAAAGGCAAAGTATATAAGACCTAAGAAATGGAAAATTATTTGCTGACAACATGTATGTTGATGTGCTTGATTGAGCCAATATACAGTGTATTCTGGATGGAAAATTCATTTGTATGTTGTAATGATGTATAGTGAATTAATAAGTAAATTTCAAGAAAAAAAGATAAATAACTAAAATAAAATTATGATAATAATAAAATAAATTGAAAAAGATTTGCCGAATAGTTCAAAATGCATAAAAAGAAAACATCATGGCGAATGTAGGCAGCAGACACTAAGGGCGTGTGAGCCTGATGTCACAGGACAGCAGGGAACAGAGTGGATCGGTGGTGGCCAGGGCCTGTGCGAGGGGCGATGGATTGCTTTGCTTCCTGGGAACAGGCTTTCATTTGAGGCGGTGAAAACACCAGGCACTAGGCCAGCCTGCGGAGATTAAGATGGCTGGACCCCACACGGCCAACTGTGTGGTTCAAGTCCTGGACCCAGGAGCTTAAAGATCACACTGGGCATGTGTACATGCGCGCCCAAAATCCTGAGAGAGGAATGGAGGCGAAGGGACTGTGGTGTGACTGCGGGAGAGATTTCTCACTTCCTCTCCCTCTCTCTTCCTCTCCCTCACCTGTGAGCGCACACACCGGAGACTGGACGGGTGGCCACAGCATCACAAGTGTGCTTGCCGCGCAGGGCTGTGCGCTCTCAGTACGTTTGTGTCTGTGAGTGCGGCTCAGGGAAAAGTGTGTTAAAGGCTACGTCACCATGACACGAGCTGCAGTACACTTCATGTATTTTACCAGAAGAAACCCCACATCCTTACAATGGGCCGCCCCTGCCAGCTGCTCCCACTGTCTCCTTGCCTTCCCGCCCCACCCACCTTTGTTCTTCCTTCCAGGAGGAGAAAGTGGAAGACTTACAACGTGGCTGACTGCGTGCCAAGCACAGCACTGAGCACGTTACAGATCCCCTTCCGTCCACTTCTCGGCCATTCACGCCGCAGAAGCAGACACTGCGGTTATCCCATAACGCAGATGAGGAAACGGGGGTCCAGAGAGGAACATCTCAGGCGCTGAGCTGAGATTTCAACATAAAAGCATGAGCTTTCTGGGACCAGCAGTTAGCGTAATGGCTATGTTGCTGGACTCCCATGTAGTTGACTACGGTTCGCGTCCCCGGGGC
>NW_006198617.1:657753-668908 GCF_000334495.1 Tupaia belangeri chinensis | reverse complement strand
GATCCCAAGAGGAGAATGGAGGAGAAGGGATTGCGGCGTGGCCATCCCTCCTGGGGGGGTGATTTCTCGCTTTTTGTCTCTCTGTCTCTCTCTGTCTTTTGGGTGAGTGCACACGCCCTACAGTAAAAACTTCTCAAAAAAAAAAAAAAAAAAAAGCATGAGCTTTTTGTTTGTTTCAGATTTTGCTATAGAGAGCATGCACTCACCGGAGAGGGAAGGTGAGAAATCGCCACTCCACAATTCCTTCTTTTCCATTCTGCTCTTCAGACTGGGCATGCACACACTCACACCTGGTGTGTTTTCCAAGTTGCTGGGTCTGGGACTCGAACTGCACCATCGGCCCTATGGTATCCAGCCCCTTAACCACCACACCACCTGCTGACCCAGAAGCATGAGTTCTTACAAATGTGACTGTCTGCTCTTTTATGACGGCCACACTTGGGGGGAGCCAGACTTTTGGTTCATTTGCACATCAGTGGCTTCTATTGTTGGCTGAGACCTCCGAGAGAGAATCTGCTTTGTTAGCAACACACACACATACACACACGTGCACACACATGTGTACACACACAGGCACCTGCAGGTGTATGTAACTGAAATACTAACCACAAAACCACACTTAACCCTGCTGGTATAACACTCTGATGTTTTCTCCCCATCTCATTAAGATTAATATCTAAATCCATTTGCCAAAAATACATTGCCATACATGACCAGAAACCTCTTCTTTTTCCTTTTTGGAGAAGTTTTTGCCATAGGGTGAGTGCGCTCGCCAGACAGACAGAGAGAGACAGAGAGACAGAAAGCGAGAAATCACCCCCCAGGGGGGATGGCCATGCTGCAATCCCTTCTCCTTCATTCTCCTCTTGGGACCTTGGGCACACACGCACACATGCCTGGCGTGAGTTTAAGCCACCAGGTCCGGGACTCGAACCACAGTCGACTACATGGGAGTCCAGCAACATAGCCATTACGCTATCTGCTGGTCCCAGAAACCTCTTCAAGTAAATATCCAAGTTCATCTCTTACAGGTTCTATTAACGCTTTCTACCCAATAGCATAGCACAATTTTGCTAATTTTCTGCCACTTTATAGCAAGGAAAGTAGGACTAGTCTGAGATGAGAAGGTCTCTGGCAAAGCGTCAAAGATGCAGCCTAGTTTCGTCTTGCTGTTTGTAGTAAAATGGAATGGGGGAACGAACTGTTAAGTCAAAAGGATTCGGTTCAGAACTTGAAGATTTAGAAAATTCTCAGTGTACCCATAAGAGGAGAAAGGTGTGCTCTGGGGGTTCAATAGTGCATTTAAAAAATCGGTCGCTGGAGCCTGCAGGTGGCACAGCGGTTACAGCACTGGAATCTCACATGCCTAACAGCAGGTCAAGTCCCCTACCCAGCAGCTTAAAAATCACACCAGGCACATGCCCAAAATCTCAGGAGGAGAATGAAGCGGAAGGGGTTGTGGCATGGCCACCTCCCCTGGGGGATGATTTCTCACTTTCCCTCTTACTGTCTCTCTCTAGCGAGTGCATGTACCCTGTACCAAAAACCTTAAAAATTCTCACATGCCTAACAGCAGGTCAAGTCCCCTACCCAGCAGCTTAAAAATCACACCAGGCACATGCCCAAAATCTCAGGAGGAGAATGAAGCGGAAGGGGTTGTGGCATGGCCACCTCCCCTGGGGGATGATTTCTCACTTTCCCTCTTACTGTCTCTCTCTAGCGAGTGCATGTACCCTGTAGCAAAAACCTTAAAAAATTTTTTAAAAAGACAATTTACCAGGAACCAGCAGTTAGCGTAATGGCTATGTCACTGGACTCCCATGTAGTCGACCATGGTTCGCGTCCTGGACCCGGTGGCTTAAAACTCATGCCGGGCGCATGTGCGTGCGTGCCCAAGATCCCGAGAGGAGAATGGAGGAGAAGGGATTGCAGCCTGGCCATCCCCCCTGGGGGGTGATTTCTCACTTTCTGTCTCTCTGTCTCTCTCTGTCTGTCTGGCGAGCGTACGCACCCTATAGCAAAAACCTCTCCAAAAAAAAAAAAAAGACAATTTACCATGATCAAGTGGGATTTTTCCTAAGAATGTAAAAACGGTTCAAAACATACAAATCTATTAATGCGATATACCAGATTAACAGAATGAAGGACAAAAACCATATGAGTGCCTCATTAGATTCAGAAATAGCACTTGGCAAAAGTCAGTATCCTTTCATGATAAAAACTCTCAACAGGGACCAGCAGTTAGTGCAATGGCTATGTCGCTGGATTCCCACGTAGTCGACCACGGTTCGCATCCCGGACCCGGTGGCTTAAAACTCACGCCGGGCGCATGTGCGTGCTTGCCCAAGATCCCGAGAGGAGAATGGAGGAGAAGGGATTGCAGCATGGCCACCCCCCCTGGGGGGTGATTTCTTGCTTTCTGTCTCTCTGTCTTTCTGGTACTCTCCCTATAGGAAACAAACAAACAAACAAACAAATGCCTCTCAACAAATTAGGTATAGAAAGAATGTACATTGACAAGATGAAGGCCAAATGGCAAGCCCATAGTGAGCATCATATTCAGTAGAAGAAACGTGAAGATTTTTCTTTAAGGTTAAGAATAAGACAAAGATTGGGAACCAGCAGTTAGCGTAATGGCTATGTCGCTGGGCTCCCACGTAGTCGACTGCGGTTTGCGTCCCGGACCCAGTGGCTTAAAACTCACGCCGGGCGCATGTGCGTGCTTGCCCAAGATCCCGAGAGGAGAATGGAGGAGAAGGGATTGCGGTGTGACCATCCCCCCTGGGGGGTGATTTCTCGCTTTCTGTCTCTCTGTCTCTCTCTGTCTGGCTGGCGAGTGCACACACCCTATAGCAAAAATCTCTCAGAAAAAAAGAAGTTAAATAAATTGTCCTTGCTTGCAAGCTTGCAGATGTCTGACATGACCATTTAGAGAAAATCACAAATAGTCCACCAAAAACCTATTAAAATTAATAAGTTAATTCAATAACATTGTAGTATAAAAATTAAGATAAAAATTTGGTAGCAGGGCTGGCTCCATGGCCTGGTGTTTAAGGGAGCTGGATCTGCAATGGCCAATTATGCCGTTTGAATCCTGGCTCTGGCAGCTTGAAAAACATTGGGCACATTTGCGTGTGTGCCCAATAGCCCAAGAAGATGGAGAAATGGAGGAGGAGGGATTGCAGTGTGACCATGTCCCATTGGGGAATGCTTTCTCTCTCTTGCTCTTTCTCTGTCTTTAGTAAGCTATGCTCCTTCTGACAAAAACAAAAACAAGAAACTTTCCTGTACACTAACAGAGAAGTATCCAATAAAGAAATCAAGAAGACAATCCCTATTTACAATAACTAAGGGGGGAAAATACAAGTAAATTTAACCAAGGAGATAAAAGATCTTTCTACACGGAGATATTAATGTAAGAAATTTAAGAAGATGTAAATAAATGAAAAGATATCCCATGATCATGGGTTGGAAGAAATAATATTAGTGATGTGTCCATAGTACCCAATGGCTATGTCGCTGGACTCCCACGTAGTCGACGGCGGTTCGTGTCCCGGACCCGGTGGCTTAAAACTCACGCCGGGCGCGTGTGCGTGCGTGCCCAAGATCCCGAGAGGAGAATGGAGGAGGGATTGCGGCGTGACCATCCCCCCTGGGGGCTGATTTCTCGCTTTCTGTCTCTATGTCTCTCTCTGTCTGTCTGGCGAGCGCACGCGCCCTACAGTGAAAATCTCTCAAAAAAAAAAAAATCCCAATGACAGTTCACGGAAATTTTTTTTTAAATCCAAAATTTCATTTGGAACCACAAAAGACTTTGTACAGCCAAAGCAATCATCAGCAAAAAGAATAAAGCTATGGGACCAGCAGGTGGCATTGTGGTTAAGGTGCTGAATTTCCACATGGCCAACCGAAGTTCAAGTCCCAGACACAGAGGCTTGAAGATCTCACAGAGCATGTATGTGTGCATGGCCAAAATCGCTAGAGGAGAATGGAGAAGAAGGGACTGTGGTGTGGCCATCCCCCTGGTGAATTCTCATTTTCCCTCTCTCTGTCTCTCTACTGCTAGAGCACACACACCGTATTGCAAAATCCTAAAAAAAAAAAGAAAAAGAAAAAAGAAGAGCAAGTGTTACACTACCTGACATTAAAAGAGACTACAGGGCCAGCTTCATACCACTGTAGTCAAATTCTGTGTATTTGGAGCTAGATCCCACAAGGCAGACTTCCATTTGAGTCCCAGCCCTAGTGACACGTATATGCATGCTCAGGGTCCTGGTGGGATGGAGAAGTGGAGGGGGAATGGTTATGGTGTGACCATAGCTAATCGTGAGGTATTTTCTCTTTTTTCTCTCTCTCACATGTGTGTGCAAGCACACACATATTAGGCCATTTTAAAAAATTCTAAAAAACCCAAACCCCAACATATACTACATACCTATAGTAATCCACATAGAATGGAACTGGCATAAAAACAGATATACACAGCAATAGAGCAGAACAAAGAGCCCAGAAATATATCCACACATTTACGGTCAATTGGTTTTTTTAAACTTTATTTAACTTTTATTTATGTATTTATTTTATTTGACCAGAGGAGGACAGAATGAGAGAGAGAGAGTGAGAAAACAGGCCACCAGGTCCAGGACCTGAACCACAGTCAGAAACATGCGAGTCCAGAGCTTTTAATTACCACGCCCCCTGCTGGTCCTCCCGTCAATTGATTACTGACAAAGGTGCCAAAAACCACACAATGGAGAAAGAATAGTCTCTTCAATACATAGTGCTGGAAAAAGTAGATATCCATATGCATCAGAATAAAATTATATGCTTATATCATTTACAAAAATCAACCAAAAGTGGATTAAGGACTTAAAGGTAAAACCGAAACTTTAAAACTACCAGAAGAAAACGGAGGAGAAAAATCAGTGATGTTGGTCTGGGCAATGATTTCTTGGATAAAATCCCAAAAGCAAATATAGATGAATAGCATTACATCAAATAAAAAGTTTCTACAGCAAAGAAAACAAGTGTGTGAAGAGACAACCTATGAAATGGGAGAAAATGTTTGCAAATCATCCATCTGATAAGGGCTTGATACCTAAAATGCATTAAGAATGATAACCTGATATTAAAAATGGACAGATGGAGCCAAGCAGTGGTACAGGATAACACACTCTTCAGCAATGCTGAGTCCGTGTGGAAGATCTGGGGCTTGGTTCCCTGGTTGACTTGCGCATGCCAGGGGCATGCACTTATCTGGCTGGGAAGGCTTGTAGGAGGAGGTGGACCGTGGCCTGAAATCATGATGAGGATGCCTCTCTCTCTCTCTGTCTCTCTGTCTCATAAAATAAATAAATGAACTTGAAGAAAAAATGGCTAAAAGACCTGAATAGCTCATCTCAAAAAAAAAAAGGCAACAAATGGCCCAAAAGGTATACAAAGCATCAAGTAAACGCGGACTGAAATCGCAGCGAAGGCCAGGTACTGGCGTATCGATACGGCATCATGTTCTGCAAGGTGACCCGTGAGAAGGTTCTGGGTTCCTGTCCAGAGACCTCCCTGTGTATGTTGGGCACATGTGTGTCCCCGATCCAGGGGCTGACTGAAGCTGAGAGTAGGTCATGGCATCAGGATCTTTCTGAAGTTTCTCTCTCTCTCAGAATAAACAAATAAGTAAATAAACGAAAACTGTCACAATGAGATATCACCTCGCATTTGTTACAATATCGATTTTCTTTTTGTTTATATGTTTGTTTATAAGCCAGGAGGCATGTATACTCACCAGAGAGATTCAGAGAAAGTCAGAGAGAAGAGAGGGAGGAAGCATCCCTCGGTGGGACATGGTCATCGCACACGCCCGTCTCCATGTCCCCATCCTAGGGAGCTTAGGGCATGCATGCACATGAACCTAGTGTGTTTTTTCAAGCCTCCAGAACAAGGATTTGAAGCCTGCAGATGACCATGTGATATTTCAGTCTCTTAACTGCCGGCGACCAACCTCGGCGGGGGTGGGTTGGCTCGACGGAGGCGACACTGGAAAGCTCTCTGAGGAGTGACAACTGTTAGGAATCATCGTGCCTTTTTATTGAAAATGTGATACATGCAAGTAAATGGGAGAGGGGCTACGTGTACTAATGATCAATTCATAATATTTTAACAATAGAAACCATTCAGGGTTTGATTAAGGGCAAGTCTATTAATCATCGATACAGTTCAACAATTGTTTGATTGATGAAAGCAGGTTCCTGGTAACTTCAAGCAGTGCAGTTTCAGGAAACAGTTCCAGCAAGCAGAGTTAACTATCAACCGATGTTCAGCAGCAGCCGTCTTATGATTACTAAAAGAAAATCTCAAGCATAGATATTAGTTCTTATGGATTTTCATAAAGAATGATACTTATATAATTCTATAGGGATTTAAAACTTAAGGAATCTTAATATATTTACCTATCCTGAAGGGATGGAGTTAGTGTTCACTTGATGAGGGCGGGGATACAGCCTTTTCAACTGGTGGTGAAGTGACTAATAAGTTAATGAAAAACTTTAAAATGGGTTTATGGTGTTGTGGATACACTTGTGTAGCCTATGGCACCACTTTATGTATTTTGTTAGAACCTTAGTTACCATGGGACGAGAGCGTCCTGGGCCAGTTTCGGCCTAGTCCTATTGTACGTGAAAAGATTATTTATATTAAATGTGTCTTGAAGGGCCTTCCAAAGATCAGGAAGAACTTTAGCACACCCTTTACTGTGCCCAATGAAGCGTTGTAATTAACAGTAAGTGGTCAGGGTAAAGGGGAGCGGTCGGGGGACTTTTCGGGAAATCCTACCACACACTCAAAATGTATGAGGGAGCTATGTAATTCTTTTATAGTAGTATATCGGGGAGTCAGAGGGGGGTCCCTTCCCAGCAAGGCTATCACAGTACCGGACCCAAGCTTGTTCCAAGGTCGGGGGGGCGTATAGTCGCGGTCTTGCCAACTCACTGAACCGACCGGAAGCGATGCTCAAAGGTCAAGGGGCTCAGACGGGTCCTGGAGCCCCACCGGGCTGGACTCCTCCACTTAATCAGTATGCTACAGGAGTAATTTTAGAATGACTATATTCAAAAAGACAAAAACAAGCGTTGAGAAGGATGTGGAGAAAAGGGAACTCTTGCATACTGGTGGTGAGAATGTAAATTCATACAGCCATTATGGCAAACAGTACGGATGTTTATCAAGAGATTAAAAATATAATGCCATATGACCGGCAATTCCACTACTGGTAATATAGCCAAAGAAATGAAATTGGTTTTAGAAGAGATATCTGTGCTGTCTGTTCCCTGCCGCGTCATCCATAATAGCCGCGTTACAGAATTAGCGAACGTGTCCGTCGGTGGATGAATAGATACAGAACGTGTGTCGGGCTTGCCTCCTGTTACAGAGGATAAGTGTGGTGCCTGGAAAGCCAGATTCCACACAGCTGACCATGGTTCAAATCCTGGCCCCTGTGGATTGAAAAACATACTGGACATGCGGGTGTACGTGTCCCAAAACCTGATGTGATGGACAATCGGAGGAGAGCAGAGTGCGATGCGATTGCGTTTCCCCGGTGGTGCTCTCTCTCTCTCTCTCTCTCAAGAGTGCACGTGCCTGCTAGCAATAAAATAATTAATAACAATAAAATAACACACAAATAAATAGAAAATGCATAATAAACACACCAAGGAATACTATCCAGCCGTAAGAAGGAAGGAGATCTTGTCATTTGCAGCAGCCAACCGACCCAGAAGGCATTATATTAAGTGAGATACTCAGGCACAGACAGACAAATAGCACAAAATCTCACTTATATATGGAATGCAGAAAAGTTGAACTCACAGAAGCAGAGTAGACTGGGGGGTGCCAGGAGATAGGGGGGGGGTGGGGGCAGGGAGATGTCGGTCAAAGGGTCCAAAATTTCCGTCAGTAGAATAGTCTGAGAGACTTATGCACTGCAGTGACTATCAGAAATAACAGTACATTACGCTCTCGGGAAATGCTCCAAAATTTCCGTCAGTAGAATAGTCTGAGACTTATGCATTGCAGTGACTATCAGAAATGACAGTACATTACGCTCTCAGGAAATGTTCTGAAAAGAGATTTCCAGTGTTCTCCCGTATAATAACTATCGCATATGCTAGCTAGCTCAACCTAGCCACTCCATGGTGTATGCAGATTTCAAAACAGTATGTTCTACGTGACAGATATAAAAATGTGTCAATTAAAATAAAATAAGGGTGCCATGGCGTGCCCCTGAGTTCCACTGACTTGAGAGACTGAGGACGGAGGACGATGACACGGGGAGTGGCTGTCTCACAAACAACACGACACCTGCGCTCTGAGGGGCAGGCTGTAGCAGACGAACTGCCTGCAGACAGTGGCAGACAGCTTGTCGCACAGAGGTCTAATCAACCACCTGAGCAGCAGCAGTGAGCCTGGACTGAGGAAGAGAACAGTGCTTACAGGAAGAGAGGACGGAGGCTTAGAGACGACAGACAGGCACGGGTGGAGGCCATGTGAAGATGGCAGCAGATCTGGATAACGCATCTCTGAAAACCCAAGGAGCTGAGAATCAAGCAACCTTCAGAAGCTGGCCAGAAGCAGGGCAGATTCTTCCCTCCTTCCTGCTTTTCTTCCTTTTTGCTGTAGGACACATGCGCTAGCCAGAGAGAAAGACAGAGAGAGGAAAAGTGAGAAAGCACCCCCTGGGGGGATGGCCATGCTGACATCCCTTCCTCCCCATCCTCCTTTCAGGAATTTTGGACACTCATGCACACACGCCCGGTGTGATTTTCGAGCGACCAGATCCGGGACTCAGTGCCCAGCTGGCCATATGCTACCCAGGGCCTTAACCTCCACTCCACCTGCCGGACCCAGGAGTGGGATCTTTGTTGTTGTCACACAAATGAACTAATTTACGTAGGCTAGCGATATTCCAAATGTCTGTGGGGCTTTTGCTGGTCCTTCGAGTCCTCAGTCTTCCGATGGCTGACTTTATTGTGACAGCCGAAGTGGTGCTGTAGGTCCAGGCACCCCCGGCTACCGTGTTCACACGGGAACTGCAGTGCTGTGCCCACAGCCTGTCTCTTCATCTAGGTTCTATCACAGAGGACCAAGTGTAGTTGGCATGCAGCTGATTTCAATTTTCTCCACTGTTGACTGGAGGGAGGCACCGTAGCAGGTCCCGCATTTACCCACCATGCCAACCTTCTTGGTGCATTTAGCCGTAGAGTGACAACTATATCTGAGTCCAGAGAGCCAGGAATGGAATCTTACTCAGACCCTCCAGTAGGAACCAACCCTGACGGGACCAGCACTTAGCGTAATGGCTATGTTGCTGGACTCCTATGTAGTCGACCGCGGTTCGCGTCCCGGACCCGGTGGCTTAAAACTCAACGCCGGGCGCGTGTGCATGCGTGTCCATGATCCCGAGAGGAGAATGGAGGAGAAGAGATTGTGGTGTGGCCATCCCCCCTGGGGGGTGATTTCTCGCTTTCTGTCTCTCTGTCTCTCTCTGTCTGGCTGGCGAACGCACGCGCCCTATAGCGAAAATCTCTCCCCCCCCCAAAAAAAAGGAACCAACCCTGACAACACCTTGATTTTAGACTTCTGTGGGAAAATAAATTTCTTTTGTTTTAAACCACTCAGTTTGGGGCAATTTGTTATGACAGTTATATAAAATGAATATATACATTTAAAAAATTATATAGTGGGACCAGCAGGTGCTGTGGTGTTTAAGGCACTGGACTCCCACATTGTCAACAGAGGTTCAAGTCCCAGACTTGAAGCCTTCAAAATCATGCTGAGTGCACGTGCGTACATGCCCGAAATCCTGAGGAGAGAATGGAGAAGGGGTCGCAGTGTGGCCATCCTTCCTGGAAGGTGATTTCTCACATTCTTGCTCTCTGTCTCTCTCTGTGAGTGCATACGCCCTATAGGGAAAACCTAAACTAATTATGTAGCACAAAGCTTTGGGGAAGAAGTCACTCTGGAAGAGTAAACTGGAATAAGGTCTTGGATGGCAATTTGGCATTGTCTGTGTAAACATAAATGCAGGCGCCATTCCACAAAGCAGTTCTGCTGCACATTTGGTTACGTATGTTCATAAAGGTTCGTCAAGATCATTCATCACAGCAGTGTTTATGAGAGTGAGAGACTGGAATAGTCAACAGCAGCCTGCATAGCTGCATGATGGAGCATGCTCCACTGCAATTATACATGGAAAGAATACAACAGTGTTGGTAACATTTTATTTATTTACTTACCTTAAAGGGAGATGACTGACCAAAGGTCGAGGGTGAGGGGTTGCAATGTCAAAGTCCTATTGGGGGTGCAGTCTCTCTCTCCTTCTGCATCTCTGCTCATAGGAAAAAACAAACTTTTTTTTTTCTTTTTTCTTTTTTTGGAGAGGTTTTTGCTATAGGACGCGTGCGCTCGCCAGAAAGACAGAGAGAGACAGAGAGATAGAAAGCGAGAAATCACCCCCCCAGGGGGGATGGCCACGCCACAATCCCTTCTCCTCCATTCTCCTCTCAGAATCTTGGGCATGCACGCACATGCGCCCGGCGTGAGTTTTAAGCCACCGGGTCCGGAACGCGAATGGTGGTTGACTACGTGGGAGTCCAGCGACATAGCCATTACGCTAACTGCTGGTCCCCAAACAAACTTTTTTTTAAAGTAACGAGTTCAGTCTGTGGCCTACTGGTTAAGGCAGCTAGATCCCTCATGGCTGACTGTGTGGTTCAAGTACCTGATCTGTTGACTTTAAAAACACACTGGGTGTCTGTGCATATGTGCCCAAAATCCCATAAAGAGGAAGAAACGGAGGTGGAAAGATTGGGTGTGACCATTCCCCATGGGGGTTGGGTGTGCCCATTCCCCATGGGTGTGTATTTCTCCTCCCTCTCTCTGTCTCTCTTTGATGAACACGTGTGCCCTCTAACAAAAAAAAAAGGGGGGACACCGTCACAGCTCCTGAGAACTAGTGATTTCAGGGAAAAAAGAGAAATGAAGATTTTTCTACTGATAATTCAGCCTCCAGACCACAAACTTGAGTTGTAGGAAGTCCCTCAAGTCTTCTCTCTGTCTCTGTCTCTATCTCTGTCTCTCTCTGCCTCTATCTTTGTCTTCTCAT
>NW_006198617.1:652519-656630 GCF_000334495.1 Tupaia belangeri chinensis | reverse complement strand
TTCCATGAAATCCTGCAAGAAAACTTTCCAAACCTAGAGAGGCACTCAAAGATCCAGTCCCAAGAAATACAAAGGACCCCAAATAGAATCAACCCAAGAAGATCTTCTCCAAGACACATTAAGTTCTCAAGGGAATGCTATATCAGGAAAAATAAATTCAGACACACAGAAGTAAGAATTCAAGAACTAAGAAAACGGCCATCTTAACACAGGGACAAGTCTGGAGTTGAATATGATATCCCAGAATTTAATCGGGAATATTGAACCACAACAGAAGATAGATTGAACTGGTGAAATAGCATTTTATGACTTTTGACTAAAATATTGCTGCTTTTCTTCTAGGCTTTGTTGTCTAGTTTTAAAGATTTTTGTCCATGTCTTGAGACGTCGATAGGTTCACGTACTACTGTTTGAACAGAATCGTGACCTGTTTCCTGGCTTTAAGTGTTAAGCAAAGTTCCTTAGCATTTCTTTGATTTATTAAAGTTAAAACTGCTTTTCTTGAAATTACCAGCAGAACTTGCTATTGAAAGTAGTTAGATTTCTTAAGAAATTGTGTGATCAATAAAATGGGAGGGGGGAAGGACTGGAAGACAAGTGTAGACACCAGAGATAGTGTGAGAAGAGGGTGGGAAAGGGCAGAGGGTCAGATAGGGATAAAATATATATATGAAACCAGAAATGGAGAATTATTGACGATAGCATGCATGACATGTACCTACTATTTGAACAGAATACTAACCTGTTTCTAGGCTCTAAGTTTCAAGGAAGTATCCTTACCAGCTCAAAACTGCTTTTCTAGAATTTCCAGCTGAACTTGCTATTGAAAGTAGTTAGATTTCTTAAGAAATTGTGTGATCAATAAAATGGGAGGGGGGAAGGACTGGAAGGCAAGTGTAGACACCAGAGACAGTGTGAGAAGAGGGTGGGAAAGGGCAGAGGGTCAGATAGGGATAAAATATATATATGAAACCAGAAATGGAGAATTATTGACGATAGCATGCATGAGTAAGCCACCTATGCAGTATATTCTGGATGGGAAATCACATTTTGTATACTGTGATGATGCTTAGGGAATGAATGTAAATTAATTAATTTTTAAAAAGGTTTCAGGAAAAACAAAACATGGAAAGTGTTTTTCTTGAAATGAAAAAAGCATTAAAAATACCCATGTGATGACTGCAGTAAGCGATTTAGCCCTACCCAGTGCTCCTTCTACTCCCTGAGGCGTATGCCTGAAGTCAGACTTGTGTTCATGGATATGTACATATCAGCTGTGCTTGCTTTTGGAAATATTTAATTACGATCTCTAGTGAATCAATAAAATGTGGGGTGAAAAAAGCGTAGAAAGCAACCATGGATACCAGAGACAGTGTGGGAGGGGGGTGGGAGCTGGCAAACGGTGAGAGAGAGGGAATCAAGGATGGGAAAAAAGAAGCAAAATATACAGGTAACAAGAAATGGAAAATGATTTGTTGATGGTAACACGTATGTTGATGTGCTTGATTGAGCCGATATACAGTGTATTCTGGATGGAAAATCTCATTTTGTATGCTATCATGATGTATAGTAAATGAATGTAAATAAATACATTTAAATAAAAAAAGCCAAAAACTTTAAATTAAAATAATTCTTTTAAAATTTTTTTTCTTTTTTCAAAACAATGAATAGCATTGCAAGTATGGTATTTATTTTTCTGTTTGAATTTTTTAAAAAGTTATTGCCGGGGGAGGGGGTACATGTACTCTTGAGAGACAGAGGAAGAGAGGGACCGAGGGAGAGGGAGGTCATATTGCAAACCTTTCTCCTCCATGTCTCCATCCTATTGGGTTTCAGGGCACGCATGCACATACACTAGGCATGTTTTTCAAGTCTTTAGGGTCAGGACTTGAACCGTGAGGTCAGACATGTGGGATCCAGCGCCATTAACCGCATGAGTTACATTTTCAAGGGTGGAGACAATCCTTAGAGCCCTACTCAGAGGTAACTTAGATACTGTGTTGACAGACAAGAATGTAAAAGCCATTGTCGTGACCCGCAGATGATGTAATGGTTACATTGCTAGGCTTCCACATGCCAACCACAGTTCAAGTCCCTGACCTAGAGGCTTGAAACTCAGGCCGGGCATGTGTGTATGCATGGCCAAAATCCCAAGAGGAGAATGGAGAAGGGATTTCGGCATGGCCATCCCTCTGGGGGTGATTTCTTGCTTCCTGTTTCTCTGTCTCTTCAGTGAGTGCATGCACCCTATAACAAAAATCTCTCAAAATAAATAAATGCACTTACCGTAAGCCAGCAGGTTGCAGGGTGGTTAAGGTGCTGGCCTCCCACATGGTCGACCGCAGTTCAAGTACTAGGCCTGGCAACTCGAAACTCACACCGGGTGCACGTGTACGCATTCCCAAAATCCCAAGAGGAGAATGAAGAGGAAAGGATTGGGGTACGGCCATCTCCCTGGGGCGGGGGACGGGGGTGGTTTCTTGCTTTTTCTTCTCTCTGTCTCTCTGACAGACATGCCCTATAGCAAAAAACCTCTCAGAGAAAAAAAAAAAAGCAGTAATTATTCTCAATTATGTAAAGCAGAAACTACCAAGCCTTTTCTGTTAAATGTCAGCTGTCGGATAGTAAATATGTCAGGCTTTGTGGGCCACACACGATCTCTGTTGTAACTACTCAACTTTGTGGTTTTGTGCAAAAGCAGTACAAGCCATATGTAAGCAAATGGGTGTGTCTGTTTCCACTTAAACCTTGTTTACAAAGACAGTGGTGTACCGGATGAGGCCACTGAGTGCTGTTTGTTGACCACTGACAGAAAGGTAAGTATTTCGCAGTAAATGAAAAGACAGAAAATCTCGGCAGAGAGAAATTTCAGATCCAAAGCCCACGCAAAATCATGTCTACACTGGGTCTGAGGATGATTTAGGGTCTGCTGCAGGGACTATAAACTTCTCACAGTGAGGTGCTAGAACAGACTTGAGAAACAAAGAGCAGACACTGGCCCTCGCCATGACTACGAAAGCGGCCCGGGCGTCTCTCCTGCAAAAGCAACCGGGAACAGCTGCAGTTTGAGGACTGTCCTGACGAGGACCCGTGGCACCTAAAACTTCTGTTGCTTTTGCCATCACAAAACCTTGTCTTTGCCAGAAGAATGTTGGTGACTGTTAAAGAAAAAGAAAAGAAAAGAAAAAAGGAAAGAAAAGGAAAGAAGAAAAGGTTGCACAGTGTTTGAGTTGAACTTGTAAATGAATACTTCTCACTTTCCTGACTGAATACTTTGCTGTATAAAATACATTTATGTTCACCAGAGTAGAATAAGATTGTTTCTATTTATCAAGCTAAAGGAATTTTAAGAATTTTTTTCTTTACAAAAGTTAGGATTTTTTTTGTTAAGTTGAAGTTCGTTACCTCAAAAATAGAGATATTTTGAGTGGATTTTTCATGTAAACCAAAATATTTACAGAAAATAAATGGTCCGCTGTCTTGACTGGAATAAACATTTTAAGAGACTTTAGATAAAAAAGAAAAGAAAATCTCAGCAGAGAAATAGAAACTATGAAAAGAACCAAGAGGAAATTCCACAACTGAAAAATATAAGGTCTAACATAAAAAAGATTCACTGGATTGGGCTTAACATATGACAATAAAATAGTACATCAACTTGAGGACAAATCGATAGAAATTATTTACTCTGAAGAAGAGGGAAGATAAGAATGAAACAGAACTACAGGGTCCTATGGGATAAAATCAAAAGATCTAATGTGTGTGTAATTGAGTCCCAGAAGAGAGGAGGAGAGGAGAGGAGAGGAGAGGAGAGGATAGGAGAGGAGAGGAGAGAGGAGAGGAGAGGAGAGGAGAGGAGAGGCCAGAAGAGAGGAGGAGAGGAGAGGAGAGGAGAGGAGAGGAGAGGAGAGGAGAGAGAAATGTAATGAATTAATGGCTGAAAATTCCTCAAATGTGGTTAAAGCTAAAAGTTACAGACTCGGTATGGTCAACCAACCGCAAGCAGCATACATGCGAAGAAAGCCATTCATGATACTTTGGAGTCAAACTGCTGAAATACAAAGATAAAAACGTCTATCAGGTGGCTAGAGCCCCCAAGACCTTGACTTGG
>NW_006198617.1:646177-652273 GCF_000334495.1 Tupaia belangeri chinensis | reverse complement strand
ATGCTGCAATCCCTTCTCCTCCATTCTCCTCTCAGGATCTTGGGCACGCACGCACACGCACCCAGCGTGAGTTTAAGCCACTGGGTCAGGACTTGAACCACAGTTGACTATGTGGGAGCCCAGTGACGTAGACGTTACGCCAACTGCTGGTCCCAGTCCCCTTTGCCTCCGAAGTCCCAGGGCTGGTGCCAGGTGGCCCAGAGGCTGCATATGCAGTGGGTCTGTGTTCCCCCTGAGTAGCTGAACTTGGGAAAACCCCAGCTTTCTAAGGGGTCTCCTGGCAAACCTGCCTGATCTCTACTCCAAATAAAGACATTCTTTTTATTACCCTGGAATGCAAGCAACGCTCAAGGAGAGAAAGGAGACTCTTCTTTTTTTAAATTTTTAGTTATTTATTTTATTTAGGGAGATTTTTGCTATTGGGCACATACACTCACCAGAAAGACAGAGATAGAGAGACAGAAAGCAAAAAAAGATCATCCCCTGGGGGGATGGTCATGCCACAATCCCTTCTCCAGTTTCCTCTCGATTTGGGCATGCACATGCAGCCTGTGTGAGTTTTTACCCTCCGGGTCCGGGACTCAAACTGCGGTGAACTACATCAGAGTCCAATGATGTAACCATTATGCCATCTGCTGGTCCCAAGAAAAGGGATTCTTCTATTTTTACCAAAATTTATCTGAGAAATCTTGTTGTTAATGCCTAGCCATGAGGAAAAAGAGAGAATCATGAAGAATTGTCTCCCCACAATAAGAGGGCACTTAAATAACCAGAGCAAACTCCACAGTCATTAATTGGAAGACATTTATAGCAGTTTATTGATTTATTTATTCCACAAGAAAGAGGGGCATAACCAGAGACAGCACCCCTACCACCTCTACCACCCCTACCAAAGCTCACCCCCAGCTACAAGCAGCCCCGGCCACGGCCACGTGCCTGGTGTACTCAGGGAGGCCTCCTGATGCAGACCTCGACTTCTCCAAGTAGGTGAGCCGTGCTGAGCATGGTGTTTTGCCACGCACCACTGTTCAGTTCTGGCATACTTTCATTCTAGTTCATTGTTGTTGTTTTTCCACCCTTAAGGCATGTGTTCTCACCAGAGAGAGACAGAGATAGTGAGAGGGAAAGTGAGAAATCCCCCCCGCAGGGGGCTGGCCATGCAGCAATCCCTCCTCCTCCATTCTCCTCCCAGGATCTTGAGCACACACACACACATGTGCCCAGTGTGAGTTTTAAGCCACCGAGTCCAGGACTCGATCTGCTGTTGCCATGTGGGAGTCCAGCGACATAACCACTTTACCATCTGCTGGTCCCTATTGTATTTTTTTTATGTTTATCTTATTTTATTTATCATTATTATTTTTAAATTTTGCTATAGGGCATGTGCACACACGAAGGAGTGAGAGAAAGTGAGAAAGCAAGCTGCCAGGTCTGGGACTAGAACTGCAAGGTCTACCATGTGGGATCCGGCCATTTAACCACCATGCCACAGGCTGGCCACATTCTAAATCCTAACGTAGAACTCTGGCTCTCAAGCTGGTGCTATGCACTCACATACGGTACAGATATCAAGGGGAAAAATGTTGCTACCAAACGGGAAATTGCTCTTTTTGCATTTTTTTCCCAGCACCATTTGTTTGTTTTAAAGGTTATTTATTTCTTAGTTGAGATGGAGAGAAGCAGAGAGAGTCAGAGAGCCAAGCACTTACTTACGGGACCCCGGTACCATAATTCTCTCTCCTCCCCGTCTTAGCCAGCCTAGACAGTGGGCGTGCGTGTGCATGCCTGGTGTGCACCGGGAGGTCCCGGGACGTGTAGCCAGGACTTCTCGCATGGGTCCAGTTGCCTTGTTCCTATACCATCACTGCTACGATGCCTAGGAAGAAAATGGACTTACAGGTCGCCCATCTCACTATTCTGTGAGGAAACCCATGCCATGTATTGTTCCCACTGACTTGATGGGCTGATCCTTTAATCTGGACACCAAGAAATGTGAAGAAAGGGGCTACTGAAATACGGTTTCCTGTTGGCTCGGCACCAGCAAGGGGCTGCTTGGATGAGCCATTCGTTCTGTGGTTTCCCCGTTGATTCAGCGCTTTGTAGACAGCTCTGTTACATGGAGAGAAAATGCTCACGGTTTTTGAAAGGAGAATAGTTTTATAATTTTGTGATTTTTAATTATTGGGCCTATTAGCTTAGATCACTTTTGGAGAAAATGATGACCATTCGCCATTAAAAAAAAATCCACAAAAATAAACTTTAAATAATAATCATAAAGACTTACTACAGGACAGCAGGTGGCATGGTGGTTGAGTGCCAGGCTCCCGGACCTGGTGGCTGGCTTTCTCTCTTTTCCTCTCTTTCTCTCTAGGTCTATCTCTAGTCAAATTAAAATGAATAAACGAATAAATAAAAATAAATAATTCTTTAAAAAATAAAAAGAAAGGCAGGGCTTCCCGCAGTGCCAGGCTGGGACAGAGCATCCGGAGGTTCACGACCTCTGTGGTCCACAGGAGCCACTATGAGGAGGGCCCGGGGAAGAATCTGCCATTTTCAGTGGAAAACAAGTGGCGGTTACTCGCTATGATGACTGTGCACTGTGGATCTGGATTTGCTGCTCCTTTCTTTATAGGAAGACACCAACTACTTAAGAAATAAGGAGGTTTGGGGGCCAGCAAGTGGCGTGGTGGTTAAAGGTGCTGGATTCCCACATGGCTGACTGTGGTTCAAGTCCTGGACCTGACAGCTTGCTTTCTCACTTTCTCTCTCTCTCTGTCCCTCTCTGGTCAAATTGAAACAAACAAATGAATAAATAAATAAACTTAAATGGGATAATTCTTTTTTAAAAAAAAAAGGAAAAAAAATAAGGATGTTTTAATTCATCTATTTAATAGATATGAAGAACATTTTAAAAGGCGCAGTCACATTCTCTGGAAAATGGATCAAACTCTTAAAATCATAGTATACTGAATATGTTTGTAAATAAACTTAAGACCTGAAAAAAAAGAAAAGAAAAAGAGACTGTCAGGCCGGGTGTGTGTGCACGCACACTGTAGATACCAGGGTAGAGACAGTCTCTGTCCCTGCTCAACACACGCTGGATGTCTACGTGCTGGGGGAGGGACTGGGAGACGGGAAGGGTTAAGAGCAGACACCAGAGACAGTAGAGCGGGGAGTAACAGGGTGGGAGGCAGGGAATTAGGAGAAAAAAAATTAACAGACGTATGGATGGAAAGTTACCAATAGATGACAACATGCATGGTAATATTTTTTTTTAGAGGTTTTTGCTATAGGGTGCGTGCACTCGCCAGAAAGACAGAGACATAGAGACAGAAAGCGTGAAATCACCCCCCCCAGTGGGATGGCCATGCCGCAATCCCTTCAGTGGGATGGCCACGCCACAATCCCTTCTCCATTTTCTCCTCTCGGGATCCTGGGCACGCACGCACACGCACCTGGTGTGAGTTTAAGCCACTGGGTCCGGGACGCGAACCGCGGTCTACTACATGGGAGTCCAGCGACATAGCCATTACGCTAACTGCTGGTCCCACATATGGTAATATTTTTGACTTGATTAAAATGCACTGCATTCATGCTGAAAAAAAAAAAAACAAAAACCATTTTGTGCACTGTGAAGATGTAGTAGGTAAATGTAAATTTTAAATGTAGAATAGGTCCCGGCAGGCGGCATGGTGGTTAAAGGCACTGGACTCACATGGCCGACCACGGTTGAAGTCCAGACCTGGTAGTTTGCTTTCTCTCTCTCTCTCTCTGATCAAATTGGAAAATAACAATAATTAATAAAGTTCAATAATTTTTAAATGTAAAAATAAGAATAAATCTTAAAACATCTTATGAAAAACCCAAAACTCTACATATACATCCACTATACACCATTTTACACATACGGTAGGGTGGCTACAAGTGACTGACAACATCGAATATTTGTGACCACACGGAGCAAATGGAACTGTTATGCATTGTTATTCCACCCACTTTGGGATAAAGGTCTGAGAGTTTTGGTAAACCTAAACACACAGTCACCCAGTGTTCCATGCTTTGGCGTGTACCAAGGGAGATGAGGACACGCTTTTACTAACAGGCTTGTGCAATAATGTTCATTATAGCCTCGACGGGAGAACACCCTCGTGGCCATCAGTAGGAAAATGCAAAGAAACCATGGTAACCTCACTCATTTAACACTCCTCAGTAACAAAAAGGAATGAATCTCTGCTGCCCACAACATCAATGGCTCACAGAAGCTTTGGCTGAGTGACAGAAACCTCACACGAAGGAAGCATACTATGATTCTTTTATGTGAAGTTCTAGAAAAGACAAAATAAACCTATGTTCAAAAAAGTCAGAGCAGGGACCAGGAGTTAGCGTAATGGCTATGTCACTGGACTCCCATGTAGTTTGAGTCCCAGACCCAGCGGCTTAAAACTGACACCGGGCGCGTGTGCGTGCGTGCCCAAGATCCCCTGAGGAGAACGGAGGAGAAAGGATTGCAGCATGGCCATACCCCCTGGGGGGTGATTTCTAGCTTTCTGTGTCTCTGTCTCTGTCTGTTTGTGTGGCGAGCGCACACGCCCTATAGCAAAAACCTCTCCAAAAAAAAAAAAGTCAAAGCAGCGGCTTCCCCTGGTAGACTGCAGATGAAAATGGACTGAAAAGGCAATGAGGGGGCCCGGGAGTGGCACAGTGGGTATGTCATAGTGGGTACGTCATAGAAACTGAGAGGGTATGTGTGCATGCATGCCCAAGATCCCAGGAGGAGAATGGAAGAGAAGGGATTGAAGCATGGCTATGCCCCTTGGGGAATGATTTCTCACTTTCCCTCTTACTGTCTCTGTCTCTCACTGCAGTGAGCACACATGCCCTAAAGCAAAATAAAAAAGAAAGAGAGAGAGAGAGAGGGAAAGGAAAGGAAGGAAGAAAGAAAGGAGGGGAGAAAGAGGGCTGGCAGGTGGTGTGGTGGTTAAGGGCACTGGACTCCTACATGGCCGACCACGGTTCAAGTCCCAGATCTGGAGACTTGCTTTCTGGCCCTCTCTGGTCAAATTAAAATAAGAAAAAAAAAAAAAGTTACATAAAAGTAAATAAATAAATACATAAAAGAAAAGAAAAAAGAAAGAAAGAGAAGGCAATGAGGATACTTTCTGGGCTTGTGGCAATGCTCTGTCTTCATGCATTGAGTCACACACGTGTGTGTTCTTGTCAAACACATATGCGACCTAATTGTGAATTTCATTGTAGGTAACTTTTTCTGCACTTTACTATTGTGGCACATAAGATAAAGTTAGCCGTTTTAACATTTTTAAGTGTACGGTCTGGCATTAGTTACATTCAGTGTCGTGCAGATTGAGTACGAATTGAGTACATGGTGGGATCACATTTTTTTTTTATCACCTAAGCAGAAACCTTTCTTTCTTTTTTTTTTTAAAGAAAGATTTTTGCTACAGAGTACATGCACTTGACAGAGAGACAGACAGAAAGTGAGAAATCACCTCCCAGGGCGGATGGCCACACCACAATCCCTTCTCCTCCTTTCTCCTCTCAGGATCTTGGGCACGCACATGTGCCTGGCATGAGTTTTAAGCTGCCAGATCTGGGACTCGAATTGTAGTCAACTACGTGGGAGTCCAGCGACATAACCATGACACCATCTGCTGGTCTCGAAATCTTTCTTCCTAAAATTTTGTATCAGAGCCCATGTGTGCTCATCCGAGAGAGAGAGAGAGAGAGACAGAGAGAGAGAGAGAAAGTGCCCATGAGGGTGGTCATGCCACAACCTCTTCTCTGTTCCTCCGTCCCGATGAGGTCCTGGGCTCACACACACATGCCCAGTGTGTGCCGCCAGGTCTGCACGGGCTAAGCCATGGTGGGGTCTGGCTCCCTTGACCCCTAGGCCCCGGGGCTGGCCAGAACTTACACCTATTAAGTAGGAACTCCTTACTGCCTCACCCACAATCGCGGACCCTCTGATGTACGTTCTGCCTACAGATCAGCTTGTCTTAGGTGCCAGAGCAGCTGAGACGAGAGTGTGAGAGCACGCCACGTGCCGAAGTAGCAGTCGGCCACGGGTGCAAGAGGCGG
>NW_006198617.1:643497-645668 GCF_000334495.1 Tupaia belangeri chinensis | reverse complement strand
CGCGTGTGCTCACCAGACAGACAGAGAGAGACATAGAGACAGAAAGCAAGAAATCACCCCCCAGGGGGGATGGTCACGCCGCAATCCCTTCTCCTCCATCCTCCTCCCAGGATCTTGGGCATGCACGCACACGCGCCAGGCGTGAGTTCTAAGCCACCGGGTCCAGGATGCGAACCGCGGTCGACTACGTGGGAGTCCAGCGCCATAGCCATTACGCTAACTGCTGGTTCCCACGTCGTGTTGTAGCATGTGTCAGCACCTCACTCACTTTCTGCGTGCATGTACGTATGTATGTAAGCGGCCAGAGGGTGTGTGCGCTGCCCTGCGCAGCCAAGGAGAGAGGGAAAGTAGTTCTGGAGGCTGGGAAGCTCAAGAGCGAGGCACCAGCAGGTCAGGTGACAGCTGCTCTCCGCTTCCAGGATGGCACCGTGATGTCCTCCCTGTGGAAGAACGGACACTGCACCCTCACATGGTCGGGACGAGAGGGCGAGAGTGCCCCTTCTACCTTGAGCCCTCTGATAAAGGTCCCCTTCAGGACAGTGGACCTCCCAGGCAGTCACCTCAGGCAGGCTTCCCCTCTCAAGGCTGTTGCTGTGGGGAATCAAGTTTCAACAGGAATTTGAGCACTGTCATTCAACCACAGCAGACCAGGACTAGGTCAGATTGCAGCATGCCCAGGGGACCACGACGTGTCTGATGCAGGAGGAAACAGCTCAGACGCGGAAAGGAGTCCCAGATGCGGGGGGATCACGAGATGTTACAAACGTGTACCTGTGAAAATCCGGGGGAAGGGCGCTGGAGAAAGGAGAAAGGGAACTTTGTTTTGCAGAATTGGACAACATTTAGGGATGTGGGTTCCCTTCCTAGTTCAGTATTCGCCTGTGTAGCTGGAAGGAGCTTTTCTGAATTGTTGGGTTGGCTGATTGAAACCTGGCTTCTTCTCCGTCTACACGTAGTGAAGCTCTAGTGTGGAATGTCCTTAGGCAACCCGGAGCATCGGTGCTCAAGCCTGTGCTGTCGCGAGCTTGTTAGAATCCTGGTGAACTGGCCCCTCTCCAAAAACCCTAATACGCCCGGTTCATGTTGGGAATCAAGACTTTTCATTTATAGCAAGTTTCCCCGTGGTCTCCAGACTGCACTTGAGAACTGTTAACAAAGAAGATGGATCATTAGTTTGGGGATCAGCCTGACTGGGCTAAAGAATACCGAGAAGCCTGATGGAGCCTCACTCCGGATGGGTCCGTGGGTGTTTTCAGAAGATCTGAGTAGACTGGATGTGGAAGATCCACCCTGCATGTGGGTAGCACGTTCCAGTCGACCAGGGGCTCAGAGAAGACAGATACAGAAGACCAAGGGGGCTCTTTGGAGACAGCAAGATAGACTTCTGTGCTCTTGGGCAGCAGAACTCCTGCGTTTAGACTTCTGGGTTTACGCCAGTGGTTCCCTGGGTTCTCTTTCATCTCTGGGCCCTGAGTTCCATCAACTTCCCTGCCTGAGGCCTCCGGACTTGGGAGGCCACTTGAGCTGTGCTCCTGGCATGGTGGGTAAGGCAGTGGGATCCCCCTGGCTGACTGCATGAATCTCAGACCTGGCATCTTGAGAAACATTCTGTGCCCACAATCCTGGAAGGGGAGAGATGGAGAAGGGATTGCAGCACGGCCATTCTGCACGGGGAGTGCTTTCTCACCCTCCCTCTCTTTCTCTGTATCTCTGCAAGGACACGTGCCCTCTGGCAAATTAAGAAAGAAAAGAACCAGCAGATGACGTAATAGCTACCCTGCTGGACTCCCACGTAGTCGACTGCAGTTCAAGTCCTGGACCTGGCGGCTTGAACTCCCACTGGGCATGTGTGCATGTGTGCCCAAAATCCTGAGAGGAAAATGGAGAAGAAGGGATTATGGCTTGGCCATCCTCCCTGGGCGGTGATTTCTCGCTTTCTGTCTGTCTCTCCAGTGAGCTCATGCACCCTGTAGCAAAAAATCTCTCAAAAAAGAATATGCACGTAACATGAGAAGTACTGCCTTAACTATTTTTAAGTGTGCTGTTCAGTGGTGGGGCCAGCAGATGGTGTAGTGGTTATGTTGTGGGACTCCCACGCAGTCGACCAAGCAGCTTAAAACTCACGCCAGGCGCACGTGCGTGTGTGACCAAAATCACAAGGGGAGCATGGA
>NW_006198617.1:640778-643377 GCF_000334495.1 Tupaia belangeri chinensis | reverse complement strand
TATGTATGTATGTATGTATAGAAAGAAAGAAAGAAAGAAAGAAAGAAAGAAAGAAAGAAAGAAAGAAAGAAAGAGAGAGTGCTGTTCAGTGTATCACAGGACATGCTGACATGCAGCCATAGCCGCCATCCCCTGCTGGAACCCTTCTGGTCTTGCGAGCCTGAAACTCCATATCCATGAGACACTCCCAGGCCACCCATCCTCTGGCAACTGGCGTTCTCATTTCTGTTTCTAGTTTTGACGACTCTAAGGACCTCAGGTAAGTAAAAGCTTGCAGTGTCTGTGCTCTTCCTCGGCTGACTTCTTCACGTAACTTCTTCAAGGTTAAGCCATACTGCCGCATACGTCATGACTTTTCTCCTGTTCAGGATTGATGTATTTATTATAAGATTTATGTCTTTATTTAATCCCATTTGCTATTTTTTTTTTAAAAGATTTGACTTTATTTATTTTAATTTGACCAGAGAAAGATATCAGGTGAGAGAGAGAGAAAGTGAGAAAGCAAGCTACCAGGCCCGGGACTTGAACTGCAGTTAGCCATGTGGGAGTCCAGCACCTTTAACTACCACGCCACCTGCCAGCCCCAAGAAAGGTTTTGTTTGTTTGTTTGTTTGTTTGTTTTGTTTTGTTTTTAAGATGAAGAAAGAAAAGGAGAAGGAGACTCTCAAAAAAAAAAAAAAAAGAATTATTTATTTAATTTTATTTATTCATTCATTTATTATTTGACAGAGAGAGACATACACACAGAGAGAGAGGGAAAGTGAGAAAAGCAAGCCACCAGGCCCAGGACTCGAACTGTGGTCAGCCGTGCGGGAGTGTCCAGCGCCTTAGCCATCACACCACTGCTGGTTCCTTGTTATTATTATTTTTTTAATTTGACCAGAGAGAGACAGAGAAGAGAGAGAAAGGGAAAGCAAGAAAGCAAGTCACCAGGTCCAGGATTCGAACCTTGGTCGACCATGTGGGAATCCAGCGCCTTTAATCATCACTCCACCTGCCAACCCCTCCCTTTATAAGATTGAGTAATAGCGGACAGGAGGAAGGGAATCAAAGGGAAAAAAGGCAAAGCATTTGGCGGACACGAATATGGACAGTTGCCTGTGATAGTATGTCTGGTAATATCTTCAGCTGGACTAATACGCAGTCTACTCGTGCTGAGGAAGTTCACTCTGTATGCTGTAAAGATGGACAGTAATTAAATGTTTTTTTAAAAAAAGAAAAATGTTTTCAATCATGAGTCTGCCTAGTAAGCAAAACCAAAATATTAGTATGACATAGATGTTAATATATGAACCTACCCATGCCAGTGGTGTGGCGTGGTAAAGGTGCTGGACACCCACATGGCCGACCGCAGTTCAAGTCCTGGACCTGTCAGCTTGCTTTCTCACTTTCCCTCTCTCTGTCTCTCTCTGCTGAGCACACATGCCCTATAGAATATTTGTAAAGATAATAATGGATCAACTAAAATAAATAATTCTGAAAAACATATGAACCTACTCTGGAAAAAAAGATGGAGTAATAATTCTGTCGTGTGTATAGACCACACTTTGGTCATCAACTCATCTATATAGTAGTTCTCTTGGGTTCAAGCTGCAGCTACTGCGAATAATGTTGCTCTAAATACAAGCGCACCAATACCTCTTAAAACTCTGCTCTCAGTTCTTCTGAGTCCTCCCAGGAAGCGGAATTGCTGGGCCATGTGGAATTCTGTTTCTGATGTTTGGAGGAATTGCTGTACTGTTTCCATAGCAGCTGCACTGTCTTCAGTCCCACTGGAAGTGGGTAGGGTTCTCGTTTCTTCACATGCTTGCACTTGGTATTTTCTTCTTCTCATAGCAGCCATCCCAGTGAGCATGGAATACACTTTTACTCCCCCCCCCCCGCATATGGCACATGCACTCACAAGAGAGAGACAGAGACAGAGAGAGGGAAAATGAGAAATCACCCTCCCAGGGGGAATGGCCACATTGCAGTCCTTTATCCTCCATTCTCCTCCTGAGATCCCGGGCATCACACGCACATGTGCCCGGTGTGCTTCTCAAGCTGCTGGGTCCAGGACTTGAATCCTGATTGGTCAGGTGGGAATCCAACACCTTAACAACCATGCCACCTTATACCATGGCATCTTATACGTAATAACTTGCTTGCAAAAAATGTTGCTTCTCACCCTTACAACCTTGGGACCAGCTGATTTAGAGGTACTAGCTCCTACTGAAGGAATCCTTGTGCCAGGGGACACACACTGACTCTGCTTACCTGGAGGTTGACACTGGGCAGTACGGGAGTTACTGCACTGGCAGGAGTGGCTGACCCCTGTCACGAAGGGGAGGGGCGGTCACTGCTGGAACTGATAGCCAGGGAGGACCACCTCTGGATCCAGGAGCCTCAGGTGGGGTGGGGTGGGGCAGTCAGTGAAAGGTTGTAGCAACCCCACAAAAGACCACTAAGGCCACAGATTCTTCAGAAATAAATATTCGGAGGACCAGCAGTTAGCGTAATGGCTATGTCGCTAGACTCCCATGTAGTCGACCACAGTTCAAGTCCCGGACCCCGTGGCTTAAACTCACACCAGGCATGTGTGTGTACATGTCCAAGATCC
>NW_006198617.1:639202-640498 GCF_000334495.1 Tupaia belangeri chinensis | reverse complement strand
GCATGCACACTCTGAGATTAGCTCGTGTCTGTATGGACTTCTAAATCTCTGTTTTCTTTGTTTCCCTTTTCCCCCAGCTTTACACCAGGAAAGTGAGTGGTGGTTAATTGTTTAGCCTTCCGGCTCTTTCTGAAACTCCTTTGTTAATGCCTACGGCTTACAGGTGCAACAGGGAGATGTTGACTGAGGGGAACGATTGCAGAGAGATGGAAGAACGATGTCTAGTTACGAAATGCAGTGGGGAGGGCTGGCCCTGGGGCCTGGTGATTAAGCGAGCTATACCCCACACAGCCAGCAGCAAGGTTTGAATCCCCCGTAAGTCCCAGCAGGATGGAGAAATGCACCTTCAAGCGGATACAGTCCTTGCGCTATCACTGCTAGGCATGGGAAAGCGCTAGACACTCACTCACTGCTGGGCTTTACAGATAGAAGAAAGCTGAGCGGTCCCTGAGAAGGCCTGGAGAGGCTTTTCAGAGCCACAAGGTGCTCTACTGCACAAGGCCTTGCCTTCCCTACAAAAGAATGAGCATGGTGGGAGACCAGCAGTTAGCGTAATGGCTATGTCGATGGACTCCCACGTAGTCAACTGTGGTTCGAGTCCTGGACCCGGCGGCTTAAACTCACACCGGGCGCGTGTGTGCGTCAAATTGCAGAGAGATGGAAGAACGATGTCTAGTTCTTCCTCCCCACTGGCCATCCTCCCTGGGGGGGGTGATTTCTCGCTTTCTGTCTCTCTGTCTCTGTCTTTCTGGTGAGCGCGTGCGCCCTATAGCGAAAACCTCTCCAAAAAAAGAAAAACAAAAGAATGAGCACGGAACAGCTTGGGGCCCCTTCTCTGGCAGAGACACCAGGGCCTGAACTCTGCTTTTCCCTGTCTGTCCTTTCCCAATCTATTCCCCTCGGGGTACCCTATCTCTTCACCCTCAGGTTGGGGCGGCGAATGGAGAAGGGTCCTGCCCCACAGTGGGTACTTTCTTCCTCTCCCCTCGCTCTCTCCCTGGATGAGCACATGTACTCATTGGCAGATAGAAGGAGGAGAAGGGGAAGAAGAGGAGGAAGAAGAAGAGAAAGGAGAAGAAGAGAGAAGAAGAGAAGAGAAAAGAGAAAAGAAAAGAAAAGAAATACAGTGAGTGGGCAGATGGCCCACTGAAGAAAAGAAAAGAAATACAGTGAGTGGGCAGCTAGTGGTGTGGTGGTGAAAGTGAAGTGGCTGGGCCCCAGATGGCCCCCTATACGGTTCAAGTCCCAGCCTCAGCAGCTTGAAACCACATATTTACCCAAAAACCCAAGACAAGA
>NW_006198617.1:630869-639146 GCF_000334495.1 Tupaia belangeri chinensis | reverse complement strand
ATCTCTCAAAAAAAAAAAAAAAGAAAGAAAGAAAGAAAGAAAGAATGAAAAAAGAAAATAAATTAATTAAAAAAGAAATGTCTGGCTTTGGACTGGCTCTGGAACGGCCCCACTCAGCTTCATATGCAAAGACGACACTGTGAAGCCCCACTCCGCTGGCAGGGATGGAGCGTGCCCAAGTATAGACTTCACTCAGTGTGGAGTGAAAATGAAAGGTGCGTGGGCTTTTTCTTCTCTTTCTTGGGGTAAATGTCCAAAATATTGATCTCTCACTCTGCTCGAAACAGCCCCATTTTCTCTACACTCTCATGCAGTTTCACAACAGCCTGTACAGTCGGCGGCCATTTTGGGCGGCCATTTTCAGTTTGCCCACCAGGGAGCATGAGCTCAAAGGCTGGAGCTCACACAGCTCAGGCCGCAGGGGAGGAGTGGAAGCTGGCTTTCAGGGCTTTCAGATGATGGGGCAGCAACAGCAGCAGGTTCTCAGCAGGTACCAAGCACTGTTCCATTGTGAGACACACACACACACACACACACACACACACACACACACACTTCAGAAACCCTTGCATCCTGAGGTAGGCCACAAATATAGATGCTTCCAGAAAGCTTTGAAATACCAACACCAGGGGCCAGCAAATGGCATGGTCTTAAAGCACTAGATTCCCACATGGCCAACCATACTTTGAGTCCTAGATCTGGCAGCTTGAAAATCACACGGGGTATGTTGTGCACATGTGCCCACAATCCTGAGAGGAGAAAGTAGGAGAAGGGATTGCAATGTGGCCATCTACCTGGGCGGTAATTTTGGGCTTTCTGTCTGTCTCTCTCTGACGAGTGCATATGCCCTATAGCAAAAATCTCTCTCAAAAAGAAAAAAAAAAAAGAAAAGAAAAAAAGAAAGAAAAGAAAGAACAAGGCCGTGCTGGAGAGATTGGTGCACCCTCACAGCCTGTCCTGTGAACCTACCTGTTAGTTCTTGTCCCTACATCCCTGCTCTTTCTTTGCTATAAAATCTCTTTCTGCCACTGTAACAGGGATAAATAATGATTTTCTTGATAGATATTGGTATAAAAGGACCCAGCTTTTTAGCAGGTCATGCTGCCTTTGCCAACAAAAGACTGTATTTCCCAGCACCCATTGCAGGCCAGAGGCACCAGCGAAATCTAAGTAGCCCAGCTCAGACGCTGTCTGGTATCTTGGGCCGTAGGTGAACCTCATTCTGATATGGGCTGCCCTGTTCACACTTCCCTGGACTTTGGCCTCCTTTAACCATTACTTAAGGTTTGTCTATGCTTTCATTCATAGTTCCATGACAGAGAGACGTCACCCCGATGGGGCCTTCATGCAGTGCTCCCCCCAGTCTCAGCTGGTGATTACAAGGAGATTCTAGGTCTCTAGCTAGGACCTTTCCTATGTGGGTCCAGCTGGGTTACCAGGGTACTACTGCCTGAGGTACTGCTACAGAGAGTCCTTGTGTCCAGAGTACCCCGCCATTGCAGGGTGAGCAGCTGGCGCTGCTGTTGGAAAAGGCATCAGAACGGAATAGCAACCAAGCGAAAGTGTGTCCCTGCGGACTAGTGACACCTCTCCTAGGTGTGTCGTCAAGAGACTGTGCCAGCACATACATGGCCCTTTGCTGGTAAAAGTCAAAGCACAGAAACAGCCTAAACCTTAATCGACAGACACACTGATGTAATTACACACGGGATTGTTAACAAGGCACTGGGGGCAGGAACTATAGCTACAGCAATGTCGTGGGTGACATCGCACACACACGCGTGGAAGAGGTCAGACTCCGGGAACGTCATCTCGTGGAGGCCAGGAGCAGGTAGTGGAGGTGCTGAGGCCAGGACAAAGGTTACCTGGGGCACGAGAGAGCCTGTGGCATGGGAAGTTATTTATATCTCTATCTGGTGACAACTCTGAGTATGCACATCCATAAAACGCATCTGTGCACTTAAAATTAGTGCACTTTATGTATTTTACAATCCTGTGTATGTAATGTCTCAAACGAAACAAAGACGAAGGCTGGCAGGGCTGGCAGATGGCATGGTGGTTAAGGTGCTGGACCTCCACATGGCCAACTGCAGTTTGAGTCCCAGATCCAGCAGCTTAAAACATGCCTGGCATAGGGAACCAGCAGTTGGCGTAATGGCTATGTCGCTGGACTCCCACATAGTCGACTGCAGTTCACGTCCCGGACCCGGTGGCTTAAAACTCACGCAGGGCGCGTGTGCGTGCGTGCCCAAGATCCCGAGAGGAGAATGGAGGAGAAGGGATTGCGGTGTGACCATCCTCCCTGGGGGGTGATTTCTCACTTTCTGTCTCTATGTCTCTCTCTGTTTGTCTGGCGAGCGCACGCGCCCTAGAGCGAAAATCTCTCCAAAAAAAGAAAAAAAAAAGCCAAAAAAGAAAACATACCTGGCATGCGGCCAGCAGGTGGTGTGGTGGTTAAGGGCACTGGACTCCCACATGGCTGATGGTGGTTTGAGTCCAAGCCATGGTGGCTTGCTTTCTCACTTTTTCTCTCTCTCTTATTTGGACTCTCTCTGGTCAAATTAAAATAAATAAGTAAATAAAGTTAAATAAAATAATTCTTTAAAAATGAAAAACGGTACCAGCAGTTAGCGTAATGGCTATGTCGCTGGACTCCCACGTAGTTTACCGCGGTTCACGTCCCGGACTGGTGGCTTAAACTCATGCCGGGCGTGTGTGCGTGCGTGCCCAAGATCCTGAGAGGAGAATGGAGGAGAAGGGATTGTGACGTGACCATCCCCCCTGGGGGGTGATTTCTCGCTTTCTGTCTCTCTGTCTCTGACTGTCTGTTGAGCGCACGTGCCCTATAGCAAAAAAAGCCTCTCAAAAAAAAAAAAATAGAAAGAAAAGAAAAGAAAAAAAACACTGGGAACATTTATGTGCATGCCCAAGATTCTAGGAGGAGAATGGAGGAGAAGGGATTGTAGCATGGCCATTCCCCCATGGTTGATTCTCAATTTCTGTCTCACTGGCTCTTTCTGTCTCTCCTGCAGGTACACACACCTTATGGCCAAAACCTTAAAAAAAAAAAAAAAAAGAAAGAAAGAAAAGAATGCTGAAATGTTCCATTCTTGAGCCTGTATGATGGGATTTCAAGATGTTCACAGAAAAATGGAATTAAAGTATGACTTTATTTGGATGCAAAAAATGGAAATCCATGCAGAATTTTTTCATAATATGCATTTCCCATAGACGTTTTGAAGACTCTTCATATATGGAACATGTTCAGAATACTAAGTACCAAAGACTGCATGCTATAGTGACTGGGGTTTGATATCAGGACTGGGCAGCAAGGCCCCTCACCATCTGCCCCTCGTCGACCTTCCAATGCCTGTCCTACCTTTATCCTCATTTCTACCTCCCCAAGTGTGCCTCCTCTTGCTCTTGCTCTCTCCCTCGCCTCTTCACGCGCTGCTCCCTCCTCTGCCCAGAGCACCTCCCCAACGCTGGAGCACTCAACATAGTTAGAGCACATGCTCAGAGCACCAGCAAAGCAGAAGCGCTCTCAGAAAGAGGAAATAATGTGTATCTTTGAAGTATTTAATGGTTGATAGCCAGCGCCACTTCCCCACACGAAAAAAAGCATAGAAGGAGTTATTAATGGGAAGTCCATGCTTTATTGAGCTGCATTGCACCTATTTTAGGGTCTGGAGTTGCTTATATTTGAATTCCATTTGGCTGGTGGGAGGAGAGTGTTATCTCTTTAGTACATAGGCCCTTAGGGTCTTCATAGCACATCTATTTTTTCTGTTGTTGTTGTTATAGGACGCATGTGCTTGCCAGAGAGACACAGAGAGACAGAAAGTGAGAAATCACCCCTCGGGGGGTTGGCCACACTGCAATCCCTTCTCCTCCATTCTCCTCTCAGGATCTCAGGCACGCACGCACATGCCTGGCATGAGTTTCAAGCTGCTGGTGATGTGGAGAGGCCAGGAACTCATAATAGCCCAAGGCCAATAATTACTAGAATTTTCCATTCCTCTGTGAATTCACTGTCCCTCCCTTTTGAGTGATAAAAGCAACCTAAGACCTTGGTGGCTTAAACTCATGCTGGGCGTGTGTGCGTGCGTGCCCAAGATCCTGAGAGGAGAATGGAGGAGAAGGGATTGTGACGTGACCATCCCCCCTGGGGGGTGATTTCTCGCTTTCTGTCTCTCTGTCTCTGTCTGTCTGTTGAGCGCACGTGCCCTATAGCAAAAAAAGCCTCTCAAAAAAAAAAAAATAGAAAGAAAAGAAAAGAAAAAAAACACTGGGAACATTTATGTGCATGCCCAAGATTCTAGGAGGAGAATGGAGGAGAAGGGATTGTAGCATGGCCATTCCCCCATGGTTGATTCTCAATTTCTGTCTCACTGGCTCTTTCTGTCTCTCCTGCAGGTGCACACACCTTATGGCCAAAACCTTAAAAAAAAAAAAAAAAAGAAAGAAAGAAAAGAATGCTGAAATGTTCCATTCTTGAGCCTGTATGATGGGATTTCAAGATGTTCACAGAAAAATGGAATTAAAGTATGACTTTATTTGGATGCAAAAAATGGAAATCCATGCAGAATTTTTTCATAATATGCATTTCCCATAGACGTTTTGAAGACTCTTCATATATGGAACATGTTCAGAATACTAAGTACCAAAGACTGCATGCTATAGTGACTGGGGTTTGATATCAGGACTGAGCAGCAAGGCCCCTCACCATCTGCCCCTCGTCGACCTTCCAATGCCTGTCCTACCTTTATCCTCATTTCTACCTCCCCAAGTGTGCCTCCTCTTGCTCTTGCTCTCTCCCTCGCCTCTTCACGCGCTGCTCCCTCCTCTGCCCAGAGCACCTCCCCAACGCTGGAGCACTCAACATAGTTAGAGCACATGCTCAGAGCACCAGCAAAGCAGAAGCGCTCTCAGAAAGAGGAAATAATGTGTATCTTTGAAGTATTTAATGGTTGATAGCCAGCGCCACTTCCCCACACGAAAAAAAGCATAGAAGGAGTTATTAATGGGAAGTCCATGCTTTATTGAGCTGCATTGCACCTATTTTAGGGTCTGGAGTTGCTTATATTTGAATTCCATTTGGCTGGTGGGAGGAGAGTGTTATCTCTTTAGTACATAGGCCCTTAGGGTCTTCATAGCACATCTATTTTTTCTGTTGTTGTTGTTATAGGACGCATGTGCTTGCCAGAGAGACACAGAGAGACAGAAAGTGAGAAATCACCCCTCGGGGGGTTGGCCACACTGCAATCCCTTCTCCTCCATTCTCCTCTCAGGATCTCAGGCACGCACGCACATGCCTGGCATGAGTTTCAAGCTGCTGGTGATGTGGAGAGGCCAGGAACTCATAATAGCCCAAGGCCAATAATTACTAGAATTTTCCATTCCTCTGTGAATTCACTGTCCCTCCCTTTTGAGTGATAAAAGCAACCTAAGACCTTGAGAAGTTAGACTCTCCACTTATCTGCCACCTTCATTTTTATCTTAGAGCAAATCCCAAGCCCCTTTTTCCTGATAGAGTATCCTTAGCCTGCCAGAAACTTCCTCCTTTCTCCAACTCCCCCATAGCTCCCCACAGGGCTGGAGATTCAGCGTGTTAACTCCTTCGTGCCCACTGATGCAATAAAAGAGTTCTCCTTTCTCTCCCGAGTGCTGTGTTTTTGCTCTTTGACATCTGTTTTCCTGCAACATTTGGCGCGTTGACTGGGAAATGAAATCAGGCTGGCCCTTTGAGCCACTGATCCCAGGGCATTTTCCCCTGGGACAGGCATTGTGGTATTGAGAGACAGGCATGTCCCCATCTTGTTTGATGGGATCCCTCTGCCAGGGTGCCCACCCCAAGGTCGAACATTTCTGGATCATCAGACTCCAGTTGGAGAGAAAGACCAACTCCCAGATCCTGACGTTTCAACTGTGGTCAGCTCTGGTAATCTGGTAAGCCCCTGGGGATCTGCAGAGCCCTATCCATCAGACCCACTCAGTTTGAGTGGAAGAAGAGACCCATACACTCTCCTTCAGTCACAGGACTGACCGTCAGAGCTCATCTGGTAATTGGCTGGTGCGGGGAGGGAATGTATTATCTCTGAATAACTGTGAGTGCATCTGATGAGCGACTGTGTTTGTGGCCCCACAGTGAAGTCACACTCTGGCACATGACTGTGTCTGTTTAAATCTGCATTTCTGTGGTGGCTCTGGAAAGGCTAAACGGCAAAATTATATGCTGAGGGACCCCTTCCCTCACCACATCAATTGGATTTATAACCAATCGTTTATTGCCACTGCGAGTCTCACAAAGTCCACAAAAGACATGACCAGACAGACGCCTGATTGGTGCCCTCTCTAGGGGTGGAGGACACTTGCCCTTTGTTTGTGACATCATTCATGGGAAGGAGGGACACAGAATCCATTGGGAGGGACTTCCCTGTAGAGGTGGATAGGCAGAGTAAATGAGAGGTCACCAGTTCTGTCCCTGAAAGCTGGGACTGAATTCCTCTTGACTGTGGCAAAAATCATCCTCCTGGAGCCCATCCTGACTCTCCTACAAAGACTTCCACCATGGAACAAAACCTGCCCTCTCTATCTGGGAAAGGAGAGGGCAGGCATCACTCTTTACATAGACAACCTCCCCGCATCCGTTAGTTTAACCGATTTCCATTCCCTTCTCATCCTTCATTCCACCTCCACCTGCCACCTGCCACAGGAAGACCCCTCTCTAGCACTGGGGTATCAACCATTGCAAGGCCAAGAAGACAGGCCCCGGAGAAAACCCGCTGTGGTCCTTCTGACTGCAGCCCTTGGCCTAGGTTTCCCCCAAAAACTGAACAAACGTATTGCCTATGCTGCCTGGCCCTGGGCTGCATGGCTTCTGAGCCTCTGGACTAAGACCCGCCCCCAGGAGCTGCCATCCCTCCAGAGTCTCCTCACTGACCACTTCCTTCTACCAGTGCTCTCCCGAGTCTTCCGGGAAGTGCAAGTTTTTGATAACTAAGTAAGTCAGAAATTTTTGGGATATGAGGGAAAACCTCAGTCCAAGTCTTCCAAGCCCACTGTGCAGGACTGCATGCTGACTAATTTTAGAAAGGACTTCTCTGGGGATTATGGAGTTAAATTAAAACCGGAGAGGTTGAGAGCCCTCTGTGAGATTGAATGGCCCTCTTTTAAGGTGGGATGGCCGCTGGAGGGAACTCTACACCTCCTCACCACATGGGCTATGTACAATGTGGTTACTGGCACCCCAGACCACACTGACCAGTTCTCCTATGCTGACTCCTGACTGCAAATAGCTGAAGCCATTCCACCCTCGGAATGGATTTGCATAAGAGGGAAGAATCAATGTACTATTCTGGCCACTTGTGTCATGCCACACGTGCCCACCTCTGACCAAAAGAAACCTGTGGCTCCAGCTTCCATCTTGCAAGGTACTCCTGAAGAGGAGCCATTAGCAGCTCTACCCCCATGAGCCCCTGCCCCGGCTGAGCCAGTTATTGAAACTTTGCCTCCATCTGTGTCCCCAGAGCCTGAAGAGCTGCCCAGGGGGTCAGCAACAGCTCTGCTCACTCAGAAGGAAGGCTGGCAACTGTCCCAAATTCCATGTCCAGATTCTGCCTCACCCGCTGTCACCCGGCGAACCACTGTAGCCAGGGGCAACCTACTCTTCAGATGCCCTTTCGAGAGACCCAGGGGCCTCCCCAGGTAGGTGCAGATGGGGCTGCTATGGAAGGCAGAGCAACCTTCTATTACCAGCCCTTTACCACCATTTATTTGCTTAACTGGAAACATCACACCCCCCTGACTCAGGACAGCCCCGGGCAATGATAAAGCCTATAGAGTTTATACTCCAAACCCACAGCCCACTTGGGACGACTGCAGACAACTGATACTCACCCTACCTAATATGGAGGAGCACCGCAGAGCCCTTGTAGCAGCAAAGACATGGCTACGGGAGCATGCCCCGGGGATGTGGTAGACCCCGAGGCTTGGGCCAGAACTGCCTTTTCGAGTGAGGATGGCAGCCCCCATCTCAGAGAGTATGGAGAGGCACCCGCGTAAGCTGGTGCAAAGAAACCTGAAAACATGGAAAACACTGCAGCAATCCTCCAGAAGACAGATGAGCTGCGATCAGTTTCACAAGAGGCTCTGCAATGCACGGCAGACCTACACTCCGTTTGATCCGGAGAGCTCCGAAGGCCAGCAGATGATTAATGCTGCCTTTGTCACCCAATTGGTCCCTCACATCTGTTTTAAAAAACTCCAAAAGCAGGA
>NW_006198617.1:620617-628874 GCF_000334495.1 Tupaia belangeri chinensis | reverse complement strand
GCCACCTCAGATAGGCACAGATGGCATGATTATGGAAGGCAGAGCAACCCTCTACTACCAGCCCTTTACCAGTACTGATTTGCTTAGTTGGAAACACCACATTCTCCCTTACTTAAAACAGCCCCAGGCAACAATAAACCTCATGGAGTCTATATTCCAAACTGATCAGCCCTCTTGGGAAGACTGCTGACAACTTCTCCTCATCCTACTTAACACAGAGGAGTGCCACAGAATCTTTGTAGCAGCAGAGACAACTGCAAGAGCATGCCCAAAATGAAAAGGTAGATTCTGAGTTGAGGGCCAGAATCACCTTTCTGGATAAAAATTCTAGCTGGGATTTCCATACTTAGGATAGCTGGGCCAGTCTCAGCAAGTATTGAGAGGCACTCCTGCAAGGGATGAAAGCGCATGCAAAGAAATCTACAAATATGGCATAAACTACAAAAATAACTCAAAAGACAGATGGGCTGCTGGGGCAGTTTTATGAGAGGCTCTGTGAAGCATACTGGATCCATACTCTATTTGATCCAGAGAGCTCCAAAAGTCATCAGATGATTAATGCTTCTTTTGTCACCAAATAGGCTCCTGACATTCATATAAAATGCCAAACGTCAGAAGGCTTTGTTGGGATGAATGCCACCCAACTCCTGGAGATTGCTAATCGAGTCTTTGTGAACTGAGAGCGAGAGGAGAAAAAGGAAGTGGACTGGTGGATGAAGCAGAAAGCAGCCCTGCTGACCACTGCCCTCAGACAACCGGACGCTCCACCCAGTCCAAGAGGGGGGTCAAAAGTCAGCCAACCTGGGAACCAGCAGTTAGTGTAATGGCTATGTCGCTGGACTCCCACGTAGTCGACTGCGGTTCGCGTCCCGGACCCGGTGGCTTAAAACTCACGCTGGGCGCGTGTGCATGCGTGTCCAAGATCCTGAGAGGAGAGTGGAGAAGGGATTGCGGCGTGACCATCCCCCCTGGGGGGTGATTTCTTGCTTTCTGTCTCTATGTTTCTCTCTGTCTGTCTGGTGAGCGCACGCGCCCTATAGCGGAAAAAAAAAAAAACACTCTCCAAAAAAAAAAAAAAAAGTCAGCCAACCCAGGCTCAGACCAACCCAAGGCACTTACTGCAAAGAGAATGGACACTGGAAGGACAAATGCCCCAAGCAGAAGGCAAAACAAGGAAGAACAACCCGAAAAACACCTGGAGCCCCTGAGATTTTTCACCCAGAGCCCCCAAGAGACCTCCTAGCCATGGTGGAATCAGAATAGGACCGACCAGACTCCATGACCCTGGGCAACCAGGGCCCCTGGTTGATTTCAAGGTAGAAGTCCAACCGATGACATTTTATAATATATACTCGTGCTGAACACTCCATTGTAACTAAGCCCCTGACTTCCCCATCAGGCCTAAGTTACTATCATGGGAACCACTGGAAACACCCAGACCCAGCCCTTCTTACAGGCAAGAAGCTTCCGGTTAGGGGTGCACTTGGTTACCCACATGTTCTTGTACTTGCCTGACTGCCCAGTCCCATTGCCGGGAAGGAACCCACTAACTCAACTTAGATCGCAAATCAGCTTTGACTCATCAGGCTCAGCGGCTTTAACCAACGGCCCTGCCAAAAATCCTAACTGTGGCAATGCCCCAGGAGGAAGAATGGTGAATGTTTGTTCCCAAGGCATCCAGTGAAGATGATGAGGCACTTTCTTCACTTGTTAGATACTTCCCTGCAGTCTGGGCTGAGGGAAGTCCACCAGGGATGTCAATCAACCACCCACCCATAGTGGTCAAACTGACACCTCAGACACATCCTGTGCACCTTCGACTGTAGCCAGTAAGCCGAGGTGCTAGACTGGCCATAAAGAAACACATCCCAGCTCAGAGAAGCCGAGATCCTGGTTGAACCCCAGTCCCTCTGGAATACTCCCTTCCTTCCTGTAAAGAAGGGAACCTCTGGAGACTATTGTCCAGTCCAGGACTTGTGAGCTGTGAACACTGCCACGGTGTCCTTACACCCACCGTACCCAGTCCGGAAGTTTGCGGAGTGCTCTCCCAGCAGAGTTTGAATGGATCTCAAGGACACTTTCTTCGTCTGTGACTAGCAGCCGCCAGCCAACCAATATTTGCCTTCGAATGGAAAGATCCAGACACTCAAAAGAAAACTCAGTACACTTGGTCCCAGGTCCCTCAGGGCTACAAGAATTCTCTGACTGTTTGGAGAAGCGTTTGCTTCTGACTTGGAAAATTTTCCAAGCCAAGAGACTGGATGCACTCTCCTCCAATATGTCGATGACCCTCTGCTCGCTGGAGCGACCTGAGAAAATTGCTGGAAGGGAACTCAAGAGCTGCTCCAGCTTCTGTCCCAGGCTGGGCACAAAGTCTCAAGGAAAAAAAAGCCTGAATCTACTATACCCGAGTTTGATTTGGGGGATTCATCTTGACTAAAGGACATCATGCTCTTGGGCATGAATGAAAACAAGTGGTATGTGAATTCCTCAGCTCACAACCCAGAGGCAATTACGCGAATTCTTGGGAGCCATGAGATTCTGTAGAATTTGGATCCCAGGTTTTGTTGAAAAGGTTAAGCCACTGTATGAACTATTAAAAGGCCTGGAAGGAGCCCCCTTAAAGTGGGGACCCCCTCAAGAGTAGGCTTCCCAAGATCTTAAGTCGAGCCTTGGGAAAGCCCAGCTTTAGGACTCCCAGATGTCACCTGGGAATTCAATATATTTGTATGTGAAAAAAGCCAGACAGCATTGGGAGTCCAGACTCAGTCCACTGGGCCTTGGGAGAGGCCTCTTGCCTACCTGTCTAAAAGACTAGACCCAGTGGCATCCAGATGGCCCCCTCTTGCCTATGAGCTCTCGCTGCCACTGTTGAAATGATTAAAGACGCAGACAAATTAACGTTGGGCCAAGTTATCAATGCTCAGGTCCCTCATTCAGTGATCACACTGATGAACACAAGGGCATATAAATGGTTAGCCAGCTCCAGGGCCTATTAATTAGAAATTCCCAAATTAGGCTCCAGACTCTGCAGACCCTCAACCCTATTAGCTTCCTCCTGGCTATGCTGGGACCTCCTGACCACATTTGTGAAGAGGCCCTCAATGAAGTTTTTTCTGGACATCCTGATCTTATAGACACACCGCTAAAGGCCCCCTGACGGGGCCATGCAGACAACACAGACTGTTAAAGAGGCTGCCTCCCATGCCTAAGGCAAGGCCTGGACTGGGAAGAAGCTGTGAGGCAAGGCCAACGGTTTACGAGCCCCCCAGTGTGTCGCTGTACTGGCCTGCACTCAATTTCTCTGCCGTGAGCTTTACTGTTATTACAGTACCCTGCAAGGGTAAAATAGCACTCCTAATCGTACTGCGACTTTACAATAAAGCCAATTAGTGATCCTGTAGGAATGCGGTTTCCTAAGAGGGCACATGAGGGTCAGGGAACCTGAGACAGACTCCCCACCTGCCTGTTTTAAGCCAAAATTAGTATATGTGAAGTTAGTATAAGCCAATTTAGTGTTAGTAGCATATGTAGACTAAGTTAGTTTAAGGCTAATTTTATATAAATACCCCTTGTTAAAGCTGCAGGCCAAAGCTAACTTATGTTAGGTCAAGTTAGCATATTCACCACCATGAGAGGGACTTAAAGATAAAACACAAGAATTCACTGATAAACAGACAAAGAATTCAACAAATAAAATACAGGGACCCGTGGGTTAATAGAGGAAGGACAGATCTGGCTAACAATGACAGGATAAACACACCTGAAGACTCCAGGGGAAGAGTTACTATCTTAGTTGGAAGTTCTTATCTGGTTCGAGCAAGCAACAGATAGTTTTTAACTACAAAGAGTTTCTCATCTGTATGCTGTTAACTATAAAAAACTGCTAATAAAACATCCTGTGTTGTCTCCTGAGCTACAAGATCATCTTCCTTTCCCATATGGGTAATAGGCTCACTCCTCTTTAGCTGTAATATAGATATTGCATATATTAACTATGTCTTCACGTAACAAGACAAGATTTCTATCTAGGCCTTTGTAACTGGCAATGCTGCTGCCCTGGCCTGGGACTGAAGTTATCAAGCTTCCTGCAAGCCCCCTCTTCAAAAGACCCTGTCCAGTAATCAAGACTTAAGAAAATGCACCAAATAGACTCCTTTGTTCTGAGAACTGTGTTTGGCTTCACCTGTTCAAACAGAACAGGCATTGTGCTTTATGATTATTGTTTCTGTGCCTTGAATCCTCCGTTTCATAGAGTAAATCTTTTATTTCCCCCTCACCCCTCCTACTCCTGTAAGACATCCCTCAATAAATACGTGTGTTTGGTAACCGCTAGCGCTGCAGTCTGGAGCTGGCTCTGGCTGTGGCCGGCTGAGAACATGCTAAGAGGCATTGAGGTCTCAGTCTGATTTTTGTTCCTGATCACCCGTGTTGCCTTCCTGTGTACAAGTCTCAACCCACCCCGGCTGGAGCAGGGCTCCCAGCAGCCCCGACCTCATTCTCTTCACTGATGGAATCAGCTACATGAAGGATGGCACTCCATATGCTGGCTATGCCATTACCTCTCAGGACGTAGGGACTGAGGAGGAGGCACTTCCCCCAAGATGGTCTGCTCAGTGAGCTGAACTCTGGGCATTAATCCGAACCTTGGGACCAGCAGTTAGCAAAATGGCTATGTCGCTGGCCTCCCATGTAGTCAACCACCTTTCAAGTGTGGGGCCCGGCGGCTTAAACTCATGCCTGGTGCGTGCCCAAGATCCTGAGAGGAGAATGGAGGAGAAGGGATTGTGGCATGGCCATCCCCCCTGGGGGGTGATTTCTCACTTTCTGTCTCTCTGTCTCTCTCTGTCTTTCTGGCAAGCGCACACACCCTATAGCAAAAACCTCTCCAAAAAAAAAAAGAAAAAAAAGATCCGAGCCTTAAGGTAGATATTTACCAGTAAGAGGGTAAATATCTACATGGATTCATACTATGCATTTGCTACCCTGCATGTTCATGGGGCATTATACTGAGAGACAGGACTCCTCTCAGCAGAATTAAAAAAAAATAATAACATTAAAAACAAGGAGAAAATCTGCCAATTACTAGAGGCGGTCTGGAAGCCAAAGGAACTAGCAATCATCCATTGCAGGGGACACCAGTGGGGGGAAGACCTCATCACCCTGGGAAACCAGCTGGCAGATCAGACAACCAAGGCTGCCACCAACTGGGTCCCAACTGCTGTGACTAAGACGTTGCCACTCACAAGCCTCCCGAAAGTCCCACCCTTATACCTCAGACGAAGCACACTGCAAAGTCAGAGGGCACAACGGATGGTGGAGACTGCAAGATAAAAGAATATACCTCAGTCGCCGGGTATTCATTGGTAAAGCAGCACCACAAGTTGACTGCAGAAAGACTAACCTAGAGAATATGCTAGGCTGACACTATTTTTTGTCACCTACCGTCTCGGTGCACAACTGTGAGCATGCAGTGTGAGACTTATGCCAGAAATAACCCCACTCAGGGACCAACTCGGCCAGCTGGAATACAAGCCACCGGGGCAACTCCCCTGGAATTGCTGGAGGCAGACTTCTCAGAAGTGCGGCTTACTAGTCCTGGTCTGCACTTACTCAGGCTGGGTGGAAGCCTTCCCTATGCAAACTGAAAAGGCCAGAGAAGTCACTGGAGCCCTTTGGAAGGAAGTTATCCCTCAGTTTGGGATTCCCCTTATGATCGGGTCAGACAAGGCCCTGCCTTATTAGTAGAAGTCATACAGGGAGTGGCAAAGGCCTTAGCCATAAAATGGAAGCTTCACACAGCTTACCAACCTCAGGGCTCTGAGAGAGTTGAAGACTCTGGGCACCCTTGGGTGGATGTCCACCCACTGACTCTGCTCCAGGTTGAATGTACACCCCAAAAACATGGTTATTCCCCTAAGAGATTCTGGTTTGGCTGACCACCCTCTTTAGTCACCTAGACCTGAATGGCTGACATCTGTCAGCTGGGCGAGGCAATTTTGTCCCAGGATCTGGTGGCCTTGGGAAAGACTTTAAAGAAAATAGCCTGTGTCACCTTAGGAAGAACCCCCATTCCCCTTGGAAACTGGGTACATAAACATGAGCCTGGGGACCTCGTACGGATTAAAAATTGGAAAAAGGAATCACTACAGCCCATTGGTTGGGGCCGTATGTGGTCGTGTTTGTTACCCGTACTGCAGTTAAGGTCGCAGGCTAGCCCCGTGGATTCATCATTTGTGAGTAAACCAAGCCACAGCAGTGGACCCCGGGACCTGGACAGTGAAAAGCCACCCCAAGCAGCTGACCAAACTGACTTTCTAGAGAGCCAAGACCAGACATCGAGTCTACAGCCCTGCTGCAGCCTCTCCTGGGCTGACTGCTCTATGCAAGGCGGAAGCTTGAGGACAGCGACAGACGACATCTCTACCCTACCCTACAGCCTCCTGCCCCTGGCCCTTCCCGTAGCATTAGCTGTGGTTCTCTCTGATGGTCTGGCTGCAGCGGCCCCACAGGAGTGGGAGTTCTGGGAAGGGCTTCTGTTAGCAGCGTTCCAACTCCCGGTGGTAGGAACCCTAATAGGCCTAACATGTCAGAATCGACTAGTCAGAGGCATTTTCATTCTCTCCTTCAGACATGGATCTTGACTGTTATCTTAATCTCCCCATATTAGGAGAGAGCCCCCAACGTATCAGCTGGTGAAACACTACAGTGGGGATGTCACCCCCTTTTCCAAAAGTCCCCCGGGAGAAGGGAACCTAGATCCCGAATGACTTGTGGGCTACTTCTTCAACCGTGGGGATCCAGTTTTCAAACATTTAGGAATAGGTGACAAACCTGCCTCCATGTGAGTACTCTCTGGTCTACCCACTACCCATGGCAGTGGGTCCTACTCCGTGGGCCAGAGTCGAGGGAGCCATGTCTGTTGCCAGTGCCCCTCGGCAGGGAGCTGGGTATGCTATACATCCCTGAGGGAGTACGGCCTTCCAGATGGAGGAGGCGAATGCCCTTTCAGAATGCTGCTCAGAGGCCTCGTCCTCCCAGATCCTGCTATGGGTGGGAAAGCAATCTGGAGCCCTGGATAAACACCTCCATAAACAGCACACATGGATTGCTCTTACAGGCTCCCAACCAAGCCTCCAGCTGCTGGCTTTGCATTCGATCTACCCTTCCCTTGATATATGCTACCCCGATAACTAAGTCTCCCAGGGGTGCCTCCCAGAACCCCCTCAAACATAGATGCTGTCCATGAGGGCCCCCTCACTCTGGGGCCCTCTTCTCCTCACCTCACCGCTGTATCCCCACAAGGAGACAGAGATTGGCAGTTCTGCCTGTGCTCATGCTCAGACGTAGACTCAGGCCCAGTGACAACCGGGGCCTATTTTGCTCCACCGAGTTGGGGGTATATTTGGTTTGTGGCACTTTTGCCTATCAACGCCTGCCCACCAACTGGACAGAGGCATGTGCTTGGGCCGCCCTGACTCCCCAGATTGACACAGGGTTAGGAAAGGAGACTAGGACGTTCCTCTAGTGACTCGAACCCGGAGAAAGCAGTTTGTCCCGTTTACCCCCGTCCTCATCAGACTTGGACTTTCTGCAGGATGGGCACTGGAGTTGGGGGAATAATGACCGCCTCCTACAGGTTCTCTCAGGTCAGCAAGGACATGGTAGAGGGATTCCAAAACGTACTGGAGACTATTGAAACTCTCCGAGGCCAGCTAGACTCCTCAGCAGAAGCTGTCCTGCAGAACAGACGAGGTCTGATCTGTTCACTGCAGAAAAGGGGGGACGCTGCTTATCTCTGGGGAAGAGTGTGGCTTCTACGCTAACAGATCAGGAGTAGTCCGAGACGTGGCCCAGCAGCTTAGAGATTTAGTCTCCAAACAGCGACAGGCGACAGCTGACTCCTGGGCAGGCTGGAGTGGGCTCCCGGCATGGCCCCACGGCTGCTGCCTCTCCTGGGGCCCCTCACAGTTGTTCTTCTGGCCCTGGCTGTCGGACCACGTGTCCTTAATCTGATCACGCAGTTATAACCTCCCATCCTGATGCCATAAAGCACCAACTGCTCGTCACACCCCTGGGAAGTTATGCTCACCGCCCCTCTGTTGATCGCTCCTCCTTAAATGTGATGGAGGGGACCAGCAGTTGGCATAATGGCTATGTCGCTGGACTCCCATGTAGCTGACCGCAGTTCAAGTCCTGGACTGGGTGGCTTAAACTCATGCTGGGCCCATGGGTGTGCATGCCCAAGTTCCCAAGA
>NW_006198617.1:613020-620512 GCF_000334495.1 Tupaia belangeri chinensis | reverse complement strand
CAAAAAAAAAAAAAAAAAGTGATTGAGGAGGCTCGAAGGGGGAATGATGTGGAGAGGCCCAGAACTCGCAATAGCCCAAGGCCAGTAATTACTGAATTTCCCATCCCTCCCCGAATTAACTGTCCCTCCCCCTTTGAGGGATAAAAGCAACCTGAGACCTTGAGGAGTAAGACACCCTGCTTATCTGCCACTTTCCTTTTAGGGCAGATCCTGGGCCCCTTCTTCCGGATGGGATTCCCTTAGCCGGGAGGGGGATATCCCCCCTTTCTCCAACTCCTCCGTAAAAGACTGTGCCTAGCTCCCCGTGGGGGCCGGAGGTTCAGAGTGTTAACTCCTCCATGCCTGCTGGTGCCAGCTTTCTCTCCTGAGTGCCAGGTTTACCACTCTTTGGTGTCTGCTTTTCTGCAGTGCTGAGTCCAGGACTCAGGCCGCGGTCAACTGCAGGAGAGTCCAGTGACATAAGCATTACGCCAACTGCTAGTCCCTCTGTCTTTTTCTTTTTCTTTTGTTTTCCTTGTGCTTCCTCAAGCAGAAGATCTAGGAGCATGGTGTGATGGGTCCACAGGTGCCCACCCACTGGCGAAGAGCTCTTGATTGACAGCTGTAGCGACCCCTGTACCAGCGTCCTGATGCAGTTCCGCACAGTCGGAGAGGGGAAGGATACGGCAGCTCCTTGGGGTGACACACTACCCCGACCAGAGCCACCCACTCGTCTCTGGCCATCAGCGTCCCTAAAATTCCCGGACGCGAGTTTAAAGGCACTGACACCTGAGCCAGTAGCAGAAGCACTGCTTTTCCTTGATGAAGGCAGAATTCACACCTCTCCTCTTTTTTCTTTTATTCTTTTTTTATTTGATTGAACTTTATTTATTTATTTATATTATTTGTTTATTTATTTATTTATATTAATTTGACCAGGAAGGGACAGAGTGAGAGAGAGAGAGAGAGGGAAAACAAGAAAGCAAACCACCAGGTACAGGACTTGAACTGCGGTCAGCCATGTGGGAATCCAGCACCCTTAACCACCATGCCACCTGCTGGTCCCTCTTTTATTCTTTTTAAAGAGAGATTTTTGCAATAGGGTGCATGTGCTCATTAGAGAGACAGAGACAGAAAACGAGGACTCGAACCGCCACCTGCCGACTCACCTGGAATCCCTTTAAATTCTGATTTTCTTTCCCCTTTCCACGTTTCTGACTCAGTGCACAATATTTGCTTTGGTATACGAAACTCCTCCTGAGATTGTCAGAGAATCAGATGTTGCACTTTGATCATGACACATCCCTTGCTTTTCCCCTTTTCGACCTTAAATTGAAAGAGGAGATGTGGGACCAGCATATAGCATAATGATTACATCACTGGGCTCCTACATAGTCGACCACGGTTCAGGTCCTGGACCTGGCGCTTAAAATATGCCAGGTGGGTGTGCGTGCCCAAGATCCCGAGAGGAGAATGGAGGAGAAGGGATTGCGGCATGGCCATTCCCTTAGGGGTTGATTTCTCCCCAACTACTTTCTGAGAATTTAGGACACACTTGTGAGCTTGAGCCTCCACTCACTAGCCCAGCTGCCCAAGTGGGCAGGCGCCTCCACGCCTTCCCTTCTGTCCATCATTCAGGCAGCCGCTGCAACTCTTTCTCATGTGACATGATGGGTCAGTTGATTCGCTGCTGTGAAACCCCTCGTGGGTCTCCACTGCTCACTGAGGAGTCCAAACCCTCCCCAACGCGACCCTTTCTCCCTTCCCAAGTCTCATGCTCACCCACCCTGCACAGCAGCCAAGTCAGAGGGCGAGCCATTCTCTGGGCTTTTCCTATTGCCACGGAGGTGAAAGGGGTATCTCCTCTTTCAGGAAGCCTTCCCAGATGCCCAGCCTTAACCCACCCCTGCTTAAATGTCCACAGCAGTGTATGTGGATTATTCTGTGCCGTGTGCCATTTTCTCCTGGGACACCTACGTGTAAACTTGTGCTCCCTCTTCCTCAGCTTGTGAGTTTCTGGTGGGCTGCACCACTTGGGGGAGGTGTTTTCTCCCCCCCTTCTCTCTGTCTCTTTGTCTCTCCTGGTCAAGCTCATGTGCTCTCTGGCAATGAAAGAAAATACTAAAGGAAAACGTGTGGGCCAGCAGGTGGCGTGGTGGTTAAGGAGCTGGATTACCACATGGGAGACTGAGGCTTGAGGCCCAAACCCAGTGGCCTGCTTTCTCACTTTCCCTCTCTCTCTCTCTGGTCAAATTTTAAAAACATAACAATGATGAATAAAACTAAATAAAATAATTATTTTTAAAATTATGCATTTTCAAAACTCCAAAGTACCTTCTTGGAAAGACTCAGTTGCTAAACGGTGGATGCTATAGTGTTTGAATCCTGCCAATTCCATTCCTTCCTGAGAGAAGCCTTAAGATATAAGCTTGGGGGACCAGCGGTTGGCTATGTCGCTGGACTCCCATGTAGTCGACCAAGGTTCAAATCCCGGACCCGGTGTCTTAAACTCATGCTGGGCATGTGTGCGTGCGTGCCCAAGATCCCGAGAGGAGAATGGAGAAGGGATTGTGGTATGGTCATCCCCTCTGGGGGGTGATTTCTCGCTTTCTGTCTCTCTCTCTTTCTGGGGAGCGCATGTGCCCTATAGCAAAAAACAAAAACAAACAAACAAACAAAAAAACCACTCCAAATTTTTTTTAAAAAGATACAAGCTTGGGTTGGCAGGTGGTGTGGAGGTTAAGGGCACTGGACTCCCCCATGATCCACCGTTGTTTGAGTTCCGGACCTGGCAGCTTGTTTTCTCACTTTCTGTCTCTCTCTCTCTTTCGCTCTGTCCGTCTCTGGTCAAATCTAAATAATGAATAAATAAATAAAGTTAAATAAAATAATTCTTTTTAAAAAAGATACAAGCTTGGGTTGGCAGGTGGTGTGGAGGTTAAGGGCACTGGACTCCCCCATGATCCACCGTTGTTTGAGTTCCGGACCTGGCAGCTTGCTTTCTTAATTTCCCTCTCTCTCTCTCACTCCCTCCCTCTCTGGTCAAATTTAAATAAATAAATAAAAGTTAAATAATTCTTTTTAAAAAAGATACAAGCTTCTTTGGCTCAGAGGCGGGATTTCTTCCCTCTAAGAGAGACGTGGCCACCTTGGAAATGCAAGCTACTTAGACTGTGCTAAAGGAACGGAGAGACGCTGCACCCAGCAGCTCCGTCCAGAGACCTCCCTGAGTGTGCTGGGCACACGTGCCCACTACCCAGGGCTGGCTGAGGCTGGGGGCGGGCTGCAGCATGGAGACCCTACTGGGGACATGCTCTCACCCCCCAACTCCCCCTTGTTCATAGAGAAAAATAAACAACGAGAAATATGAAGAGGACAGGCTTTATGAAATCCTCATGATCATAAGGATTTACACACAGCTCTGGCTGGACGCCCTGCTTACCCAAAGGTAAGCTGGCTGGTAGGCAGCGAGGGAAGGACAGGGAAGTCAGTCCCTCCTGGGAGTAGGAACAGCCGCCTGCGGGAGAACGGGAGAAGGAAGCCGGCTGGGCCTGCGCGGATCTCCCTGGGGGCGAGCGCCCGGGCGCCACCTGCCGGCAGAGTCGGGAACACGCGCGGACTTCGGACTATCGCTGGGTGAGGCCGCAGCTCGCAGAGGGATCGTGACCCCGAGAGAAGAATGTGGTCCTGCACAGCTTCATACCGCCCGCACGGCCTCTGGCGCACTGCCACCGGGCAGTTTTCCCATGAGCTCTGGAATTGTCTATATACAACACGAAGGCATAGCATCAGCGTAGTTGCATGTGAAAATCAGCAATTTGTTAAATGGCTGCTTTTAAAATATTCTGTAATGGCTCTAATCCTATTTTGGCTCTTTTACCCCCATGTATTAAATGTATACACGTTGCAAAAAGTGTGAGCCCTGGGGTTGAGCACAGATAAGAGGCAACTAAGAGCATTTCTCAACAAGCGGGTGAAGACAGTCACCGTTGAACCGACAGTCTGACCGAAACAAATCCAAACGCTTCCTGGTGAGCATAAAATGCAATGGGTTTCTTAGGTCCCCTATCCATTTGCAAAATCTCGGAGGCAGGGGTGTGTGTGTGTGTTTGTGTGAGGGGGCTTCTGTGCTCACGGAACCCCCAGTCAGATAATTTCCTGGACTAAAGCCGACAGCCGCATCCTGCTACAAAGCACATCCGGCCACCCCGCTCGTCTGGAAGCTGTTCTTCGGGGTGTTTCTGTCTGCAAGGACTACTACGGTCTGCTGCACCTCAGGTCAAACGCCAGTGTCTGCACCCCCGACATCAGCTCACAGCCGGACACACAGACTTCTTCCACAGGACTGGAGCGATTTGGCAGGAATCACAGGCGTAAAAGGGCCGTTTTGACCTTCAGGAGCCTTCGCCCTGACCGGTGCAGGTGGCAGACGTGCTCCACACCTGCGATGGCACTGTCCATACTGTGCACTGCGCAACACTTGAAATGTGATGAGTGCCGGGGCCAGCAGGTGGCGTAGTGGTTCAAGCGCTGGACTTCCATGTGGTCAAACCATGCCAATCAAGTCCCAGACTCAGCGGCTTGAAACATGTTGGGTGCATATGTGTGCGTGCCCAAAACATGTTGGGTGCATATGTGTGCGAGGACAACAGAGGAGAAGGGATTGCAGCATGGCCACCCTCCTAGGGGGTGACTTCTCACTTTCTGTATTCTGTTGTCTCTTCAGTGAGCGCACATGCTCTATATAAAATGCTCTCAAAACCAAAACAAAACAAAATGTTACTAGTGACTAAGGAACTGAATTTTAAGTTTGACTTAACTTTAATGAATTTCAGTTTAAACAGCTACATGCACGTCATAGTTACCACAGTAGACAGCACGGTTAAGCCCCAAATTCCAACAGCTTCTTGTGGAAAAATAAGTCTAAAAAGTTCACCCACACGATACTCTTAGCCTCTTTAGACCTGAAAAGTATCTGAAGAAACGCACTGTAGATATAGCTAGAAGAGGTGAGAGGGATTGCGGCGTGACCATCCCCCTCGGGGGGTGATTTCTCACTTTCTGTCTCTCTGTCTCTCTCTGTCTTTCTGGTGAGCGCACGCGCCCTATAGCAAAAACCTCTCCAAAAAAAAAGAAGAAGAGAAAAGAAAAAAGTGTTTTCTTGTTGGAGTGCTCCACAAATGTTGATTAGATTCGAGCGGTTGATGGTACTGTCCGCGTCCCTCCACATCCTTGCTGACTTTTTATCTGGTCTACCAAGTGTGGAGAGAGGAGTCGAGGTCCAACTACCGTCCTATCAGATTTGCTTTGCATATTTTGCACCTGGGTTATTTGGTGCGTATGAATTTGGGATTGCCACATCGTCCTGATGAATTGGCTCCTCAAACATCATGAAATGCAACTCTTGGCCGTTAGTAATTTTCTTTGCTCCAAAGTCTATTTTATCTGATATTAATATAGCCCTTTATGCTATCTTTTAATATTTGCATGATTTATCCTTTCCCACTATATTTTTTAATAATTATTTATTTTGGGATCAGCAGTTAGCGTAATGGCTATGTCGCTGGACTCCCACATAGTTGACTGTGGTTCGTGTCCTGAACCCGGTGGCTTAAAGCTCACGCCGGGCACGTGTGTGTGCGTGCCCAAGATCCTGAGAGGAGAATGGAGGAGAAGGGATTGCAGCATGGCCATCCCCCCTAGAGGGAGATTTCTCACTTTCTGTCTCTCTGTCTCTCTCTGTCTGTCTGGCGAGAGCACGTGCCCTATAGCAAAAACCTCTTAAAAATAATTATTATTTATTTTATTTATTCATTCATTTATTATTTTATTTTGACCAGAGAGAGAGAAAGAAAGCTGCCAGGTCCGGGACTCAAATCGTGGTCAGCCATGTGGGAGTATCCAGCACCTTAACCCCCACGCCACCTGCTGGTCCCACTTTCCCACTATTTACCTACCTATACAAGTGAGTTTCTTGCAGATAGCCTGTAATTGGATTATGGTGTTTTTGTCCACTCTGCCAATAGCTATCTTTTAATTTTTGTATCAGACTTATTTTATTTAATATAATTACTGACTTATTAAAGTCTGGGGGGTTTTGGAGCCAGCAGGTGGTGTGGTGGTTAAGGGGCTGGATTCCTACACGGCTTATCACTGTTTGAGTCCCAGGTCTGGTGGCTTGAAAAATAATTCCAGGAATGTATGCGTGCATGCCCAAAATCCCAAGAGGAGAGAATGGAAGAGAAGAGACTGCAGCATGGCCATATCCCCACAGAGGTAATTTTTCATCCTCTCTCTGTCTCTCTCCGGTGAGTGCATATGCACTACAGCAAATACCTAAAAAAAAAAAAAGAAAGAAAGAAAGAAAAGAAAGAAAAGAAAAAAAGAAAAAGAAACATATTGTCATTAGAATTTTTGTCTCCTAGAAGTAAAGCATTTGTTTCTCTTTATCTGCTTTCGAGATTTTTTTCTTGGGACCAGCAGTTAGCGTAATGGCTATTTCACTGAACTTCCATGTAGCCGACCGCTGTTTGAGTCCTGGACCCAGTGGCTTAAACTCACACCGGGCGCGTGTGCGTGCGTGCCCAAGATCCCGGGAGGAGAATGGAGGAGAAGGGAATGTGGCATGGCCATCCCCCTGGGGGTTGATTTCTTGCTTTCTGTCTCTCTGTCTCTCTCTGTCTTTCTGGTGAGCGCGCACGCCCTATCAACAAAACAAAACCAAACAAAACCAAAAAAAAAAAACCAAAACTCTCCAAAAACAAACAAAACAAAAACCTCTCTCAAAAAAAGAAAGAAAAAGAAAAGAGTTTTTCTTAGAATGAATTTCAATTCATTGAAATTAACTGTTTAATTGTTTGAGTTCATTCAGTTTCTTCAACATGTGGGATTTTGTCTACTGCCAAATTTGGGAGACTTTCAGTTATTACTTCTTCAATACTTTTTCAGGCCTACCCTCTTCCTCGTCTTTCTGGGACTCTAATTGAGACCTTTCCCTATAGTCCCACATGTCCCTGAGAGTCTGCTCATTTTATTCAATGTATTTGATTTACATTGTTCAGGTTGGGTGATTTTTATTCCTTTCTCCTTCTTCTTCTTCTCCTTCTTCTTCTTCTTCTTCTTCTTCTTCTTCTTTTCTCCTGAAATGTTAAAAAATTAATTAATTTACATTTATCCCCTAATCATTGTCATAGCATACAAAAAAATGGTTATCCATCCAGAATATACTGCACAGTGGCTTAATCATGTATGCTATTGTCAAAAACTTTCCATTTCTAGTTTCATATATATATATTTACCCCCGTGTTTGACCCTCTGTCCTTTCCCACTCTCTTCTCACACTGTCTCTGGTGTCTACAGTTGTCTTCCATTCCTTTTCCCTCCACATTTTATTGATCATATAATTTCTTAAATAATCTAACTACTTTCAATAGCAAGTTCAGCTGGTAATTTCAAGAAAAGCAGTTTTGAATTGGTAAGGAAATTTCCTTAAAACTTAAAGCCTTAAAGGAAT
>NW_006198617.1:610607-612518 GCF_000334495.1 Tupaia belangeri chinensis | reverse complement strand
TCTCGGTTTCTGTCTCTCGGTCTCTGTTTTTCTGGTGAGCGCACGCCCCCTATAGCAAGAAAAAAAAAAAAAAAGGACAATCTTGCCAGGTCCAGTATTCTCGGTTGTAATTGCTCTTCCCTTAACACTTTGAATATATTATCCCATTCTTTCCTTGCTCGCATTGTTTCCGATGAGAGATCTGCTGTTAGTCTGAGGGGATATCCTTTGTAGGTAACTTGCTGTTTTTCTCTTGCCAATCTTAGTATCTTGTCTTTGTCTGTGGTTTTGGTCAGTCTGGCTATAATGTGTCTTGGAGAAGATCTTCTTGGGTTGATTCTATTTGGGGTCCTCTGTATTTCTTGGGACTGAATCTTTGAGAGCCTCTCTAGGTTTGGAAAGTTTTCTTGCAGGATTTCATGGAATAGATTATCAATGCCCTTATGAGTCTCTTCACCTTCTGGGATACCTATTATCCGGATGTTTGGACGTTTAATTGTATCTAGTATTTCTCATATATTAGTCTCAAATTTTTGGGCCATTTTCTCAGTCTTCGTGGTGGATTTTTCCAGGCCAGCAATTTTCTCTTCTACATTAGAGATTCTATTTTCTGTATGATCTAGTCTGCTTTTAATGCTTTCAAGAGAGATTTTGACTTCCTGTATTATAGCTTTCATCTCTAACAGTTCCATCTGATTCTTTTGTAAAGTGTGAAATTCTTCTTTTAGATGAATTTCCTCACCTCCTGGAACTCGTCAACTCCTTTCTCTTCTGCAGTTCACCGACTCTCTTCTCTTCCATCTCTGTTAGCTTTGCCATTACGAATGTTCTAAATTCTTTATCAGACATAGCCATGATTTCAGTTGAACTGTCTGTGGATGAAGAGGAGCCATTCTTTTCCCTTGAGGGAAAGGTATTTTCTTGCTTTCCCATATTTCTTGTGGCTCTGCGGTGATTTCTAGTCATCTGATGGAAAAGTGTGTTTCTTCCCAAGAAGTTCAATCTGAGCGTCCAGGAGCATGCAGGAAAGGAAACAGAGAGAGAGAGAAACAATAGCAACAAAAACAACCAAGAAACAGAGAAAAAGAGAAGAAAAAAATTTTTAAAAAAATTTAAAAATTTGTGCTTTTTCTTTTCTTCTCTTTTTTTTTTTTTTTGAGAGGTTTTTGCGATAGGGCGCAAGTGCTCGCCAGACAGACAGAGAGAGATAGAGAGACAGAAAGTGAGAAATCACCCCCCAGGGGGGATGGTCACACTGCAATCCCTTCTCCTCCATTCTCCTCTCGGGATCTTGGGCACGCACGCACACGCGCCCGGCGTGAGTTTAAGCCACCGGGTCCGGGACTCGAACCGCGGTTGACTACGTGGGAGTTCAGCGACATAGCCATTACGCTAACTGCTGGTCCCTGTTTTTTGGGAGAAAAAAAAAAAAGGCAAAAATTGGAAAACTGCGTGGAGCACAAGTGTGCCACGCAAAATCACTAGTTCTCAATAGCCATGAAGGGTCCTTCTGTGACCTGTGCCCTTGCCTTTCCTGGGTTGGGAGGGGAAGAGGGGATTGTTAACAAGATAAAGGGAAAGGAGGGCCTGAGAGCCCAGAAGCTGCTTAACTTTAAAAAATTTTAAAAAAAGAAAAATTACAAAAAAAAAAAATGAGAAGACAGAGACAGAGGTAGAGAGACAAAGAAAAATAAAGAGACAAGAGGCTGCAGTCTTCTTCCTACCATGCGAGTTTGAGGGCTGGAGGCTGAATTATCTGTGGAAAATCTTCATTTCTCCTAGTCTCCTGAAATCACTAGTTCTCAGTAGCCTTGAAGGGTTCTTCTCCATTTCTTTTTCTTCATCTTCTTCTTCCTTTTTTTCTTTTGGCTAGTGTATTTTCTTTTCTTTTTTTTTTTTTTTTTTTTTTTTTTGAGAGGGTTTTGCCCACGA
>NW_006198617.1:608786-610533 GCF_000334495.1 Tupaia belangeri chinensis | reverse complement strand
GCAATCCCTTCTCCTCCATTCTCCTCTTGGGATCTTGGGACCTTGGGCACGCACACACACGCGCCAGGCGTGAGTTTAAGTCACCGGGTCTGGGACGCAAACTGCGGTCGACTACATGGGAGTCCAGCGACATAGACATTACGCTAACTGCTGGTCCCTGTATTTTCTTTTTTAATCTTTTTTATTTTTTGAGAGAAAGCTTTTTTGCTATATGGTATGTGCACTCACCGGAGAGACAGACAAAGAGACAGAATGTGAGAAATCATTCCCCAGGGGAGGATTGTCACACCACAATCCCTTCTCCTCCATTCTCCTCTTGGGATTTTGGGCATGCATGCACACTCACCCAGCGTGAGTTTTAAGCCACTGGGTCCAGGACTTGAACAGCAGTGGACTACGTGGGAATCCATTATGTAATGGGACGTAACCATTATGCCATCTGCTGGTCCCTTGGCTATTGTATTTTTAGTTTTAAAACTATTTATATGGTTCTTATGTTTTTCTATTTCTTCGCTAAGTCTTTTTACTTTTTGGTCTACTTCAAGTGTTCATAATTTCTCTTTGGGAAAAATAGCTATGCTGTCTGCTTCATAATCCTGCTAAATAATGCTAAACTGTGTGATCTTCATATTGGCATCTTTTGATTGTGTTTTCTCACTCAAATTCAGATCGTCCTGTTTCTTGATATGGTGATGTTTGTTGTTGTTTTTGTTATAAAACCTGTACTTTAGGTGTTATAAAACTCTAGATATCCGTACCAGCATGTGGGGTGGTGGTTAGGGCACCTGACACTCCCACATGGCTGACCATGGTTTGAGTCCCCAGACCCGGCAGCTTGCTTTCTCACTTCCCCTCTCTCTTTGCATGCGTGTCTCGCTGGTTAAATTAAAAATAAATGAATGAATAAATAAGATAAAATAAATCATGATTAAAAACACTCTAGCTACTATTTAAATCTTGTCTTTGGCAGGCTTCCTCGGACATTACTTTATCAGGGGAAGAGAAATGTCTCTTTAGTATTCCCAGATCAGAGCGGAAGTCCGGGCCTTCCTCTTGGCCTTTGTTGGCCCCTGGAGGGACTCCTCTGCCCCAAATGTTTGGTGTAAGCAGGCGTTCAGGCTCCCCAGGGGACCTCCCTGATACCTCCCTGGCTTCGGGTGGGAGGAGTTGCTAGCTATTGCTTCCTACATCACCTGTGGAGATGTGGGGGAGGTGGACTGTCACCGTGTGGTGGGGAAACCCTCACTCTAAGGTTGGTTCCCTTGGATACCACCCAAGAGAAGAGAGGGAGGGGGCTCTTTACCGCCAAGTGGGGGAGGAGGCCCAGGTTCCCCAGGCTGAGCGAGCTCCTGACTGCCCAGCTCTCTCCCTGGGCTTCTCGTACACGCAGCAGTGGCAATGGCGGGGTGGTGGCGTAGCTTCACAGCCTTGCATGGGTGGCAGCCTAGGCTTCTCACTGGGCAAGTGTGGTTTGGCTGGACTGGAGCTGTTATTGTCTAAAAGTTTTCTGTCTTCCTAGTCTGTCCCTTTCCTGGCCCTTCAGGTAGAATGAAGAAGCTTTTCTTCCAGAACAGCCCTTCTTCAAGAGACAGACAGCTCCATGGCTCCTGCAATCTAGGCATTTTGAGAGAAAGGAAGATGTCCCACTGATAAAACTGGGCCTCCAGCATACAAAACTCGCGTAGTAGGAAGACCCCTTTTAAGTCTCCTGTCTCTGTATCAGTCTTTGTCTCTCTCTACCTCTGTC
>NW_006198617.1:605239-606670 GCF_000334495.1 Tupaia belangeri chinensis | reverse complement strand
ATATCAGCTGTGCTTGCTATTGCAAATATTTAGACAAACTAAGTTCATCAGCAAATCAATTAAATGGGTGGGGGGATAGGCATAGAAAGCAAACAGGGATACCAGAGACAATGGGAGGAGGGTTGGACAGGGCAGAGGGTTAGGGAAAGGGAATCAAGGATGGAAAAAAAAAACTCAAAATATACAAGACATAAGAAATGAAAAATTGTTTGTTGATAACACGTATGTTGATATGCTTGATTGAGCCAACAGACAGTGTATTTTGGATGAAAAATTCATTTTGTATACTGTAATGATGTATAGCATATTAATGTTAAAAAAAGAAAAACCAATTAAAAAAAAAGAAGCTTCTCTTGGGGTTTCATCTGTGCCTCTCGGTATTTCGGGTAGCCTGTTCTTCCAGTACGCAGTACGAGAGTATGAGGCAAGGACCACCACGTTGTCCCTCAGGCCCTGAGGCCCCAGCTTACTTGCCTTCTCTCCACCTTTTAGAGTCTTCTTACAATTAAACATATGTCTCGTGCCCACAGTCCTTAGTTGTACTTACTGAGAAGAAGAGGGGAAAGTGTGTTAGTCCGTTTTCCTGGAAATGAAGTCCCCTGTCCTGTTTTTATATAAGGCCATGGTACTAGCTAGTAAGTGGGGTTTTTGTTTTGTATTTGCTCATTTTGCTATAGGGCACATGCACGAGCCAGAGAGAGACAGAGAAGACAAAGAGAGAAAGGGAAAGTGAGAAATCCCCCCTCCCCCGCCCGCCGCCCCCAGGGGGGATGGTCACTGCAATCCCTCCTCCATTCTCCTCTCAGGATTTTGGGCAGGCACACACACACGCTTAGCATATTTTACAGGCCACCAGGTCTAGGACTCAAACTATGCACTTGGCTATGTGGGACCAAGCCTCCTTAACCACTATACCACCTGGCCAACCTCGTCAGTCTGTTTCAGACAGAGTCTCTCCATATGAAAGTTCTCCTGCCTCAGCCTCCCAGCTGGGACCACAGGTGTGTGCCCCCATGTAGAGCCTTTAGATCGGACTGGTGCTCAAACCTGGGCCTGCCATGTAGTCCCAGCCTGCAGAACACGGTGTCTCAGCAGGATGCACCCCCATGGCGTGGTCTGCTGAGAAACTAAATTTCTTACCTTACGTTTGACAGAGCAAATTCAAATGGACTACAAGACTCTATTGCTTTCCTTAAAGGACAAACTTCAAACTACTGATGCGCGGATTGGCTCAGAGGATGGTAGAGCTAGGAAACCAGTTTCAGAGCTTCTCACAAATGACAAATGTTTTAGCACTGGCTTCTCTTCCCAGCTATGCCCAAGAATGGGAATAGCTATATTGTTAAGAAAGGGCTAGGGGACCAGCAGTTAGCGTAATGGCTATGTCGCTGGACTCCCATGTAGTCGACTGCGGTTCGCGTCCCGGACCCG
>NW_006198617.1:602449-605064 GCF_000334495.1 Tupaia belangeri chinensis | reverse complement strand
AAGGAAGGAAGAAAGAAAGAAAGAAAGAAAGAAAGAAAGAAAGAAAGAAAGAAAGAAAGAAAGGGTTTACTCAATATGTACGAGCTACTGAAAATCTGAACATTCCCTAGCACCCTCGCCTCATGCTCCGTCTAAGAGAGAAGGCTGAATATTCCCTAACAAGCTTTACTTCAAAGAAGAAGCAGGGGGACTGCCAGGTGGCATGGTGGTTAAGGGTGCTGGACTCCCACATGGCTGACAGTGGTTCAAGTCCTGGACCTGGCAGCTTGCTTTCTCACTTTCTCTCTCTCTCTCTCTGTCTCTTGCTCTCACTCTTTCTCTCTTGCTCTGTCCCTCTTGGGTCAAGTAAAAATAAATAAATAAAGTTAAATAAAATAATTAAAAGAAAAGATAAAGCAGGTACCTTTGTAATTCAACAGTACCAGAATCAGAAGCTTTTCTAATTAATTGTCTTATTTATCTCCCTTACTATCTCCAAAGGTCTAGTTACTGAAATTGTGTGTCTTCTGATAAAATAAATGGAATCTTTTTTTTTTCATTTTTTGGAGAGGTTTTTGTTATAGGGCGTGTGAGCTCGCCAGAAAGACAGAGACAGAGAGACAGAAAGCAAGAATCACCCCCTGGGGGGGGATGGCCATGCCACAATCCCTTCTTCTCCATTCTCTCAGGATCTCGGTCTCCATTCTCCTCTCAGGATCTCGGGCACGCACGCACATGCGCCTGGCGTGAGTTTAAGCCACTGGGTCCGGGACTTGAAACGCAGTCAACTACGTGGGAGTCCAGCAACATAGCCATTACACTAACTGCTGGTCCCATAAATGGAATCTTTAAAGCAAAAAAAAATACAACTGGAATCCTGGCTGTCATGCAATAAGAACTCAGGCACACACTGGGTTATTCCTAGGATACTGGAGCTTTGTGAGCTGGCAGACAGGAGTCTAGCATTCCCAGAACAGTGGGACGGTACCTTATAGCTATCTAAACTCCATGTAAATATGCCAAAGGAAAACATACTGAACATATTATTTGAAAATATACCTCACATTTAGTTAAAAATACAATTTCCTGGCCGCCCACGGTAGCACAGGCTGGATGCTGCTGCTCACAGGCCGAAGTCACAGTGGGGGCTGAGGCCTGGGTTTGGCTTTAGCCCACCCTGAGAAGCTGGGTGCAGTGGCATGGGTGCACAGTCACAGTGACTTATGAGGCTGAAGCAGGAGAGTCTCAAACTCATGGCCACCATGAGCAACATAGTGAGGGCCTGTCTGAGAAAACCATTGCAGGCCAGCCCTCGGCATGGTGGTTAAGGTGGCTAGATCCCACGTGGCCAACTGTGTGGTTCAAGTCCCATACCTGTTGGTTTGCAAAACACACCAGGCATGTTGTACGTGTGTGCTCAAAATTCCAAGAGGAGAATGGAGGAGAAGGGATTGTGGGATGACCCCCAGCTCCAGGTTGACCAGGATCATGGGCACCTGGAAGCCCATGTAGTCAGAGAGGTCTCCAGACACAACCCTGGAACCTTCCCATGAGTCAGCCTTATGTTTCACTGCTGTGCTACCATCCAACCCTGAATTTTTTTTAAAAAAAAATGAATGATCTGTCCAATTTTATCTATTATTATTATTATTTTTTAAAAATTTTGACCATAGAGGGAGAGTGAGAGAGGGAAAGTAAGAAAGCAAACCACCAGGTTCAGGACTTGAACTGTGGTTGGCCATGTGGGCGTCCAGCGCCTTAACCACCATGCCACCTACTGGTTCCCCAACTCTGAATTTTGAACTGCAGTTCTTCTGTGACGTGCAGGAGGAGGCAACGCTGAGTCCGGGAGTGGTCACACCTCACCTGGATGATCCAGTGAGGACTCCTGAAGGAAGTCCCATTTTCACTGGTTTTTCTCTCAACATTCTTCCCACAGTTTGTCTTCTACCACTTCAGATCCTGTAAAAACTCTATTTGCAAGAACTACTTATATATTTTGAAAAAAAAAAAGAGCAATTTTTAGAAGTATGTATCACAAGTATCCTCTTTGTTGCTTGCCTTCTCATTCTCCTAATGGTGTCTTTCCCTGTCTAAATTCAGTGTTGCCCAAATTACCAGTCCTTAATTTAGGGTTGGTACTTTAAGTACTACTAGCAATAAAAACAGTTTTCCCATTCCACGGCCACGGAATTCTGTTACTGTGCAGAACTGTACCTTTCACACTCCATGTACCATGCTTCTAGAATCATTCTTTTGTGTGAGGTACAGGGTCAAGGTTCGTGTCCCCCATTGATATTCAACTGACCAAACACTACTGAGAAGGTAATCCTTCTATCCCAGTAGTCCCTTGTGGGAAACAGAATGTGATCACACAGCTATGGGTTTGTTTTAGATCTCTCTCATCTTTCTCACAGATTTTTTATTTATTGAGACCAGCAGTTAGCGTAATGGCCATGTCGCTGGACTCCCACGTAGTCAACCGTGGTTCGAGTCCCGGACCCGGTGGCTTAAACTCACACCAGGCACGTGTTCGTGCATGCCCAAGATTCTGAGAGGAGAATGGAGGAGAAGGTATTGCGGTGTGGCCATCTCCCCGGGGGTGATTTCTTGCTTTCTGTCTCTCTCTCTCTCTC
>NW_006198617.1:601721-602379 GCF_000334495.1 Tupaia belangeri chinensis | reverse complement strand
GGGGGGCCCCCCGGCCCCTAAAGAAAAACCCCCCCAAAAAAAAAAAAAAAAAGAACCGATTTTTTAATTTATCTTTGTGCCAACAGCATACTATCTTCATTATTATGAATTTATAATAATCTTGATAATTGTAACGTAAATCCTCCAACTTTGAGTTTCCTGAAAGTTTGCGGAACCCAAACTTTCCTCCGAAAGATGAGAAAGTACTTGATAAAGAGAACATTAATCCATTTTTTTCTTTTTAAAAATTATTTTACTTTATTCATTCATTCAGAAGGCTAGAGCACGAGAGAAAAGGAAAGAGAGAAAACAAGCCACCAGGACTGGGGCTCGAACTGCCTTTGGTTAACCTTGTGGGAATCCAGCGCCCTTAAGCACCACGCCACCGCGCCACCTGCTGGCGTCAAGAGCGCCATCAGCTCTGAGCCGGGCCCATCCTACCCACCCCGGGCGGGCACACACCTAACGCGCATGCCCACTCCCACCGCTGTGATTGGCGGCGCCGCGCTGGGCACGTCACTGGCGGGGCGGGAGGATGAAGTTGTGCTATGGTCCCTCCGGCAACGAGGTAGGGGCCGGGCAGGAGGCCGTGGGCGGAGGAGGGTCCAGCCTTGCGGCGGGGGTGGCCTTTGCCAGGGCCAGGGGGGGGGGGGGGGGT
>NW_006198617.1:597404-601380 GCF_000334495.1 Tupaia belangeri chinensis | reverse complement strand
AGGCCTCGCCCTGCCGCTCCCTTGCGGTGGGCAGATGTCTGAAACGCCCCTCGTCTGTTTCTGCAGCCACAAGTTGGGGGTAACACGCCCTCCCGTAAGGTCGTGCGTGCACAGTACTCAGCCACTGGCACATAGGTGACCAGCCAGTGGTGCCCGGTATCGTTCTCTTCGGCTCCTAAACCTTTGGTACAGTGACTTGAGAGTGGAGAAGTAACTTTTGGGCCGACACACACATATATTTAGAAATTTTGTACCAGAGGCCACAAGAGCTCATGAGAAAGAGAAAGCATTCCCTAATGTGCATGCTCACACAGGTGGACCGTGTGTTTTTCAAACCTCTGGGTCCGGGACTTGGAGTGTGTAGTCAGCTGTGTGGGATCCAGTCACCTTGGCAGGCCACCTGCTGGACCTGCACTTCTTGAATGGAATTACCAGGAAGCATTTTTCATGTCTTCTGACCTGTATAGGGGAGAAAAAAGAATTAACTCAGTTTCTGGAGAAGTGGTAGATGGGAAAAGAGATCCTTAGCTTAGTGATACAGAATTAAAATTAGGAAAAAAGATTTAATTTTCAGAAATGCAGGGAGGGGAATTAACTTTTTTTTTTTAAAGAGATTTTTCCATTCACTTGCCAGAGAGACAGAAAGCAAGAAATCACCCCTTGGAGGGGGAGTGGTAATGGCCACGCCACAATCCCTTCTCTTGAAATTTCTGGGTGCACACACACGTGCCCAGTGTGTTTTAAGCTGCTGGGTCTGGGACTGGAACTGGCTGACTACATGGGAGTCCAGCAACAGAATTATTCCATCTTCTGGTCCCATGGATTAACTTCTTTGAACACCCACCAGGGTACCTGTTTTAGATATTTTTATTTCTCCCCACCACAACAATGTGCCTTTCTGCTGGTGTTCCCCAGGATGCCTGTTAATCCCAAAAGCAATGTGGTGATGCTTTCAAATTACATTGACTGAAAGCTATGTAATCTCCGTAGGGTTTGCTTCAAACTGAGGCATTCTTTTTTTTTTTTTTTTGAGAGTTTTTTTTCGCTATAGGGTGCGTGAGCTTGCCAGACAGAGAGACAGAAAGCAAGAAATCACCCCCCAGGGGGGATGGTCACGCCGCAATCCCTTCTCCTCCATTCTCCTCTCGGGATCTTGGGCACACGCACCCGGCATGAGTTTTAAGCCACCAGGTCTGGGATGCGAACCGCGGTCGACTACGTGGGAGTCTAGCAACATAGCCATTACGCTAACTGCTGGTTCCCTAAACTGAGGCATTGCAAAAGTGGATATACAGGAGCTGGCAGTTGTGTGGTGGTTACAGGTTACAACCACAGATCGAGTCCTGGACCTGGCCGTCTGCTTTCTTGCTTTCTATCTCTCCTCTCTCTCCCCCAACCCTGGTCAGATTAATTTTAATCAGTAAAGTTTAAAAAAATTAAATAATTAAAAAATGGATATACATAAATTGTGCTTTGCTAAATTAATCTTTTTTAGGAAACAAAGAACCACTAATTTGTTAAATATCTTCTCCTTTGCAACGTTTCGGGCTTTAGGGGATTATACATTTTAATCCAGGACATTGGCTAATGGGATAGGTGAGGGTTTCTTTCGCTGTGGAAAATGCAGACACTGAAATAAGCATTGATGCCATTGGAAAGGGTCTTTATTCTAGTTCTTTTCTGGATTGTAGACTGACTCCAGGGGATTGTAGGTACACTAAACCGACAGTTACTGCGAGCTCATTTATGGCACACACACTGTCATTTATCCAAGGGAAAAGTGCTGTTACGAGCATGCCTGAGTGTTGGGGACACAGCGGTGACCATCACAGGTACAGCCCTTGTCCTCTGCTTACATATCTAACAAGAGACACAGACAGATTTCAGCAGAGCTCTGAGACCAAGAAGTGAAGCAGACAGTTCCATAGAAGATTTGATAAAATTTTAATATCAAGGCCGGCAGGTGGTGTGGTGGTTAAGGTGCTGGACTCCCATATGGCCGACCACGGTTTAAGTCCTGGACCTGGTGGCTTTCATTCTTGGTCTCTCTCTCTCTCTCTCTCTTTCACATACACTGTAGCAAATTCAAAAAGAAGTGATAATGATGATAAAATTATTTTTAAAAGTTTAATATCAAAAGATTAGTTACAGTATGGGAGGAAAGGTCAGGTGAACAAACTACCTCCCTTCTGTAGCTGTACACTCTGTTCTCCACACCCTCCCACAGTGAGCTGGAACTTTGTAAAGAAGCCAAACAACAGGGCGGACTTGGGGGGAAGCAAGCCACCTTGGGCAGATGTGGACACTTGGGGAGGGAGTCATGACTGCTCTGGGGTCAAAGGTTGTGAGCCTTCCTGTTGTTAAAGGCTATGGCTCAGGCTGTCATCTCAGCTGGAGGGCCCAAGTGACTGCCACAGGGAAATCTAACTCCTGCTCGAGGCGGGTATTCAGGGTGTAGTGGACGAGTGGAGGGCCACAGCTGGTGTCAGTTCAGTTCACTCGTACAACAGCGTGTAGATGATTAAAACTAGATACCGGGCCCCGCTGCTGTGGCTCACACTGCCGAGATGCTGTGCGCCACGGGTTGGGACCACATGGGGCGCCTGGGTTTGATTCCTGGTCCCTGGTCCGACCCGACAGCTAGGTGCAGTAGCATGGGCCACTAATCCCAGCTGCTCAGGAATTTAAGGCAGGTGGAGCTCCACACAGCAAGACCCTGTCTTTAAAAAAATAACAGAAACCACAGGGGCCAGACCGCGGTGCAGTAGTGACACGTGAGCTGCAAAGCCGACCCACATGGGGATGTTCTGTGTTCGTGTCCAGAGACCTCCTAGAATCCACCAGTGTAATCGGGCAGATTGTAGCATCTAGTCCCTGTTGGGGGTGCTCTCTCTCTGTCTCTCTGACTCATGAAAGAAGTAAGGACACTTGAGTACATGCACAGAAGCCCCCGCGCTAGTGAACAGTCGTGCCATGCGCTGCGGAAGATGGCAGAGTGCTATGAGAGTGCGTATTGGGGTCACTGCAGGGGAGGTGGAAGGCCTTCCTGAGCAAAGAACAGTTAACTGAGCCTTTACAGACCGAGTTGAGTTAGATTGGATAAAGAGCTACCGCCGTTGGGGAAGGGCATGTGTGAAGTCTTAAAACTGGAGGAGCTTTAATCTTGCAGTCACTGAAAGACCTGTTTGGCCAAAGGTTGGAGAATCTTGCAAGGTCAGAGGTAAAATGTCGATAGGGATCTTCTCAGGAGAGCACACCTCCCAGTGTTGGTTTGTTTGCTTCTCAGAGCATACAGTCAGCTCCACAGACCAGAGCTGTTTTCTAGCTCTGCCTTGGAGCCCAGCCTTCAGTTTTCGACCTTCAAACTTGCCATTAGACCTCTGGTTGCCCACAGGAGGAGATAGTGGATGAGAAGAGGAATAAATACCTAAACGTGAGACTTACTCAGCATTTGATAATTTGCAGTGCAAAGCTACATAGACGCAGAGTGCCAGTATTATATTTCGTCATATTTGTCTCTGGCTTACGAATTGATTTAACAAATATTTTTTAGCCCCACTGTGACCCGAAGTCCGGTGTTAGCAACCTAGAATACAAACAGGTGTACAACACTCTCTTTCTCCACCATGCCTCACTTACAGTGTTGGATTTGCCTTCCCCTGAAGAGGCGACAGTTATCAACAGTTGCTCTCACGGGGCTTGTGTAGGGGAGAGAGGGAGAGTTGGGAGATGAGGTTGGACAGGCAGGCAGGGTCAGGCCATCGGGCCTCATCGGTCATGCCAAGGATTCAAGCCTAGCCAAAGAGTGGAGGGAAGCCATGGAAGAGTTTCAGGCAGGGAATAGTCCCATCTGATCTGTGTTTGTAAAGGTCACTCTGGCTCCTCATTGTGACAGTAGTCGATGGACTCGAGGCTGTTTAGGAGACAGGATCACCAGGGCTTGGCGAAGGTTGGCTCAGGGATGGCAAGGGAAAGA
>NW_006198617.1:594938-597387 GCF_000334495.1 Tupaia belangeri chinensis | reverse complement strand
GAAAGAGGTGTCTGGGATAATAATTCCCTGGCTTGTGCTTCTGAGGGAGGAAACCCTGCAGGGAGACCATGAATCCAGTTTTGAATAACTCGTCTTTGAAATAATCCATGTGGAGGTGTCACGAAGGCAGTCACATTGCAGGATTTGAAATTCAGGTGACAGGGATGGGCTGTTAGTTCTCTGAAAATCTTTTGTCGGGGAGGAGTATCTTTCCTGTGTTGAGGGAACCGTCAAGTTGGGGCAAGCAGTGAGGGGCCCCAGGAAAGAGTATAGAATTTTTTTTTTTGAGAGAAATTTTTGCTATAAGGTACATGTGCTTGCCAAAGAGAGAGAGACAGAAAGCAAAAAAATCACACCCCACGGTGGGAGAGTCACGCTGCAATCCCTTCTCTCCACTCTCCTCCCCGGATCTTGGGCACGCACGCACATGTGCCTGGTGTGAGGTTTTTTTCTTTTGTGTTTTTTAACACCGTTTTTTAAAAAATTATTTTTAATTTAACTTTATTTATTTTAATTTGACCAGAGAGAGACAGAGTGAAAGAGAGAGAGGGAAAGTGAGAAAGCAAGCCACCGGTCTGGGACCCAAACTGCGGTCGGCCATGTGGGAGTCCAGCACCCTTAACCACCATGCTACTTGCCAGCCCCCCTGGGAGGCATGAATTTTTAGCTGCCGGGTCCAGGACTCGAACCACAGTCAAGTATGTGGGAGTCCAGCGATGTAACCATTACGCCATCTGTTGGTTCCAGAATGTCCTTTATGTTGGAGAAAAGTTAAAACTAAAATCTCCTGTGAGCTTAGAAAATGGTTTTCACAAATGTGGAAAAGAAGAAAAATAGTTCTGTTATTGAGTAAGCATTAAACCAGATTGGGATACTTGATGCATGATCTGCTAATGTCATTACAAAGCCAGAGAAGAAATCCCACCATTTGATATAGCAGAGCAGACCCCGCTACAGACACAGCTTTGAGGTTAATGGCATCGGAGTCATCCAGAATGCATGCGGTTGGGGCGGCCATCATGCTACTTAGTCTTTTCCTGAAGGAAAAATAAAACATCTTGTATCTCTAATAAGCAGGTAGTCAAGGAACCTAGGCTAAGTTCCACAGAAACAGGGAGATGGGAGGCTGTCTTCTTTGATGTTTACGTTTAGAAGGCAGGGCCGCAGCCTCCCCAGAAACGCTGCCCTGGGTTTTCCAGCTAGCTTATTTTGCCTTTAGAAAGATTTTCATACATATCAAAGAGGTAGAGGAAAGATGTACAGATACGAGTGAGGTCGGAGTAAGACCAGCATCACTAGGTTTATCAAAGAAATGGTATGCAAAAAAGAGAGAACGGTCTTTCCCTTTCGGCAGGGGGAAAACCCAGCTTTAAAAACTTGCTTACACTCGCAGTGCAGTAGAGGCTTGGACTGCAGTAGTGTCCAGAGCGCTGGACTCCGGTGTGGGGATCATCCGAGAGCATTCGAGTGAGTTCCATGTAGTGGTTTGTGGTTAAGGTGCCCTCACGTGGTTAAATCTAGCCCACGATTTCTTACACACTGATTTTGTCCCTTTTTTCTTTTTCCTTTCCTTTTTAAGGGAAATGTCGACTGTAGTCTCGTTTACTGTACTGCTGGTTAGCAAAAATATTCTCGTCTCTAGTAATTCACCAGACTGGGGGCTAGCAGGTGGCATGGTTTTTAGGCTCTGGCTTCCCGGATGGCCAACCATAGTTCAAGTCCTAGACCTGGCAGCTTGAAAATCATACTGGGTGCATGTGTGTGTATCCCCAGAATCCCGAGAGGAAGACGGAGGAAAAGAGGACTGTGGCCTGGCCATGCCCCAGAGGGTGATTTCTAGCTTTCTCACTCTGTCTCTTCCAGCAAGCACGCACACCCTGTGGCAGAAACCTAAACAAGCAAGTTTAAGCCCATGCATAATCTTTTCTTAATAGCTCTTCCCATGAACTTTTTATTTTTTCAGTCTGAAAACAGCCACTGTTTATTTACTGACCAGATTACAAAAACAATCATGGTGGATACCTTAGTTCATCCTTTAATAAGTCTGTTGATCTGGTCTTCCCTGTTGCCAGCATCTCCACCTTCTACAGAATGGGTGGTCTTTTTCTTCATTCCACCTCGTGGAGAAGGTAATTTGAAGGGCCACAGGAAGTTATTTGCTTCTTTGAAGCGTTTTCCAACAGTATAGATTTCATGAATCAGATCCTCCATGCAGATGATGCCGAATTTACCAAGAGATCAGGCGATCAGAGTTATGTCAGAGCAATTCGCTTCTTACTGATTCTGCCATAACCACGCTTGTAGGTCAGTTCATTTACTGACTTCATGTTCGGGTACCCCCCATGCAATATATGGCTCCACAATTCTCAGCATGGTAACTGAGGCCTTGTTGAGCTTAACAAAGGTGCCATTGAAGATCTGGCGAAGACGAAGAAGCTGCAACACCTTT
>NW_006198617.1:592337-594825 GCF_000334495.1 Tupaia belangeri chinensis | reverse complement strand
TTTTTTTTGGAGAGATTTTCACTGTAGGGCGCGTGCGCTCGCCAGACAGACAGAGAGAGACATAGAGACAGAAAGCGAGAAATCACCCCCCAGGGGGGATGGTCACGCCGCAATCCCTTCTCCTCCATTCTCCTCTCGGGATCTTGGGCACGCACGCACACGCGCCCGGCGTGAGTTTTAAGCCACCGGGTCCGGGACACGAACCGCGGTCGACTACGTGGGAATCCAGCGACATAGCCATTACGCTAACTGCTGGTTCCGCCTCCTTGCCTTTTGAAGCATCTTTTGAGCAAACTATCTTTCTCAGGCGCTTGATCTTCAGCTCTGCAAAATTCTTTTGCTTTTTCTTTTTTTAAAATTATTTAATTTAATTTAATTAATTTATTTATTTAACTTTGAGCAGAGAGGGACAGAGTGAGAGAGAGAGTGGGAAAGTGAGAAAGCAGGCCACCAGGTCCAAGACTTGAACCACGGTTAGCCATGTGGGAGTCCAGCATCCTTAACCACCACGCCACCTGCTGGCCCCCCTTTGCTTTTTCTTAAGGGTTTCTGGCACAGCAGGAACCTTGCTTTTCTTCTCTTGAATGCCCTCTGTAGTTCCAGCCAGAAAAGAGGAGGCTCCCCATGAGCTTTTTGAAGAGGCCGGTATTTTGAGGTGAGGAAACTGGCTATAACATTAAGTAACTTGGCCAGAGCACTCACCTAGTTAGTCCAGTTGATATTTGAGCCAAGATCTGTCTAGTTTCAGGCAGTTTGCTTTATCAATAACCATTTGAAATTATCGTTCACACCTCTCATTTACTTATACCTCAGTTTAAAAAATGACAGTTAGCAACTTGATCCTAGGCAAAATTCAAGACAGTAAAATTTAAAGAGAAATTATTTTATGGAAAAAATACTGACTTGTAAGAAACAAAATTTGGTTTTTTATTTATTTAGAAGGAAGGTGTGGTTGGACAACTGTAGCAACTGACACTGGGTCAGAGTTACCGGATAAAGTGAGGAAATGTGAATTCTTACAAGAAAAAGAAAGTTTTGCAATGATCTACCATCTTTTTTTTTTCTTTCTCATAAACTTGAAAGTAAGGATATTGCCTTTTTCCCCAATATTTTTTAACTTGGTACAGATAACGTTAAAAATGCATATCTTAGCATAATGGCTATGTTGCTGGACTCTCATGTAGTTGACGGCGGTTCGAGTCCTGGACCTGGTGGCTTAAAACTCACGCCAGGCGCGTGTGCGTGCGTGCCCAAGATCCCGAGAGGAGAATGGAGAAGAAGGGATTATGGCGTGGCCATCCCCCCTGGGGGGTGATTTCTCACTTTCTGTCTCTATGTCTCTCTCTCTCTGTCTGGCAAGCACATGAGCCCTATGGCAAAAACCTTTCCAAAAAAAAATGCATATCTTTTTGAAAATTTTTAATTAACATAATATCTGATGATGTCCTGGTGATAAAGATGTTCAAATAGAATTATTTGAGAGAGACAGTTTCCATGTGACTAGGCTTTTGTGTCCATTGTCATCAGAGTTTTAAATTTCTAACAGTAGGAAAAATTATATTTAAAATTAAGTTCTTCGGGAAAGATGGTGCCGTGGTTATGTCACTGGACTCACTTCACTGAACGCAATTTGAGTCCTGGACCTGGAGGCTTAAAACCCGTGCATGTGCGTGCATGCCCAAAATCCCGAGAGGAAAGTGGAGGAGAGGGAATTGCAGCGTGACTATCCCCCTGGGGGGTGATTTCTCACTTTTTGTTTCTGTTTCTCTCTGTCTCTCTGGCAAGCACACAGGCCCTATAGTAAAAATCTTTTTCTAAAAAAAGAAAAAAAATTCTTGGGATGGGGGAAAGACTTCTGGTATGGCTGAGTGAGAAGGTTGGCACATCTCAAAAACCAATTATAGGGACCAGCAGGTGGCATGGTGGTTAAGGCGCTGGACACTCCCACATGGCCGACCACGGTTCAAGTCCTGAATCTGGTGGCTTTCTTTTCCCACTTCCTCTTTCTCATTCTCACCCTCTGTCTCTCTCTGCTCAAACTAAAAAATAAATGAATGAATAAATAAAATAAAATAAATAATTATAAAAAATATATAAACAGGATAAATTGTCAAAAACCATTTCAGGGGTCTGGGAGTTGACCAAAGGCATACAACAAATCAAAAACATTTATTCATGGAAAACCATTGAACCTTGGGTAGAAACTGAGTCTGTGCCATTTGTGCCAGGGGCCACTGCCCCTCACGTGCCCAACTCAGTCAGCGCAGTAGTTCAGCTAAGCCAGGGTAGGCCGTGAAGATTACCGGGTTCATTGTTAGAGGAGGCTAACTGTATTTGGAACAGAGGGCAAAAGAACAAGTGGGGACTGGCAGGTAGCATGGTGGTTAAGGGCGCTGAGCTCCCACATGGCCAACCCCAGTTTGAGTCCTGGACCTGGCAGCTTTCTTTCTCACTTTCTCTCTCTCTCTCTCTCTCTCCCCCTCTCTCT
>NW_006198617.1:580139-592096 GCF_000334495.1 Tupaia belangeri chinensis | reverse complement strand
GTAATGGCTATGTCGCTGGATTCCCGTGTAGTTGACCGCGGCTCGGGTCCCAGACCCGGTGGCTTAAACTCACGCCAGGTGCGTGTGCGTGCGTGCCCAAGATCCCGAGAGGAGAATGGAGGAGAAGGGATTGCGGAGTGGCCATCCCCCCTGGGGGGTGATTTCTGGCTCTCTCTGTCTCTCAGTCTTTCTGGCGAGTGCATGCGCCCTATAGCAAAAACCTCTCAAAAAAAAAAAAAAAGTAAAAGCCAAGTAGGACCTGAAAATCACCTGAGAAAGTTTGAATGTGGTTTCTGTTCCACTCAGTCCATTCTGCAAAGAGAAGTCACATTCATACCATGTTTGAGCACTAATGCTAACCAAAAATTGGTTGACTACTAAGCTGTGCAGATACGGAGGCTACTCCTAGTAGGAATTCAAGTTTAAAAATAAAGAAAAGAAGGGACCAGCAATTAGCGGAATGGCTATGTTGCTAGACTCCCATGTAGTCGACCGCGGTGCGAGTCTCGGACCCGGTGGCTTAAACTCACACGAGGCGCGTGTACATGTGTGCCTAAGATCCCGAGAGGAGAATGAAGAAAGGATTGCGTGTGGCTATTCCCCCTGGGGGGTGATTTCTCACTTTCTGTCTCTCTGTCTCTCTGTCTTTCTGGCGAGCGCCCATGCCCTATAGCAAAAACCTCTCCAAAGAAAAGGAAAGAAACAAACAAAACCTGAAGAGATAGCAGTGGCTGCCTACTGCAAGTGAGACAGATTCTGTAGGTTTAGTACAAGCAAGCTATTAAACAAAAACAATACTACAGCAACTATACCAATCTTCAGAGGAGGAAGTGAAAATCCGAAATTGCTTGGTTTTCTACAAAAAATAATTAATAAAATGTCCAGTTGTCAAAAACAAAATTATAAGACATATAACGAAACAGGAAAGCGTGATTTCTTTTTTGTTAAAAGAATTATTTTTATTTAACTTTATTTATTTATTTATTTCAATTTGACCAGAGAGGAAGGGAGGGATGGAGGGAGAGGGCAAGAGCAAGCGAGAGAGAGAAAGAGAAAAAGAAAGTGATAAAGTAAGCCACCAGGTCCAGGACCTGAACCATGGTTGACCATGTGGGAGTCCAGCACCCCTAACCACCACACCACCTGCTGACCCCAGAAAGTGTGATTTCTACCAACAGGGAATTGAAGCTGCTTCTGAGTGGGCCGAGGTGTTGGACTTCAAGATAGCTGATATAAATATGTTCATAGAACTAAAAGGAAGCACAATTAAAAGCATTAAAGGAAGGCCTAGCATGGAGGCACATTTGGTAGCAAACTAAACTGCAGTGTTTCAGGCCGCATGGCTGAGCAGGGGTTCAGATCCCTGGGTCAGTATGTGCGTTGATGATGATCCTGATGAGCCGGAGGTCTTGGGAAAGGGAATTGTGGCATGACGAGACCCCGTTGAGGGTGCTTGTCTCTGTCGTGTGTGTACTCTCCATCATAAACAAAATAAACTTTGAAACAGAATGAAAGGAAGGTGTGACAATGACAGTTACATACATCTGTTTATATGCAGATGATATAAACATTCAACAAAGAGATAGAGCCTATAAATGAGAACCAAATGGAAACCCTGGAGTTGAAAAGTACAGTAACTAAAATTCAGTACAGGGGCTCAATAGCATATTTGAGGTGGCAGGAGAAGGATCAGTGAATTAGAAAACAGGTGAAAAAATTATCAGACCTGAAGAACAGAGGGAGTAAAAGATGGGGACAGTTAACAGAACCTCAGGATCTATGGGACATAAGTATACCAGCATTTGTGAGTCCCAGGAGAGGAGAGAAAAAGGGGTAGAAAGAAAATATTTGAAGAAATAATGTCCAAGAAATCCTGCCAAACTTGATGAGAACACAGTAGTGGTTTCCTGTTGTTGCTGTAATAAATGACCACAAATGTAATGCCTTAAGAAAACACATGTATGCCAGAGGTCATCCACTTCCTCCATTAATAAAGTTACCTTACAGGAGAGGTGATCCTAGACCCAATGTATCAGAAGCTTTGAGATCAGATTTGCTGATGTAGCAGGGTCCAGCAGACACTGCAGAAATAATGAAAATATTATCTCAGAGAACACAGAAGGAAACTTGTTTCTCAAGAAAAAATTGATCTGTCCAGCATGGTGGTCCACAATAATCTCCATGGCTCCTATTTGTCATCAGACTAAAGAATCATGTTTATAATATAAGAGACTTACAAAATGACAAGTTGTATATTAAATAATTTTAATAAATGTTCTGTAAAAAAATAAAATAGAAAGTTTAGATGGAGTTAGCCCCATAACCTAGTGATTAAGGGAGCCGGACCCACATGGCCATCTGCAGTTCAAGCCCTGGCAGGTGAGAACACCCTGGAGTGGGGTTGAGCCCCGCTCTCTGATGATTAAAGCAGCCATAATCCTCATGGTGGACCACATGGTTTGAGCCCTGACCCTGGCAGCTTGAAAGCACACCAAGCACACGCACATGCATATCCAGAATCTTGACAGGATGGAGAAATGGAGGATGAAGGCATGACCATACCCTACCTGGAGGGTGTCTTCTCCCTCTTACTGGCACGTGTATGCACCCTTAAGCAATTAAAAATTAATGAATTTACATGGGCAGTTATCTCCTAATTTATGTGTCTTGGTCTGCTTCTCTACTTAACCTAATTGTTTATATACTTTATACTTAGTAAAATATACATTTAAAAAAACACTATTGTACACTTCTGGAGGTGAGAAATCTTAAAATTAAGGTATTGGCAGGGCTTGACTTCTTTTGGAGGAGCAAAGGAGAATCTGTATCCTTGCATTTGCCAACTTCTTCAGGCCTTCTGCTTTCCTCGTCTTATGGAGTCGCTCCAAATTCTACTCTTGTTATCATATCTCCTTTGTACGAACCCCTCCTTATTATAAAAACCGTTGTGATTACATCTGGCGTCGCTGTAAGCAGGATAGTTGTCCCATCTCAAGATCCTGAATTAGATGACATCTGCAAACTCATTTTTACCATATTAAGAAAACATATTCACAAGTTCTAGATATTAGGAGGATGGACAACTCAGGCACAACAAACATTAATATGCATAACTAGGAAACGCAGTGAATCCCAAGTAGGAGAAACACAAAGAGATCACACCTAGGTGCATCATAGTCAAACTGTTGAAAGACTAGGACAAAAACTCACAAGCAATAAAAGCAAAATTTCTCATCACATGGGGCCAACAGATGGTGTGATGGCTACATCACTGGACTCCCATGTAGTCAACTGTGGTTCAAGTCCCAGATCCAGAGGCTTAAAATTTAGGGATGGGGACATGTGCGTGCGTACCCAAAATCCCAAGAGGAGAATGGAGGAGAAGGGATTGTGACATGGCCATCTCCCCTAGAGGGTGACTTCTTGCTTTCTGTCTCTCTGGTGAATGCTTGTGCCCTATAACAAAAATCTCTTCCAAAAAATTTTTCATCGGGACCAGCAGTTAGCATAATGGCTATGTCGCTGGACTCCCACGTAGTCAACCGCGGTTCGAGTCTCGGGCCCGCGGCTTAAACTCACGCCGGGCGCGTGTGCGTGTGTGCCCAAGATCCCAAGAGGAGAATGGAGGAGAAGGATTGCAGCATGGCCATCCCCTCTGGGGAGTGATTTCTCGCTTTCTATCTCTCTCTCTGTCTGTCCGGTGAGCATACGCGTCCTATAGCAAAAACCTCTCCACCCCAAAAAAAATTTTTTTTTTCATCACAGGAAAGGGAACAATTTTTTAAAAAAGATTTTTACTATAGTGCATGTGCACATGCCAGAGATACAGAGGAAGAAAAAGTGAAAAATCACCCCCCCAGAGAGTGTGGCCATGTCACAAATTCCTTCTCCTCTAGTCCCCTCTCAAGATTTTGGGCATGGACCCACATGCACCTGGCATGAGTTTCAAGCCTCCAGGGCTGAGACTCGAAACATGGTCAGTCATGTGGGAGTCCAGCACTTTAACCACTCCTAATTCTTAAAAGTTTGTTCAAAACAATAGAAATACGGTGTATCTGGCTGGATTTTTACACATATCTGCACATATGTATCAGTGTGTGCTTGTGTATGCTTTTATGAAGGTGAAATGAATGATAGCGATGATACTAGGGGTGGGAGGGAGAAATCAGGAGTAGTCTGTTATTATAAGGTATTTGCGCTCCCTGTGAAGTAGTATAATGTTTTCTGAAAGTGGACTTGAATTTATTGTAAATGTATCAATATATTGCAAACTATGGAGCAACCTCTAAAGTATAAATGGAAATACCGGGAACCAGCAGTTAGCGTAACGGCTATGTTGCTGGACTCCCACGTAGTCGACTGTGGTTCGTGTCCCGGACCCGGAGGCTTAAAACTCACGCCGGGCGCGTGTGCGTGCGTGCCCAAGATCCCGAGAGGAGAATGGAGGAGAAGGGATTGCGGTGTGACCATCCCCCCTGGGGGTGATTTCTTGCTTTCTGTCTCTCTGTCTGTCTCTGTCTGGCGAGCGCACACGCCCTATAGCAAAAACCTCTCCAAAAAAAAAAAAAAAAAAGGAAATACCATGGTTTTGCTAAGAATGGAGAGAAAATAGAATCGCATAAAATGCTAAAAGCCACATGCAGCAGAAAAAGTGTGGTAGACCAGAAGTTGGAACAAAGAACAAGGATAACAAACAAAGTTAGCAGATATGGTAGGTGTTAGCCCAGCCACGTCAGTCATCACCTTAAATGTCAGTAGTGTAAATATACCAACTAAAAGACAGCGATTGTCAAAATGCATCAAAAACAAGACCCAACTCCATGTGACTTTCAAAACTGTAGGAAATGGAATTCAAAGATAAAGATTTAACGTGAGCTGTATTTCTCAACATCCGCTCCATCAAGTCCAGCTCACTGTTGTAGGCAGTTACCAGCCATTTAATACATTCCTGAAGGACAGGATCACGTCAGTGCCACGTGTGTGTGTTTTTACTAACTGAACAAGTGAAGAAGATGCCCTCGAATTATATATGTATTTTTTCTTTTCTAGAGGTCTTTGCCTTGCAGTGTGCTCGCTGGAGAGAGAGACAGACTGAGAGGGAGCGTGAGAAAATGCTCTGGACGGCTCTGCTCTTGCTGTGACTGCACCGCTTCCCCCTCGTGGTAGCTGTTGTCTGATTGTGCTTTGTCTTCAGGACGGTCCTGGTAGAGCCGTGTGTCATCTGTTATAATTCATGGAAGGCATGCCTCAGGCTCTTGATCCTGTTTGCTTTGGCACCTGCCGAGCAGCAAGTTTCTCAACTTTAATTTTCAGTCAGAACTGTGTAAGCTGGACCTATTGAGATGTCTGCGGTATTAGCTCTGAGATGCACTGTTGTTCATATCTGTCTCTCCAGCTGGGGCACGGATTAATGTCTTCCTTGTGAGTTGATGTGAGTGGGCTTCTGCCGCAGGTGTCACCTTCAGCATGGTCTCTTCCCTTCCACCGTCTACCTGTGTTGAATCTCTCTCTCTCTCTCTATATATATATATATATATACACACACACACACACACACGTAAATATATAGTATATATGTGTATATATAATATATGTTATATGTATATAATGTGTACACACATATACATTTTATGTATGTATACATCACACACACACACACCAGAAGTAGAGGGAAGAGGAGAAAACACTCCCTAACAGAATGTGGTCACACTCAGTCCCTTCATTTTTCCATTTTGTCAGGATTTTGATCAACGAAGATAGACACACACACTTTTAGACAGACAGACACACACACGCACACACACACACACACACTTTTCAGGCTGCCACATCCAGGACTCAAATTGTGTGGCTGGCCATGTGGGATTTAGCTTCCTTAAACACCAGTTCACAGAGGGTTTGTCCCTCCTTAAAACAAGTTGTTCTCCCTCCCCCCACTTTTTTTTTTATTTTTTTGTGGGGCCAGCAGATGGTGTGGTGGTTAAAGTGCTAGATTTTTGCATGACTGACTGTGGTTCAAGTGTCGGACCTGGTGGCTTGAAAATCACAACAAATAAATAGATAAATAAATAAATGGTTTTTTTTTTAAATGTCTTTTGCCCTAGGGCATGTGCGCTGTCAGAGAGAGAGAGAGAGAGACAATGAGAGGGAAAGTTGGAAATCATCCCCTGGAGGGATGACCATCTCACAGTCCCTTCTTCATTCTCCTCCCAGGATCTTAGGCACGCATGCACACATGCCCAGCATGATTTTGAAGCCACCAGGTCCAAGACTTGAACTACGTTTGCCCATGTGGTAGTCCAGCTCTGTGAGAAGTGGCCAGATCCATATAGGGCACTAGTGACCTTTAAAGTAGACATGGTCTTTGTGCCGATGCTGCAAGGCAACCAGAAGCTCTAACAAAGGCAATCTACTGTTGTACTGCAGGGCAGTATAAATTAAAGGAAGCTGAGTGTTGGGCGTGGTGGTACGCACCTTTTGGCTAAAACCAACGGTGGCCGGAGGATTGTGGCATCCGGTCCATCTCTCTCTCTCTTTCTCCCTCCCTCCCTCTCTCAATGCACACGACTTTGGGGCTGGCAGGTGGCATAGCAGTTAAAGGCGCTGGACTCCACATGGCCAACTGCGGTTCAAGTCTCAGACCTGGTGACTTGCTTGCTTTCTCTCTTTCTGTCTCTGTCTCTCTTAGGTCAAATTGGAAAATAATAATAATAATAATAATAATAATAATAAACAAAGGTTAACAAAATAAATGTAAATAAAATAATTCCTTAAGAAATTAAAAGAAGCTAAGTGTCAGCCAGAGAAGGCCAGGGGAAACTTGTTTAGAACTACGAGACTTAAGAACCGTGGGATGCAAGATGCGCCACAGCCACGACATTAGAAACTGCCCGGCTCTCCCTTCAGCGTGCCCCTCTCCCACTGCTGTATAAAAGAGTAAACCCGGAAGCGGCGTGGAGCCACAGCACTCTCCTTCAGACATGCCCGGTCTCGTGCTGCTGTGCCATGGACCGGGCACATTGGCATAGCCACTGTGTCACCTGCTGGCCCCTCAAGTTGTCCCTTTGTAAAGTGTTGGTTATAGGAGGGGACGGAATTGTCCCTAGGAGCCTCTCATAAGGCATACATTCAAAGAAAAAGAGAGAATTAGAGCAAAAATCATGAAATTAAACAAGCAGTTGGGGCCAGTAGGTAGCATAGTGGTTAAGGTGCTGGACTCCCACATGGTCAAATGTGGTTCAAGTCTCAGACCTCTGCCAGACATGTGTGCATGCAAGCCCAAAATCCTAGGAGGAGAATGGAGGAGAAGGGATCGCAGCATGGATATCCCTCTAGGGGGTGATTTCTCCCTTTTTCTCTCACTGACTCTCGAGTCAGGGTGTGTGCCCTATGGCAAAACCCTTTAAACAAACAAACAAAAACACAGTCAGTAGAGAAAATCAAAATGTAGACCTGGTTTTTTGAAAAGATCCTAACTAAAACTAATAAGCCTCTAGCCAGGCTACCTAATAGAAAAAAAAAAAAAAAAAGAGTTACAATAAAATTACTAAAAGAAAAGAATTACTACTATCAGAAATAAAGGCATCACTACAGATCCCATGAGTTTTTTGTTTTTTGGGGTTTTTTTGAGAGGTTTTTGCTATAGGGCACGTGCGCTCGCCAGACAGACAGAGAGAGAGACATAGAGACAGAAAGCGAGAAATCACCCCCCAGAGGGGATGACCACGCCGCAATCCCTTCTCCTCCATTCTCCTCTCGGGATCTTGGCACGCACACACATGCGCCCGGCGGGAGTTTTAAGCCACCGGGTCCGGGACGCGAACCACGGTCGACCACGTGGGAGTCCAGCGACATAGTCATTACGCCAACTGCTGGCCCTGAGTTTTAAAATAATAATAAAGGGGAACCAGTTGGCGTAATGGCTATGTCGCTGGACTCCCACGTGGTCGACCGTGGTTCGCGTCCCGGACCCGGTGGCTTAAAACTCACGCCGGGCGCATGTGTGTGCGTGCCAAGATCCCGAGAGGAGAATGGAGGAGAAGGGATTGCAGCATGGCCCTTTCCCCGGGGACAGGGGGTGATTTCTTGCTTTCTGTCTCTGTTTCTGTCTTTCTGGCGAGCACATGTGCCCTATAGCAAAAACCTCTCAAAAAAAAATAAATAAATAAAGGACTAGTATGAAGAATTCTGTGCCCACTAATTTGATAACCTAGATGAAATGGATTCATTCATGAAAAGACACAACCTGCCAAAACTCACACAGGAAGAAACAGACAACCTGAATAGTCCTGTTATCTACTAAAGAAATTGAATCAGTAATAATAACCTTACAAACAGAAAGCACTAGACCCAGATGGTATAACTAGTGAATTCTACCAGACAATTAAGAATTATACCAATTCTTGGGGCCGGCAGGTGGCATGGTGGTTAAGGGGGTACTGGACTCCCACACGGCCAACTGTGGTTCGAGTCCTGGACCTGGCAGCTTTCTCTCTCTCTCTCTCTCTCTCTCTCTTTCTTTGTCCCTCTCAGGTCAAATATAAATAAATCAGTACATAAAGTTAAATAAAATAAAAGAATTATACCAATTCTCAGGATCAGCAGATGGCATAATGGTTACGGCACTGGACTCCCACATAGTAGACAGTGGTTCGAGTCCCGTACCTAGTGGCTTAAAACTCACCCTAGGCACATGTGCATGCATGCCTGAAACCCAAAGAGGAGAATGGAAGCAAAGGGATTGTGGTATGGCCACAAATCTGGGGGGTGATTTTTCACTTTCTGCCTCTGGTGGGTGCATACACCCTATAGAAAAAATATCTCTAAAAAGAAATAAATAAATAAATAAAAGGAATTATAGCAATTCTCTATATTTTTTTTCCAGAAGAGAGAAGCAGAGAATATATTTCCTAACTCGTTTTTATAAAGTCTGCATTGCCCTAATACCAAAACCAAAGAACATTACAAGAAAACTATAGACTAATATCTCATGAACATAGATGCCAAACTCTTCAACAAAATATTAGTAAATGGAATTCAACAACATATAGAAAGCACTGTAGATACACTATGACCAAGTGGGATTTATCCCAGGTATGCAAGGCTGGCTAAATATTCAAATTCAAAAATTAATGTACCCTACATCATATGCACAGGCTGAAGAAGAAAAATCACATGGTTATATCAATAGATGTAGAGGAAGCATTTTACAGTATTCAGCACTGATTCATGCTAAAAATGCTCAGCAAACTAGGAATGGAAGGTAACTTCCTCAACCTGATGAAGAACGTCTACAAAACCCGACAGCTGACACCATACTTAACCAGGAAGAACTGGAAGCTTTCCAGGAACAGACAAGGATGTTCTTTCCCACCACTGCTTTGCAACATTGTGTTGGAAGTTGACCTAATGCGCTTAGACAAGGAAAGGAAATAAAAAGTATATAGGTTTTGAGAGAAGGATTAAAACTGTCTTTGTTTACAGAAGACATGAGTAGATAACTGAAAGAATCAGCCCTAACTGGCTTTTCCCACATGGACTCTGCCGCGAAGTCTTGGTGCTTCGGGAGGTTGTCATCTTGATCAGGCTTACCTGGCAACTCTGGTTCCTGAAGCAGCAAATGTTACTACCTTTCATCTCAAATTCTACTTGTTCACTGCCCGTATATAGAGAAGTGAGTAAATTCTGCATCTCAGCCTTCTATCCTGCAGGCTGAAAGAAGCAGCCATAACTCATGAAGCTAATTGATTTTGGCAGGCCTGCAGGATACAGGCAGAGTCCATAGGGGAAAAGCCAGTGGGAATTCTGGCTGGGATTGGTGAGGTCCTGGGCAAGAAGCTGGAGGAGAGGGGCTTTGACGAGGCCTGTGTGGTCCTTGGCCAGTTTCTGTTGCTAAAGAAAGTTGAAGACCTCTTCCAGGAAGGGCTGAAGGACGCATGTGGCACCCATGCCACGCGGTCCCGGGGTTGCTCTGGGTGTCTTCCAGAGTGGTGTGATGCCTTTTTATGATGCTCTCTGTGGGACCCTAAACCCCCAGCACCAGCACTGAGTCTCCAGAGTCTGCAGTTGAGTGGGGACTCCTCCCCTGTCCTCTACAAAGGAAAAGATTGCCGTTGTCATCCCGCCTCTGACGTACTGCAGGGCCTTCTGGGAATTCTGTCTCATCACCATTTCGACTTTTCTGGAACTCTCACTCTCGCATGCATCTCCCTTCTCCTGCCCCTGCCAGTTCCACGGTGACAGTTACCATCTCTCCTGAGTGGGTTACTGACCCCTTTCCTCACCCCCACCCTGACTTCGGGTCTGTTTGATGCCATTTGGCTTCTTTTTTGACAAAACAATCACTGTCCTTACGAAGTTTTTTAGATCAATAAAATCAGTGGCCTTAAAAAAATGGATTTTGGGGGCTGGCAAGGTGGTGTGTGGTTAAAGGGTGCTGGACTCCCATGTGGCCAGCTGTGTTTTGAGTCCTAGACCTGGCAGCTTGCTCTCTCACTTTGTCTCTCTCCTTCTCCCTCTCTGGTCAAATCAAAATAAATGAACAAACAAATAAATAAGAAAAAAAGAAAGAAAGTTAAATCTTTAAAAATAAATTTTTAAAGTTTAAAACCACAGTATCACTGAAATTTTTATTCCCAAAATGAAATACTTAGGATAAATCTAACAAAGTGTGTACAAGTTTTGGGGTTGGCTCATGGGTTGATGGTTAAGGGAACTGAATCCTACATGGCACAGTTAGAGTCCTGGACCCAGCGGCTTGGAAAACATGCTGGGCTTATGTACACGCCCCAAATTCTGAAAGAGATGGAGAAGAGATTATGGTATGACCATTCCCCAAAGGGGGTGCTTTCTTTTTTCTCTCTCTCGCACATGTGTAAGACAACACAAAACAAAAGAAAACAGAAACCAGGGACCAGTAGATGGTATAATGGTTACATTGCTAGACTCCCACCTAGTCTACCACAGTTCGAGTCCCAGACCTGGCGGCTTAAACCTTACACTGGATGCAGGTGCATGCGTGCCCAAAGTCCTGAGAAGAGAGTGGAAGAGAAGGGAAGAAAAGGAAAACCTTGGTTGTGGTCACATGGGATTTACTAGAAGGAAAACCCCCTCAGGCACTGGTCCACTGCATGCCCCATTTGTCTCAGGCTCACGTTTCAGGAACCCAAACCAGTAGTCAGCCATGTGGCTTCCAGCACAGTCTGTGCTACTGACTGCATTTTGCCAAATACTTCTGACGCATGTGGTAATTGGACTACACCGAGCATCCTGGCTTCAAGCCAGCTCATTCATAAACTATCAGGAAATGAAGGCTGGAAAACTTTGGCACTTACTCAGTGTCATGGGATCCAGACCAAGCCCCACCATGCTGTGCCACGTAGGTGCCACTGTAATTTGATGTTGTTCGATTTGTTCCTCAGTGTTTCTAGTTAGTAGTACTTATTAGCTAATTTTATTACACAGGGTGGTACTTCCCGTAGAGCCGATACTCATTTTTCCAACCTTATTTGAGCAAAGTTGAGTATGAAAGATAAATGGTAGAAATACCCAAAGATACACAAAAGTGGAGTGGGGCCACAAGCCTGTGTACCTGTCCGTCAGCATTTCGCAGTAGTGCAAGAAAAGAATCCTAAATCTTGCATTTTCTGACTCAAATATTTGATTTATGAGTATATGGGTATATACTCATATATTTTCATGTGTGTGTATCATTGGGGTGGGAGAGAAAGGGCTTTTTTTAAGAATTAATTTATTTAACTGTTATTTATTTACTTATTTTTAATTTGAACAGAGAGGGACAGAGCAAGAGAGAGAGGGGGAAAGTAAGAGAGCAAGCCGCCAGGTCTGGGATTTGAACCGCAGTTGGCCATGTGGGAACCCAGCACCCTTAAGCACCATGCCACCTGCCGGACCTGAAAGACATGTATTTTTTTTTTTTTTTGAAGGATTTTCCCATA
>NW_006198617.1:574237-576546 GCF_000334495.1 Tupaia belangeri chinensis | reverse complement strand
CAGCCATAACTCATGAAGCTAATTGATTTTGGCAGGCCTGCAGGATACAGGCAGAGTCCATAGGGGAAAAGCCAGTGGGAATTCTGGCTGGGATTGGTGAGGTCCTGGGCAAGAAGCTGGAGGAGAGGGGCTTTGACGAGGCCTGTGTGGTCCTTGGCCAGTTTCTGTTGCTAAAGAAAGTTGAAGACCTCTTCCAGGAAGGGCTGAAGGACGCATGTGGCACCCATGCCACGCGGTCCCGGGGTTGCTCTGGGTGTCTTCCAGAGTGGTGTGATGCCTTTTTATGATGCTCTCTGTGGGACCCTAAACCCCCAGCACCAGCACTGAGTCTCCAGAGTCTGCAGTTGAGTGGGGACTCCTCCCCTGTCCTCTACAAAGGAAAAGATTGCCGTTGTCATCCCGCCTCTGACGTACTGCAGGGCCTTCTGGGAATTCTGTCTCATCACCATTTCGACTTTTCTGGAACTCTCACTCTCGCATGCATCTCCCTTCTCCTGCCCCTGCCAGTTCCACGGTGACAGTTACCATCTCTCCTGAGTGGGTTACTGACCCCTTTCCTCACCCCCACCCTGACTTCGGGTCTGTTTGATGCCATTTGGCTTCTTTTTTGACAAAACAATCACTGTCCTTACGAAGTTTTTTAGATCAATAAAATCAGTGGCCTTAAAAAAATGGATTTTGGGGGCTGGCAAGGTGGTGTGTGGTTAAAGGGTGCTGGACTCCCATGTGGCCAGCTGTGTTTTGAGTCCTAGACCTGGCAGCTTGCTCTCTCACTTTGTCTCTCTCCTTCTCCCTCTCTGGTCAAATCAAAATAAATGAACAAACAAATAAATAAGAAAAAAAGAAAGAAAGTTAAATCTTTAAAAATAAATTTTTAAAGTTTAAAACCACAGTATCACTGAAATTTTTATTCCCAAAATGAAATACTTAGGATAAATCTAACAAAGTGTGTACAAGTTTTGGGGTTGGCTCATGGGTTGATGGTTAAGGGAACTGAATCCTACATGGCACAGTTAGAGTCCTGGACCCAGCGGCTTGGAAAACATGCTGGGCTTATGTACACGCCCCAAATTCTGAAAGAGATGGAGAAGAGATTATGGTATGACCATTCCCCAAAGGGGGTGCTTTCTTTTTTCTCTCTCTCGCACATGTGTAAGACAACACAAAACAAAAGAAAACAGAAACCAGGGACCAGTAGATGGTATAATGGTTACATTGCTAGACTCCCACCTAGTCTACCACAGTTCGAGTCCCAGACCTGGCGGCTTAAACCTTACACTGGATGCAGGTGCATGCGTGCCCAAAGTCCTGAGAAGAGAGTGGAAGAGAAGGGAAGAAAAGGAAAACCTTGGTTGTGGTCACATGGGATTTACTAGAAGGAAAACCCCCTCAGGCACTGGTCCACTGCATGCCCCATTTGTCTCAGGCTCATGTTTCAGGAACCCAAACCAGTAGTCAGCCATGTGGCTTCCAGCACAGTCTGTGCTACTGACTGCATTTTGCCAAATACTTCTGACGCATGTGGTAATTGGACTACACCGAGCATCCTGGCTTCAAGCCAGCTCATTCATAAACTATCAGGAAATGAAGGCTGGAAAACTTTGGCACTTACTCAGTGTCATGGGATCCAGACCAAGCCCCACCATGCTGTGCCACGTAGGTGCCACTGTAATTTGATGTTGTTCGATTTGTTCCTCAGTGTTTCTAGTTAGTAGTACTTATTAGCTAATTTTATTACACAGGGTGGTACTTCATGCTGTGCCACGTAGGTGCCACTGTAATTTGATGTTGTTCGATTTGTTCCTCAGTGTTTCTAGTTAGTACTTATTAGCTAATTTTATTACACAGGATGGTACTTCCCGTAGAGCCGATACTCATTTTTCCAACCTTATTTGAGCAAAGTTGAGTATGAAAGATAAATGGTAGAAATACCCAAAGATACACAAAAGTGGAGTGGGGCCACAAGCCTGTGTACCTGTCCGTCAGCATTTCGCAGTAGTGCAAGAAAAGAATCCTAAATCTTGCATTTTCTGACTCAAATATTTGATTTATGAGTATATGGGTATATACTCATATATTTTCATGTGTGTGTATCATTGGGGTGGGAGAGAAAGGGCTTTTTTTTAAGAATTAATTTATTTAACTGTTATTTATTTACTTATTTTTAATTTGAACAGAGAGGGACAGAGCAAGAGAGAGAGGGGGAAAGTAAGAGAGCAAGCCGCCAGGTCTGGGATTTGAACCGCAGTTGGCCATGTGGGAACCCAGCACCCTTAAGCACCATGCCACCTGCCGGACCTGAGAGACAT
>NW_006198617.1:569181-574120 GCF_000334495.1 Tupaia belangeri chinensis | reverse complement strand
CCCTTCTCCTCCATTCTCCTCTCGGGATCTTGGGCACACACGCACACGCGCCTGGCATGAGTTTTAACCCACCGGGTCCGGGACGCGAACCGCGGTCGACTACGTGGGAGTCCAGCGACATAGCCATTACGCTAACTGCTGGTTCCCAAAGACATGTATTTTTTACAGGGTCTCATGTTGTCATAATTCTTCTCTCCCGGCCTCCCAATTAGCTAGGATTACAAGCACATGCAGCCCCACATGTTCACAATGGCCTGGGAACCAAACTCTGACCCCCCAGCAGCTTCAGTCTTGTTCAGCAAACATTTATGAAGTTCTTACTAAGTAATAGGTGTGTGCCTCAAATATTTGATTTTAAAACGTTTTTGTTTGGGGCTGGCAGGTGGCTTGGTGGTTGGGGACACTGGACTCCCACACTATTTAATTAATGCAATTTGAAAAGGAACAAAAAAGAGAATTAATATAAGCACTATGGACAAATGGGGACATTGTGCAGGAAAGGTAAAATTAATCTCATTTCAAAACCTTCCAGAAGAAGAATGTATCTTTGATAACAATGGATTAATGAACATGAAAAAAGAATGAGTAAGACAATCAATCACCTGGCTTCCTAACACATGAGAAACATAACTATGGGACCAGCAGATGGTATAAAGGTTATGGTTCTGGACTCCCACATAGTTGACCATGGCTCGAGTCCCAGACTCGATGGCTTAAAACTCATGCCATGCATGTGTGTTTTAAATCCCCAAATGCTGAGAGACGAAGGGAATAAAATGGAAGAGAAGGGTTTGCAGCATGGTCAGCCTCCCTGGGGGGTGATTTCTCTCTTTCTGTCTCTCTGTCTCTCTCTGTCTTTCTGGTGTGCACATACGCCCTATAGCAAAACCTCTCAAAAGAAAAAAAAAGTTTTTGTTTTTATTTCATTCAGTAGCTAAGCCCATAAATGCTTACATGACCAGAAGAAAGCTCTGTTAGGTAACAGTACTGACCTTTGAGTTTAAATGTTTAGGAACACAGCCCTTGTGCCGCTATATACTCTGAGAAGCACTAGAGTGAACACAATCAAGATTTTTTTAATTTAAGGTATTTTTTCTTTTAATATCAACTCCAGAATTTGCTAAATAGGTTTTGTTGTTGTTGCTGCTGTTTTATTCTTTTTTCAAAATTATTTATTTTATTTATCATTATTATTGTTTTTTATTTTACTACAGGGCATGTGCACTCAGCAGAGAGAGAAAGAAAGCAAACTGCCAGTTCCAGGACTCGAACTGCTGTCGACCATGTGGGAGTCCAAGCACTACAACAACCACGCTACCTGCTGGCTCTGTGGTGGTGGTTTTAAGCCTGAAAGGGCCCTGGGAGAAAAATAAGGGGAGAAAGATTTTTCTATGAAGGGAAGTGGGAAGTCTGCTAACAGCCAGTGAAATAGATTGTCGCGGCTTCCTGTGGCCTGTCCTAAAGACACCCAGCGAGTTGTCCGGGAGTCTTACTGGATTGCCTGGTGGAATAAGAGAGGGTGCCTGCCTGGCTGTTTGCAAATGAAAGCCTGGAAGCTGGCAGCGTGAAGCCTCAGGTTGGTAAGCCCCTTCCCAGTTAGTCCTCCTATCTGCGGCCTTCCTGTGTGTGCTCTGGCGTCCAGAGTCAGCATGTGCTGCACGTTTCCAGGAGAAACCAGAGTAAAGGGCATTCCCGCGTTAAACTTCACAGTAATGTTTTCAGCTCCAAAAATCACTTGGAGTCCAGGGTAACCACCATCCTAGCTAAGTTACGGTAAGGCCGATTGTCTAAGGGACCGTGAACAGAGACAGGACTGTCTGAATGTGTGAGGAGACCATGGCAGGAATTCGTTAGCCCTTAAAGAGATTGAGCTGTGAGGCTCCTTGAAAGGAAGCAGCAGTTCATGTTTACTCCTTTGTGAATGATATACTTTTGTTCTGCATTTATTTTTCTCTCCTGATCTTTCACTAGAACGAAGCTGCAGGAATGTTAGGTTTTCTTATGGCAACTGGCAAGTGTGAAAGGCTTGTAAATGCTATTGTTCCTCTGTGGTTGTTCTGTGTATTCATTTTTGCCAGGGTGGGGGGTGGCCCTTTATGTATATAATACAAGGAATGTTCAGAAAGCTTATGGAAAGTGTATACTATAAACATAGATTTCAATTTTTTTGGGTATCAAAATAAACTCATATTTAATTCCCTTTTTATTGCCAGAGAGTATGTGTGCTTGCCAGAGGGAGAGAACACGAGAGAGCATGTACCCCCAATGGGGCATGCTCATGCCAGAATGCCTTCTCTTACATTTCCCCATCCTGTCAGGATTTGGGGCACACACATGTGCCCTGTGTGTTTTTCTTTTAGCTTTCTTTTTTTTTTTTAAGAATTACTTTATTTAACATTTATTTATTCATTTATTTAAATTTGACCAGAGAGGGACAGAGTGAGAGAGAGAGAGAGAGAGAGAGAGAGAAGGAAAGTGAAAAAGCCAGCTACCAGTCTGGGACTTGAAGCATGGTCGGCCATAAGGGAGTCCAGCGACCTTAACTACCACGCCACCTGCTGGCACCAACCCTGCGTGTTTTTCAGGCTGCCAGGGGATTTGAACTATGGTTGGTCATATGGGAATCTGGCTCCCTTAGACACTGTGTGATGGAGCTGGTCCTATTCCATTTTTTGAAAGTTAATTAATTAATAATATACATTCACTGTACATCAATACAGTATAGAAAATGAGGTTTTTCCATCCAGAATACACTGTATATTGGCTCAATCAAGGATATTACCATACGTGTTCTCATCAACAAATATTTTTCTGTTTCTTGTTTCTTATATATTTTGCTTTTTTTCCCCTTGAGTCCCTACCTCTCACGCTCTGCCGATTCCTCCCCCCTTCTCCCACACTGTCTCTGGTGTGTACAGTTGTTTTCCATGCATTTTTTTCCCCACATTTTGTTGATTCACTAAAGATCTTAATTAATTTAAAAACTTTCAATAGCAAGCACAGCTGATGTATACAAATCTACGAATGCATGTCTGACTTTAGGTGTAAACCTCTGGGTAAAATGAACATACTATGAGAGAGAGTTTTGCTATAGGGCATGTGTGCTTGCTAGAGAGACAGAGAGACAGAGACACAGAGAGAGAAAGCGAGAACTCACCCCCATCACACCGCAGTGGTATGGTGATGCCGCAATCCCTTCTCCTCCAGTCTCCTCTCGGGATCTCGGGCACATAAGCACACGTGTCTGTCGTGTTTTAAGTCACCAGGTCCGGGACTTGAACCGTGCTCAATTATGGGAGAGTCCAGTGACATAACCATTACACCATCTGCTGGCCCCGAGAATAAACTTTTTTAAAAAGGTAATATCCTTGGGACCAGCAGTTGCATAATGTCTACGTCACTGGACTCCCATGTAGTCAGCCGTGGTTTGAGTGCCAGACCTGGTGGCTTATACTCACGCCAGGCGCGTGTGCATGCGTGCCCAAGATCCCAAGAGGAGAAAGGAGAAGGGATTGCGGTGTGGCCTTCCCCCCTGGGGAGTGATTTCTTGTTTTCTTTCTGTCTCTCTTTCTGGCGAGCGCATGCACCCTACAGCAAAAACCTCTCTGGAGGAAACAAAAACAAAAACAACCTTAAAGCAGGAAAAAGGTTAGGATTCAATTCAAGTAGTAGGTAGATGAACCTATCAACAGTTTAAAAGAAGACAAAAAAAATCCTTAAATATAGAAATCAAAGCATCAAAGAAAATCGGTAATGTTTTAGTACAAAAAAATTCTCTTTCACTAGTTCAGACTCAGGTACTTAGTCTCTGTTCTATTAAATTTCCGGGGTTCCTTGGTCTGATCTCTTTCCGTTTAAACTCTGGAAGTTAACATTCAACTACAGACTTGTCCCTACCATTAAGCTGGCCTTTCTCTTGGTTATTTTGTGTACTCTTATTTCTGTGTGTCCAACTTTAGTTTTCCTGGTATAGCACTCCCTTCAGCACTTCTTGGAGAGCTGGTCTGGTGTTGGTAAATTCTTTCAGGTTTTGTTTCTCTGAGAATGTGTTTGTCTTTTTTTCTCATATGAAAGATAATCTTGCTGGGTATAGTATTCTTGGTTGAAATTATTTTTCATTTGACACTTCGAATATATTTTTCCCATTCTTCCCTTGCTTACATTATTTCCAATCAGAGGTCTAACGTTAGCCTTATAAGGTATCCTTTGAAAGTAACTTGATGTCTCTCTCTTGCCAAATTTAGTATGTTGTCTCTGTCTGTGGTTTTGGTCAATCTGGCTATGATGTGCCTTGGGGAAGATCTTCTTGGGTTGATTCTATGTGGGGTCCTTTGTATTTCTTGGGTCTGGATTTTGAATACCTCTCAAGATTTGGAAAGTTTTCTTCAAGTGGGAGTCCAGCGACATAGCCATTACGGTAACCGCTGGTCCCTATCTGATATTTCCATGAGTTCCCTTGTATTCTCTGTGGAGAAAGAGGAGCTATTCTTTTCCCTTAGAGGAGAGGTGTTTTCTTGCTTTCTCATATTTCTTGTGCCTCTGCAGTGGTTTCTGGTCATGTAATACATTATACATTTTTTCCTGGCTCCTGGCTAGATCTGAGGGACAGGAGGGTAAAGTCTGGGCAGAAGGTCTTTGGTGGTTGAAATCCCTGAATAGGGCCACTCAGAACTTCCTATTCCATTTTTCAAGTGTCATCATACTTTTGCTCCTCAGGCTTCAGGTTTGGGGCTTCTGTTTGTTATTGAACGAAGGCAAATAAAAGAACACTTATGGGAGCCAGTTTGCTCTGTAAACCAAGGAGTTCGGGTTAGATTATGATTCATTATTCAGTTCCACTTTACAAATATTTGCCAGCAGGTGGCATAGTGGTTAAGGCACTGAACTCTCAGATGCCTGATTGCTGTCCGCATCCTGGACCGGTGGCTTAAAACTCATG
>NW_006198617.1:567653-569150 GCF_000334495.1 Tupaia belangeri chinensis | reverse complement strand
GCCAGGTACATGTGCGTGCCCAAGATCCCGAGAGGAGAATGGAGGAGAAAGGATTGCGGTGTGGCCATCCCCCCTGGGGGGTGATTTCTTGCTTTCTGTCTCTCTGGTGAGCGCACACACTTTATAGCAAAAAAATCTCTCTTAAAATTTTTTTTGTGAAGTTTTCGTAAGAGAGAAAATGTGAGATGGAGAAGGAAAAGCCTTGTCCTCTTCTCAGAAAACCGCCATCTAGAGAGAGGGGCAGCTGTGTAGGAACATGGAGCGTTGTGACAAGCCAGCATGGTGAGGTGAGAGGTCGCACTGAAAAGGAGGTGGTTCACGCAGTTCAGGCGTAGAGGTCAGTGCTGCTGGATGGCCTGAAGAGCTCCAGGGAGGACATGGTGGCCCCACAGGACTGAAGGCTGCATAGGAGGCACGGGCCAGCCTGGGCTGCAGCTGTGCCTCTGCCTTCCATTTACTAGCATGTTTAGCTGGAGAGAATTTCTACAATGAAGATTCTTGAGTGTTATCATTTAATACTTCTTGAGCATCTCTGATCCCATTTAAAACAGAGAGTTAAATTTGAAAGAGATGGCTTTGGTACATTGTAAAGATACTGGGGAAACATTTATTCTAATTCCTCTGGTCTTTTATTTGGTTTTAGACAGGGTCTTGCTGTGTTGTGATCCTCCTGCCTCAGCCTCCCAGGTAGCTGGGACTATAGGCATGTTTCACCCACCGGCTTTTAGGGTGGGCTGGGAATTGACCATGGACCTCCCATGTGGTGTCAGCCTGCTGAGTAGCAGTGTCAGCCAGTACAAACAACTACCATGGCATGGCCTCTTGTGTCTTTTAGGCCTCTTGTATCTTTCTGCTGACCACTCTATATTTCAGTAAACCAACTTCATTTTAAAAAGGATGTCAGGTCCAGTCAAGGGGCATGGTGTTTAGGATGGTTGGATCCCACATGGTCAGCTGCACAGTTCAAGTCCTGGACCCAGTGGCTTGAAAAACACGCTGTGCATGTGTGCCCAAACTCCTGAGAGGAGAAAGGAAGACAAAGAATTGCAGTATGCCCATCCCCTATAGGGGTCGCTTTCTCCCTTTCCCCTCTCTCTCTGTCTCTCTCTGGTGAGCGCATGCACCCCATAGCAAATTAAAAAAAAAAAGCGTGTCAGAGGGCCATTCCTGAAGCCTAGCATTTAAGGGAGCCAGATCCCACATGGCCAACCATAGATCAAGTCCCTGTCCTGGTGGCTTGAAAAACACCAGGTGCAGGGCTGGCAGGTGGTGTGGTGGTTAAGGTGCTGGACTCCCACATGGCCAATGGCAGTTTGAGTCCCAAACTCGTGGCTTGAGACTCATGCTGGGCATATGTACATGTGTGTCCAAGATCTTAAGAGAAGAATGGAGGAGAAGGGACTGCAGCTTGGCCATCGCCCTGGGGGCCTATTTCTCACTTTTACACTCTCTGTCTTTGTCTCCCTGGTGGATGCACGCTCCCCATAGCAAAACCTC
>NW_006198617.1:567124-567446 GCF_000334495.1 Tupaia belangeri chinensis | reverse complement strand
CTCCCAGTTTCTGCTCAGTCTCTTTCTTGTCCCCTTCCAAATGCCCCCCGACACACCTACACACACACACTCACACACTCGCACACGCATGCACAAAATCCCATGAAAGATCACAGGCAATTTTGTGGAAGGCAAAGCAAAACAAAAGAGCAGATTCGCTCCACACTTAGGGTAGCATTGGCGCGCTCCTCGTACGCCTTGCCGCATGGTACGTACGCAGGCATTGGTTTATGATGGCTCTCGTCCTCATAAAGACCGTGACGTCCGGGTCTTGTCTGGCTTATTCCCTGATGTAGCCCTGGCCCCACATCCTTAGCGGGCA
>NW_006198617.1:558588-566808 GCF_000334495.1 Tupaia belangeri chinensis | reverse complement strand
GAACTTGTCCTCAATCTTGAATGCATATAAGTTTGAGCAGAGTCTGAACAGAATCGAGATCTGCAGCAGGAACATAAGCACAACAAAAACCAGTTTGCGTACGAGGGGACTTCCACAAGTTTGTGGAAGACATCTGCTATAAAAATACTGCATGGATTTCAAAAATGTTTTACAGCAAAATAATAAACTCATACTTTAATTTCATTTTAACATTCTTGGAAGTCCCCTCATATTGTAAATTGGTGGGTTTTATTTTTTAAATTGCCAGTGGGTATGTGTGCTCCTGGGGGTTGGGGTGGGGAATACTATTCTTTAGTGAGTCATGCTTATGCAGCGATTCTTTTTCCTCCATCTCTGCATCCTGTCAGGATCTGCAGCATGCACCCCTACGTCCCTGCATGTTTTTTAAGCTTCCAGGGCTGGAAATCAAACCATGGCCATTTGGGATCTAGATCCCAATGCCCAGCACTTAACCATTATGCTAAAACCTGCCTGGTGCATTATTTAAGTTTCTGAAACTGATGCCTATAGACAGTTCCTTCCACATGCTCTGGTTTAAGCTCCAGTAGCTCCTTTTAAACACATTGGATTTCTGACCTCATATTTATGTTGATATGTTGTCTATCTTGTTGGTATTAACTGTATGTAATTTTGTTTTTTTTGGAGAACTTTTTGCCTTAGAGTCCATGTGCTCGCTGGAGGGAGAGAAAGAGACAGAGACAGTGAGAGGGAGAGTGAGAAATCACCCCCCGGGGGGATGGCAAGGCGGCAATCCCTTCTCCATTCTCCTAGGTATCTTGGGCATGCATGCACACATGCCTGGTATGAGTTTCAAGCCACCAGGTCCAGGACTTGTACCACTGTCAAAAGTGGAAGTCCATGTGGAAGTCCAACAACATACCACTACTCCATCTGCTGGCCCACTCTGCGTAGTTTTTTAAGGTGAGAATCTAAGATTCTGGAATCACAAACCACATTAGCCCAAGGCCACGTGCACCTTGTCTGGCCAGACAGTAGTTTGAATTGTGACTTGGAGTGAAATCTTCAGGCAGGGCTTGCATTTAGACAGCTCACCACTTTCTGGTTTATCAGTGTCCCAGTCAAGACTGAGCTCTGTGAGGTCAGACAGCATGACCCTTCATCCACGTCTCCCATCCCCGTCCTAGCCCAGTGCCTGTTACCAGGCAGCACTTGATAAATGCTAGATGACCGGGTGTGTGAATGACATCAGGACCTGAGATGACCCAATATCTGCGCATCAGGTGAAGTTGGTGTGGTCTTAGGCCAGCCGTGGCCTGCGTGGGGTTTAAGTCAGTTGGATCTTACATGGCTGACTACCCGGTGTAAGCCCTAGACCCAACAGCTTGAGAAACATGTCAGGCATGTGCTTACGTGCCCAAAATCCCAAAAGGAGGGAGAAATGGAGAAGGGATTGTGGCATGGCCATGGCCTTTGGGGAAAGGGGTGCTTTCTCCCTCTGTCTCTCTCCATCCCCCCTCTGGTGAGTGCATGCACCCTCTGGCAAAGTTAGAAAAATAATAAAAATAAGGTTGGTAGTTTCACCAAATAGACTTAAAACATGACGAGCCTGTGAGACTGCCGTCTTATTTCCATCGCTCAGAACATTGCTGAGATCCTCCCTGAACTGGTTTTTAACTTTTTTAAAGTTACTTGGTTTGGGGCCAGCAGGTGGTGTGGTGGTAAAGGGCGTTGATCTCTCACATGGCTGACCGCAGTTTGAGTCCCTGACTTGGCAGCTTGCTTTCCTACTTCCTCTCTCTCTCCCTCTCTCATTCTCTCTGTCCCTCTCTGGTTAAGTTGAGAGAAAAAGAGAAAAAGAAAGAGAGAGAGAGAGAGAGAGAAAAGTGAGAAAGTAAGCCACCACGTCCAGGACTTGAACCACAGTCGGCCACATGGGAGTCCAGTGCCTTAACAGCCAAGCCGCCTGCTAGCCCCTGGAACTGCTCTTCAGCAGTCAGTATACGAGCCAACAGCATCCTGTCCCGGATGTCCCCTTGCAAAGTGCTTTCCACGTGTTTTCACCTCTTCTCCGCAGCAATCGCCTCCATTTTGACATGAAGACACTCAGTTGCAGACAGATACATTTGTCTGAGTCACAGCAGGTACACGGGAGGTACACGGGAGGGTACACGGGAGGTAGACTCAAACGTGGACTCAGTTCTTGTTCTGCTTCACCAACAAAGTGAGGGCCTTCCCCGGGTTCTGTCCAAGGAGGGCCTTGGGCCTCTTGCATGTCTTCTAGGAAAAAGGATGAGATCGTCCCACTTTCTCCCAGTAACACTAAACTCACTTTAAAAGCATATTAGAGACCAAGATTACCTTGGGACCAGCAGGTGGCACAATAGTTGTGCTGCCGGACTCCCACATGGCTGACTGGTTCAAGTGCTCGATCTGGCAGCTTGAAACGAACCACGGTGGCATGTGCGTGCGTGCGTGCCCAAGATCCTGAGAGGAGAATGGAGGAGAGCAATTGTGGTATGGCTGACCCCCCGTGAGGGGTGATTTCTTGCTTTCTGTCTCTCTGTCTCTCCGGTGAATGCATGTGCCCTAAAGCTAAAATTTCTCTAAAAAAGAAACCAAAATGATCTTTTTGTATCACAATGTCTAGGTAGCTATAGTAAATATATTTAAAACCTGACAGTGGGCTGGCAGTTGGCTTGGTGGTTAAGGTGCTGAACTCCCACATGGCTGACCTGGCAGCTTGCTTTTACACTTTCCTTTTCTCTGTGTGTGTGTCTTTGGTCAAATTAAAAAATAAATAATAATAATAATAACAAATACAATTTAAAAACAAAAGAACCTGACATCTCCACTTTGGACCAGGATCAGTGGTCAGCTTTTCTGCTTGCCCTGCCTCTTGTCCACTGTGCTCCCGTGCCCTGGGCCACAGGGGCTGGGGCTGTTCTAACACTTCCCTTCCTGCCCTCCCTGGCTGGGGTTGCTGGGAAGCGTGTGCATGCCGTCTTACTGGAGAGCAGAGCTCCCTGCACTTCCCAGGACTGAACGCCCGGAAGCCTGGGCTGGCATGCTCTCTGCCTCCCTTCTGGGTTTGTTTTTACTAATGCCAGCCTGCACTTTAAACCACTGGCATCCCAAGATACACCGCCTGCCACTCGCCCGCAGCTTGTTCCGGCATTCCAGGGAGGGCCTGCTGACCTGGAGGTAGCCTGGCCTCTGGCCTAAGTTACTCTGCCCCAGGTCAAAAGACCAGCAAGAATACACTGGCACCAGGACCCACCACGGGCAAAGCAACTGCCATCAGAGGTAGGACATTGTTCTTTCTTTCCAGTCAAAGACAGCCTAAGCTGCTGCTTCTCAGACCCCTGAGACCAAAAAATAGCAGCTTCATTATGTCCTCCCTTTCTGAAAATAGTTACACATTTTCATATGTATGTCACCTTAAGTAGACCACCAGTTAGGACCAATGTCACGTATGGAATACACGAGTAGGTGGAGGTTTGCGAGAATGAGTTCCAACGGCTCTGTGATAGCAGGCCTACTCCTTACCGCATGATTCCAGCCTCCAGCTGGGTCCCCTCTCTGCCCTTCGGCCTGAATTTCTTATGTGTAACATGACAGAGTATTTCATGACTAAGCCTTACAGACCTGAAATCATTCCCCCCCGCTTTTAAGCTTTGGAGGATTTTCAGATTTCCTTTGGTTCTTAGATGTGGCTGTTAATAGTTTCATTTCTTTGTGTGATCTCTGTGTAGATTCCAACAGCCTGTTTTTATTGATGATTTAATTTTTAAAAATTGGATGAGAGAAAAAAGTAATCTTAGGAACAGATTTCATCTTTGAGATCCAATGGAGAATGCTGGCCGAAGTACAAGGAATGGGACAGGCGGCATAAAGGGTGACATTTCTGCTCAGGGTTGGTTTCTTGGTGGTAGTCTCATTTCTAATTTGACGTTGTGAGAGCTCTTTAAAAGAACCTCTCCGTGGAAAGCCGGGGGCATCTGAATTCCAAAGTCACAGAGAAAACCCACGAGTTCGCTGGCTGCCTGGGCATGAGCAAAACTCACCCTTAAAGAGACTTTCCTATCTTTAGTCTTTTTTATTTTTAAAATAATTATTTATTTAATTTTATTTATTAATTAATTTATTTTAATTTGACCAGAGAGAGAGAAAGTGAGAAAGCAAGCCACCAGGTCCAGGGCTCACACTGTGGTCGGCCATGTGGGAGTGTCCAGTGCCTTAATGACCGTGCCACCTGCTGGCCCTGGCCCCTCTTCACAGTCTTTAACATAGGTGTAGAGAGCTCATTAATCCGTGACATGAAAACACAGACAGCTCCGTGTGTGAACGTGTCAGCGCTCTAAAGTCACACCAGTTTGTACGGTCCGCAGTTGGGTTCATGCTCCGAACCTCTTCTCTGTCACTCGGGGAGGGTTGCTGTGACTGTGGGTGCACATGTGACGTTGTCCACTGTGTCCTGGACTGCTAGCCGCGGCGGGCCTGTGGTTGCTGTCCGAGGGGCAGTGCCGTCTTCCCTTTCTGACCTCCCTCTCTTTCTTCTCCACGCGCCAGCCCTGCTTTCCGCTGTGACGCACCGTGGTGCAGGCACCTCTGTCCCTTCTCTTCTTTCTGCAAGTTGGTCTCCACGTGATGGAAATCGTGAGCAAGATATTTTCCCCACTCCCTTTTCATTCCACTGGTCTTGCCCGCCCAATCTGTGATGTGGGCGTACATCTGAAACTAGAATACGCGTATTGGTGTAAAATGCATTCCTTCTAAATATGTCCTTATATGCCATATTAAAAGGGAACCGCCACCCTTTGATCTTGCTTTATGTTAAGGAACTTATTTCCTAATCTGGAAACATGGCCATTTGGGACATAATTCCAGTCTTCTGCTTTGGAGCTGCCCCCTTTTGCTGGGAAAAGACCCTGACACCACAGCCAGACAGCAGGGCTGTCCACAGCTAACTGTCTTGGTCGTCCTGACTGAGACAAGCAGGAGTTGGCATGACTGTCTCCGAGGGCCTAGGGCCCGTCTGTGTGGTCACATGCACTGTAGAGTGAAATAAAAGTTGGGAGACCTTTAAGAATTTGAAAAACTCCGTGAGACCAACAGATGACATAATGGTTATGTCACTGGACTCCCACATGACTGACCGTGGGTCGAGACCTGGACCCGGAGGCTTGAAACTCACACCAGGTGCGTGTGCATGTGTGTGAGCGCCCAAGATCCTGAGAGGAGAAAGGATTGAGGTGAGGCCATTCCCTTTGAGTGGCTATCCTCGGGGAGCGGGGAGTCTCTGTCTCTGTGTCTCCAATGAGTGCACATGCTCTGTAGCAAAAATATCTTTAAAAAAAAAAAAAAGGAATTTGAAAAACTCCCGAAAAGAGTTAGGGTTGCCAATATGAAAAACTTCACTTGGTCAGGAAGGTTACTCTGAAATTGAACCTGGTTCTTAAATAAACGGTTTGTCCTGGGGTCTTCCCCCGTCGTCATCATGTGGTGGCTGGGGAGAGTTGGCACTGGTTTTGGATCCCTTTGCATTCCCATTGTACGAACTTACCAGACTGAATGCAGAAGTGCCCGCTCCCTGCAGAGCGCGCCCCATTAACCAACCCCACTTGCTGGACCGAATGCAGAAGTGCCCGCTCCCTGCAGCGCGTCCATTAACCAACCCCACTTGCCGGACCAAATGCAGAAGTGCCCGCTCCCTGCAGCGCGTCCATTAACCAGCCCCATCTGCTTCATGCACAGTGGTCCCCAAGGTCAGGACACCAGGGCCAGCCTGCGACGCTGCGTCAGGCACTCCAGAAAGCCCAGAAGCTTACAAGACGGTGTGTGTCTTTCTCTCTCTTCATGTGTAGTGCTGGCTTGAGTTTTACTCAGGCTGCATGAACGCGGTTGGGAGCTTTCGCCACCCTTCGTTGGGTAGCCTTGCCTGACTGCTTTGTTTTATGCTGCTCCTCCCAGGGCGCGCAAAGGGCTGAGGACATTTATAGCCCGTCTGCTCTCTCTTGGCTGTGCTGGCTTCTGTTACTGGGGAGACTCCTCCCAGGGCGCGCAAAGGGCTGAGGACATTTATAGCCTGTCTGCTCTCTCTTGGCTGTGCTGAGTCTCCCTCAGCCCCTGTGGCTCTCCATCTGGGAGGTGGCAGGGTCCTTGGCTTTGCACAGGAAAGAATTTGAGAGTGAGCCTTGGAGAGAGAGCGTGAAAGCAAGTTTATTAAGGAAAGTGTACAGAGCAGATTACTCCTTGGGCGCGCAAAGGGCTGAGGACATTTATAGCCTGTCTGCTCTCTCTTGGCTGTGCTGAGTCTCCCTCAGCCCCTGTGGCTCTCCATCTGGGAGGTGGCAGGGTCCTTGGCTTTGCACAGGAAAGAATTTGAGAGTGAGCCTTGGAGAGAGAGCGTGAAAGCAAGTTTATTAAGGAAAGTGTACAGAGCAGATTACTCCTTGGGTGGAGCAGCCTGTGGGGGAAGATGGGTGACATTCCCCCCGGGTGGATACGATCAGGCAGTAAGCCCAGGACTGGCCTCTGCCACCCTCCATTTCCCTGGCTGCAGTCCTCAAGAGAAAGGGGAGAACTGTTACCCAGGTAACAGTTAGGAGGGCCAGAGGGCCAGCTGGTGACCATACCTAGCTGTACAGGCATTAAGGCATTGGACTCTCACGTGGCCTACTGCAGTTCGAGCCCCACCCAGCAGCTTGGAAATCATGCCGGGTGTGTGTGCGTGCATGCCCCAGATCCTGAGAAGGGGTCGTGATGTGGCCGTCTGCCTGAGGACTGACTTCTTACCTTGCCCCTCTCTCTCTTTCTCTCTGGCAAGCGCTTGTGCTGCTTGGTCAAAACCTTAAACAGGTAAGATAGGTTACCCCATGGGCAGGGCAGCTCTGGACTTTGGTGGGTATTTGGCTTCTATAGCGTGGCTTAATGCCAGGGTAAGCAAGAGGTGGTTTATCCATGACTTCCCCTTGAACCATTGTCCCTCCCATTTTCTGGCCTTGTATGGCAGTTCTGAGTGTTTCCATGGTAATTGTAGATTGTTAGGCATGGGTGGGTGTGTCATCTATGGCTAATGCGATAAAATTAGAGTATATTGAGTTCGAAGGTCAGGGAGGGGTCCTTTCAGATTCCATCTTGGTTCGAGCAGTTCCGACTGGTCTCTTGGTCACCTCCTGTCTTGTCAGGTTTTACTGTTTTATTGTAGGTGTTGGACTGCCTCTTGTCCCAGTCCCTTCCTGTCTCGCTTTGGCAACCATGGCAAAACCTGGGACATGGGATTCTGACTTCTGACAAAGTTCCGTTCCTCGTCCTCTTTGTTAGCTTAAATAAACCAAAGGATTTATGGAGGTGGAAAAATTAAATTGCATTCAAGTCTGTGTTTAATGAATTTCCTTCACTGAGAAAGAACGAGTTCACAGACCAGGGACTCTCACAGGCTTGGACATCTGGGTGCTAAGAAGCAAAGTCTGGGTCAGGAGCTCGGAGTGCACGCTCCTCGTGATGGTGTGGCCGGCAGCTGGGCAGCCAGGGCCTGCACACCGATGGACTCGCCGGACCTCCTAACAGACCGGGGGAGGGTGGTGCTCTCACACTGCTGGCTCAGACGTGAGCACACCCAGGTTTCTTCCCCAGGATTCCAGGAGCCCGGATGTGAGCCCGCCAGGCTGGCTGTGGGGTTCGTACTTGTGACCCCTGTACCACCGTCACCATGCCGCAGTTGGTGTTCTCGCAACCTCTGAGTTTTGATAGGTGACAGGCCGCGTGCTGGGTGCCTGATCCATGCCTTCAGTGCAATGCTGGCACAGCCCTAGGTTGTCGGTCTGAGACATGGCTGACCAGGGGGCTCTGTTCCCCAGGGACCCAGAGAGGTGTGTGCAGAGTGGTCCACTTGCCAGACCTAGCAGAGCTGTGGGAGCCCTGCTTTCTTCCCCAAGCCTCTCCCCACCCCTCCTGGGCACTGGCTGGGCCTCAAGCCATTCCAGACAAGGCAGGGTGTTCCTAGCCTGAGGTCTGCCTGTGCAAGGACCTGGGATTACAGTGAGAAAAAGCTTTTCCCAAACAGCCGTCCAGCTGGGTTGAACTCTAGCCCCCTCCCCGAGCTGCCCCTTCCCTGGTTTAATACATGAAAGTTCTAAGCTACGCTTGCCTTGGGGCCCACTCACTTTCTGTCAGTTGCTGTGATTTTGTGGTAAAGCTGTACCGACAGACTGGCAGGCACTCCTCCTTCGTAGCTTT
>NW_006198617.1:549835-558189 GCF_000334495.1 Tupaia belangeri chinensis | reverse complement strand
AAAGCTGTCCCGACAGACTGGCAGCCATTCCTTCTCCTTAGCTATTACCCACCCTGCCCCTGAGAACCCCCCTGTTTTCCGGGGCCTGGGCCTGCGAAAGTCCTCATGCAGCATCAGCATCCGCAGAGCCACGGGATGGCGCCTGCTCGAAACCTTTATTGTGCACTTTCCAGGTGCCAGGCAGAGGGGCCTTGGCTCCCAGCTTCTCCTTGAGACTCAGCGGGGCCTGGCCTGAGCTTCTGGCGGGGGAAAGAGCAGGACCTGTCGTCCTGGTTAAAGAGCTGGGCACTCCGGTGCCACTGGCATTCCCACTTCATCCGGTGTGGGCTTGGCACAGTGTGGGGAGAGAGGGCTGAGTGGGAGCTGATGAGAGGCGGCCATTTACAGTCCAGGAGGGTTATTTTTTTATGGTGGTGAAGAATTTGGGTACATTTGGATAGACAGGTGATAAAGTAAACACTAAACCAGTTGAGTTGACAGTTCCAGTTGGAGCAGAAGCCCCTTACAGTGGGGGCAATTTTGGCCTAGATCGGGACAGCCACCCTGAACGTGAACTTGGGGATCTCAGCAGCTCAGTGCACGGCAGGGGTGTGTGTCGGGGCCTGCAGTGTTCCTGGCTTACAGCATCCACAGGGTTGATGTCACCTTGGGAAAAGAAGCAGAACTGTTTTAAATGCAGGGGTCGAGGAGATGGGACAATGGGTAGGTGGTGAGGCTTTTGCTTACTCGCAGACTGCTGACCAGCATAGCCTTCAGACTTGCCCCCAGAGCTCGGCTTGCTCTGGGAAAGGGTGGCTGCTCCTGACACCACAGTCCTGGAAGTGGGCAGTGGGGCCTTTAGTCTAACAGGCTGTCCCACTGGCCGAGTGGCCTCAGCATTTCGTTCCCCACTAGCTCATCCTCGGCCTTCCTGTAACTGTCTTGGAGCCGTGGCTCTGGGCTCGGGGCGTGGGTGCACGAGAAGGATGGCGCAGGAAATTAGGGGCAGTGTGGAGAGACGGGATCTGTTTTCTGAGAACTGCACACCGCTGCACACATGGCCTGTGGCCCCCCGGGTCTGCGTGGCCGGCTGGCTCTCAGGAAAACGCCAACGTGCACACCCCTGGGCGCGGCGGGCAGCACGCACATCAGCTTGGTCTGTGCTCACGCTCGACCCTGGGTGGCGTCGATCCACGCTGAGCTCCAGAAGTACGTCTTTGCCATCACGGACGCCATCTAGGGCCCCTCCTGGAAATAGCCATCTCCCAAGTGTCTGCCCAGATGACTATAAAACCTGCTATGATTTCCTTCTCCCTGCCCTTAAAAAATGTTCTCGTCACACAGATGGAGGTTGCAAATGGTAACGGGCATGACCAGCTCCCCCTAGGCAGTTTCCAGAGGAGCCAGGGGAGTACGGATGTCCCTCCTGGGACGCTCACTGGTGACCGGGTCCTCAGCTGAATGACAGCCTGAGCTTACTCCCTGAGCGGCCTTTCGAGGCCTGTGGCTTTGCTCTTAGCACAGAATGGGAAAACAAGCCCCATAGTGCCGCCGGGAACAGGGAGCGCAGGGCCGGGCACGGTGTTGGCTGGGGCTCGTGCTGAAGTCTGAGAAGGGATCTGGTTGTGTCAGACCAAGGGATGCACCTGGGCAGCACTCCGGCCTCCTACCTGGTCCCTAGTCTGCTTGGCTCTGGTTCTTCCAGGAGGAGCCCGCTGAAGGCGAGGGTCATGGACGTCATCACCTCTGCGGCCATCCTGCCCCTGCTGCTCGGCTGTCTGGGCGTCTTCGGCCTCTTCCGGCTGCTGCAGTGGATGCGCATGAAGGCCTACCTGCGCAACGCTGTGGTGGTGATCACAGGCGCCACCTCGGGCCTGGGGAAAGGTGGGTCCTGGGCGGTGCTGCTGGGCATTGGGGTGGGCAGTGGGGACGGGGCGTGGGGAGCCCAACTGCACAGGGACCTGGAGTGACAACAGCAGGAAATGCAGGTAAGTGGGTGTGACTGTCCTGGGCACAGCTGGGAAAAGCAGGAGTCCATCCACCGGGTGGGGACGGGAAAGCTGGTGGAGATGACTGGCCCCTGGAGCCTGTAGGCCCACTGCAGGGCAGCCTTACGCAGTTCCCACTACTTGGTGAAGGGATTGTTACGTGAAATCTCCCAGTTTCTGAATCAGGACCACTTTAAGACGTGATTTTACCTGTGAGGGCCAAACCATCTTCCTGGATTTGGCTGGCACCCCCTGGCCCACGGCCATGGTACCTGCCCACTGTGCACCTTTCCCTCCTGAGGCGGGGCTCCACCTGTACTCTCGGTTGGTAAAGGTCTGCAGGGCTGGAGACAGGCTAAGCGATGCCTCAGCTGTGGTTTAACCAGGCTCTCCAGTTAGTCCCATTCTAGTTCAACAGACACCTTGAGCTTCGAAGTCCCAGGAACTGTGTGCTGGGACACCCCCTGCTCACTCCCAGACCCACATGGATGAGTCGCAGGGCTCGGTCTTCCCCTCCACATGGGCATTGGCCTTGGCTGCCTGGACGAGGGGCAAATGCAGGCACGTTGCATGGAGCCTGCGGTCCTCTGTCCTCAGCGTCCAGGCATGCGCACACCACAGCACCCCTCCACACTCGTGGGCGGCTCCACAGGAGAGGGCTGAGGAGCTCCCTGAGCTGTGGCTGACGCACTGCTGCCACGTCTTGTTCGGTGAGCTGAGTGAGCATCTGCCAAGTGAGGCTCTGCGCCCAGTGCCGACAGCCAGGTGAAAGGCAGCGGCCCTCCGCGGGAGCTCACGGGCTGCTGGAAAAGGACGGGGACTTAGCTCAGTGCATGGAGTGCCGTTCAGGTGATGGATGCTCCCAGCCGGGCTTGGGGAGAGGCACGTTATCTGTGCTGGCTCGGGCCACATTTTTATGTGCGTTATCGCTAAATTCTCACAGCTAAAGTTCCAAGAAGCTGTGACTTGCCCTGGGACTTCCAGCTAGAAAGTGCAAAGCTGGGACTCAAACTTTTGTCTCTCCAACTCCAAAACTCAGTCATAAAGCTTCTCCTGCCTGGCCAGGTGATGGCCAGATCAAAGCAAGTTGTGGGCCAGGAGGGAGGGCGTTCTGAGGTGGCCCAGAGGTGGGAGGAACGTGGACGTGCAGGTTGGGCCTTACCTGAGGGTAAGTGGGCTGCAGTAGGCCCAAGGAGCCTGGGAAGGCCGCGAGGAGCACGGACTCTGAATGCCACTGTGGTGTTAGGTGAGGTCTCCAGGGGTCAGTGCCTCATTTGTCACTGGATATCCAGACCTTTGAAGGGACAGCTGTCTCCAGGCCTGTCGCCATCGGTCACTCCTCTGACCTTACTCACCTACTATATATAGGGTAATCAGCTGCTGCTTCTCTTGACCTCAGAGAGAACACTTTTCACAAGTCCTTGGAGAGTATTTGAGAGCTGGCCGAGGTGGAATAGGGAGTTGCAGGTGCCCAAAAATGTCGATGTTAATCGAGAAGGACACTGTCGTTTGCATTTGCTCTCCTGACACCAAGGCTGTGAAGGGAATAGAAAGTGTGATGGGAAAACCAAACCTGTGCTTGGTGGATGTGATGTCAAGCCTTTTCTGGACTCCCGTCACCCTGTTTAACATCTCAGGGACAGGAGTACCTCCATCTGACGGCATAGGAACAGATTCTTATTTTTAGAGACAGATTTTGATTAGAGAGTACAGTGCGTTTTCCAGGGAGCTGGAGAGACAGAAAGTGAAAAATCACCCCTAGGGAGATGGCCACATTTCTTCTCCTTCATTCTTCTCAGGATTTAGGGCACTCACACATGCACCCGATGTGTTTCAGGCCACCCGATCTGGGACACAAACCACAGTCGACCACGTGGGAGTCCAGCGCCACCTGCTGGCCCCAGAACAGGTTCTTTTCATTTATTTATTATTATTATTTTTTTTTTTTTGAGAGGATCTTGCCTTAGAGACAGAGACAGTGAGAGGGAAGTTGAGAAATCACCCTCCAAGGGGGATAGCCACACCACAGTCCCTTCTCCACCATTCTTCTGGGATCTTGGGCACACATGCACACATGGCTGGCCTGAGTTTCAAGTCACCATGCCTAGGACTTGAACCACGTTTGGCCATATGGGAGTTCAGCAATCTGACTGCTATGCTATCTGCTAACCCCAATTTTTATTTTTAGAGAATTTTTAATAAAAATAATTATTTTATTTTATTTATTATTGTTATTATTATTTATATTTGACCAGAGAGAGACCGAGAGGGAGAGAGAGCGAAGGTAAGAAATCAAGCTACCAGGTCTGGAACTCAAACCGTGGTCAGCCATGTGGGAGTCCAGCACCTCAACCACCGTGCCACTTGCAGGCCCTCATGTTCTTCTTAAATGTATTTTTTTAAATTATGCCAGAGGGTGTGTGCACACACACAAGAAAGAAGAAAGAGAAAATGCCCCCAGTGGGGCCTGGCCCTGCCACAGTCCTTTTTCTCCGAATCTATCCCATCAGAAGCCTGGGTATGGGCAGCGCTGCATGTGAGCCGCTGGGGCCACCTTGAAGGCAGGTCAGCCATGTGGGATCTGAGCTCCGCCCAGCATTGGACAGCTGCAGAGGGCCAGCCCAGGAGCACATTCTTAGCTGGCCGTCTCAAGTACAAACACCCTTTGTTGATTCCACCGCAGATACGCCACTGTCACTCCTGGGAGGCCGCCCTGCTGTCCTCACTGGCCTTCCTGCCTGGTCAGCCACCGTGGAGGCGTGGGCTTCTGTGATGAGTCCTCTATCTTAGCCCTTATTTTGTGCATCTAAGCTACGTGAGCTTGTCCCTGTAGAACAGTAGGGCCATTGAATAAAGGAACAGAATGTTCTGGATGCTGCCTCAGCCAGCCTGAACCCCATAGTCCGTACAGCTGTCTCGATTTACCACCCGGGCGTGCCTGCAGCACCAGAGAGCAGAGTATCCGCAGCCCTGGCTACGTGGTACCTTGGAGCTGTTTCCCTTTTTCTCTTGACCTTCCTGCCTCCCTGTAACAGCCATTTCAGGAAATGAAAATGCAATCCTTCCAATCTGTTGTCTTCATTTCTGTCATTCTCTACATAAACTTTAATTTCCTCCCTTTGGGCTTTGCTAGGAAGCAGACCTTAAGCAGGGTTTAGGCAAGCCTTTTCCAGAAGCTGTTCAACACCCACATGCCTCCCACACTTGTTCATGTCTGTGTCCTGTAGTGGCACTTCATAAAATGTCCTTGTGTCAGACAGGACAAAACTGGGGTGGGGGAGCCCACAGGGCCCAAGGTTCCTCAGCCTTGGGGTGATCTAGCCCAGGAGTGCCCCATCTGTTCTGGAGGGCAGCCCTGGCCCCTGGCCCCTGCCCCGGCCTCTGCTGCTCTCCTGAGAAGGCCTGCACAGCCCTCCGGTCGGCCCAGGCGGGGTGCAGCCCTGTTCCCACAGGATGAGCTGGGGCAGACACCCACCTGCTTCAGAGAAGGCAGTGCACACACCGGCACCCCTTCGAGGTAGCCTACTTAGAGCCTCCTTCCAGAAAGCTCTGTGGCCTGGAGGTGGCAAGTATAGGCCTGAGGAGAGCTGAAGGAAGAGCCAGAGTGCAGGGAGAGCTCTGCACTGGGAGGTTCCCACCGAGTGCTAGAGGACTCGGATTTCCCCTCTCCTGTGCCGAGCTGGTCAGTCTTTTTTTTTTCTTTCTTTTAAAATTTGCTGTAGGGCATGTGTGCTCACCAGAGAGAGAGAACTCCAACGATGGTCAGCCATGCAGGAGTCTAGTGCCTTAACCACACCACCACCTGCCACCCCTGTCCTTTGGTCTTTAAGGGAGCTTGACCTTTCTGCGAGGGAAGGGCTGTGCACACTACTCATTGCCTGGGCCCTCCCACCTTCTTCCCTCCTGGCGAGGAAGTGACGGCCCTGCTCCCTCCACCCGCTTCATGGCTCCCAGAGGCTGGGCTGCCTGTTTCTTCTATGAACCTGGGGGCCGAAGGTGCCCCTTCACTGCCTGAGCCTGTAAGACTGGGTGTGGGCCAGTGGCACCACGGTCAGCCAGGGCGAGGGCTCAGGCAGATGTGCTGAGGCTAGGCGGGGCAGGCAGTGCCTCTTTAGACCCCCACGCTCTAGTCTCCACCGTGGCTCAGGGTTTAGGACCACGGACCAGTACACTGTCTACCAAGCACCATGGTGGTCTCCTCTCCTTGAACTCGTCCACTCCACAGTAGTCCCCAGATTAGGCACTTTAAAACCTGCATCTTAAAGAAGAGGAAAGTGAGAAACGAAGGGGTTATGGTTTACTGAACCGAGGTCACAGAATCAGACTGGGGGTGGACGAGGTCCAAGTCATGCAGGAAGTCTAGCTGGGTCCGTTCTCCCAATTGCAGGGCTGTGTTCTTTTCAGAAGCCGAGTGTTGTCAGGGCACTCAACATTTAGGTAGGACAGACAGGTTTGAGAACGGGAAGGAAAAGACGTTCCTGCTGTTTCCCCCACCTCACCCCAAGTCAGAAGGTTTTCCTCCCTGCCGCTGGTGCTGTCTGCTCCTACCTTGCCAGGAATTCCCCTGACTCCTGCTGGGCTGGTGCTGGCCATACTGCCCCAAGGGCCAGCCACAGCTTTCCCCAGAGCTAGCAGACAAAGGCAGAGCCCTCTCCCGGATGGCAGGAGAGTTGAGTCCATGGTGGCCACCTCGTGCAGAAGGCAGCCTGGCTTCTGCTGCCAGGGACCCTTGCAGCCAGCACTCCTGCCCCTCTGTGGCTGTGGCATTCAGCATTTCCCATCATTTGGGATCCCTCTAAAAACTTCTTTTTTGGCTCCAGCATGAGTTTCTGTTTCTTGCCACCAAAAAAAGATTGAGTGATTGATGTGTCCTGCCAAGGTCCTAGCTGAAGTCCTCTCAGTTGTCTCCTCTGGAATATTGTAGTGGGATCTCTGCCACCCACAGGAGCCAGCCTTGTTTTTTTGAAGAGAGATTTTTGCTATAGGGCACATGTGCTTGCCAGAGACAGAAAGTGAGAAATCACCCCCCTAGGGGGATGGCCACACCACAGTCCCTTTTCCATTTTTCTTTCGGGATTTTGGGTGTACAGAGATGTGCCTAGAGTGTTCCTTTAGTTGCAGGCCTAGAACTGTGCAGTTGGCCTTAACCACCACGCCACCTGCTGGTTTGGAGGAATGAACCTTTTAAAATATGGGGCCTTTGCTGCTGAAGGACTCAGCATGCCTGAACTCATTCGACTCCTTGTGTCATTATGCCACCTGAGCCCCGCCCAGCCCGGCAGGGGCTGGTCCCTCCACTCTGCCCCAGCCTTGCACACCCTGCTCCCTCCCTCCACCGCCGTGGGAAGCTGCCCCTCAGGCTTCAGGGCTCCTGGGGGGCACGCCACGCTTCCTTATGTCCTATGCCTTGTTTTTCTACAGAACCATATTTGTACCCCGGTAGTCAACTGCTGGCTAGTGACTGAGGACACAGACAGACCGGGAGCCGGCCCTGCCTGTCCTAGCCAGTCGTAGGCTCCCTGCCTGGTTAACTTGCTGAGCCTAACCCTGCTGGCTTCCTCGGCCGTGAACATGGGATGACGCATACCGGTTGTTCAGGGCGAAACAGGAGCAGATGGGACCTGCTGAGCACTGTACTAGCGGCTCTGCCTGTCCCCCACCGTCCTCTCTGCCTGGTCCGTGAGCCTCAGGCTGCGAGCTCCACGGTGGGCCCCCGCTCCCGGCTCCTAGCAGGGGACAAAGCATGCATCCAGTGTGAAGAAACAGACACTCTGCCACACAGGGTGAATGCCTGGGCGGCATTGGGAAGACGCGTGTGGGATTTCCTCAGCTGCCAAGCTTCTTTTCTCTTCCCGTAGAATGTGCGAAAGTCTTCTATGCGGCCGGTGCCAAGCTGGTACTCTGTGGCCGAAACACGGAGGCCCTGGAAGAGCTCACGCAAGAACTCTCTGCTCTTCGAGCCACTACGGTGAGCCAGCCTGGGTTCTGAGGGGAAATAGCAGGCCACCCTGGGCTGCTGGACTGTCTGGCTGCACGTGACCATTCTGTCCAGGGTGGGCAGCAGTTCTCCTGGGCCCACTGCCTGCAGAGGGAGAGCTGGCCTGCCTCACCTCCTGCTAGCGGAGGCACCCTCAGTGGCAGACGCCCACCCCCTCCTCTCACTTGGCTAAGCCCTAGGCAGCTTGTGGGGCTGGGGCCAGGGTTGGCAATGACTTTAAAAATTGTAATTATCGTACAACATAAATAATATTTATCATTTGGGTCATTCATAAGTGTGAGATGCGGTGGGTTAAATACCTTTACAGTGTGTGTAACTACTGTATTGGAGATGTTAGAAAACAATTCCAACGAAATTCTTTTTTTTTTTTTTTTTTTTGGAGAGGTTTT
>NW_006198617.1:547971-549783 GCF_000334495.1 Tupaia belangeri chinensis | reverse complement strand
CGAGGAATCACACCCCTGGGGGGATGGCCACGCCGCAATCCCTTCTCCATTCTCCTCTTGGGATCTTGAGCACGCATGTACACGCGCCCGTCGTGAGTTTAAGCCACCGGGTCCAGGACTCAAACCCCGGTCGACTACGTGAGAGTCCAGCGACATAGCCATTACGCTAACTGCTGGTCCCTCCAACGAAATTCTATATCCACTAAACAGTAGCTCCCTTTCACCCCTCGAAACCTGTCTTCTACTCCCTGACTCTGAGTCTGACCACTCTAGATACCTCATAGAAGGGGGAATCATACAGTATTTGCCCTCTGTGACTGACTTATTTCTCTGAGCATCATGTCCTCAAGGTTCATCCATATTGTACCAAATATTAGAATTTCTTTCATTTTTAAAGTTGAATAATACTTTTTTTTTTTTCAGTTTGTTGTAGGGCATGTGCACTCAGAGAAAGAGAGACACAGAGTGGGATAGTGACAAATCACCTCCCATCAACAAGGGGGATGGCCATGCCACACTCCCTTCTACTTTATTCTCCTCTCAGGATTTTGGGTATGCATGCACACATGCCCATCATGTTTTTTAAGCCGCCAAGTCTGAGACTCGAACCTCACAGTTGGCCATGTGGAATCTAGCCATCCTAACCATCATGCCTCTGGCTGGCCCTCCCCTTCATGTATCTACTACATATTGTTTACCCACTCATCTGTTGGTGGATGGGTCTTTTTGAGGCCCAGCTTTGAGTTCTCTGGACATGTATCAAGGAGTGGTTGCATGATATTGTAATTCAGTGTTTAGCCTTTTGGGGAAGTCCCAAACCTTTCCATAGTAGCTATACCATTGTATATCCCTCCGGCAGTTCACAGCGTTCTAGTTTATCCACGTTCTCCCATCACTTGCTATTTCCTGGATTCGTTTTTAATCATATCCATTCTAGGAGCTATTAAGTAAATATCTCCGTATTGTTTTAATTTGCATTTCCTTAATTACCAATGATATTGAATATCATTATCTTTTTGATCAGTTTATTTCTTATTGTTGAGTTTAGGAATTTTTTAATATTCTGGATATTAATCCCTTATTAGATATACAAGTTATAAATATTTTCTCCCATTCACATGCGCTTGCCAGAAAGATAGAGACAGACAGAGAGACAGAAAGTGAGAAATCACCCCCCAGGGGGGATGGGCATGCCACAATCCCTTCTCTTCCATTCTCCTCTTGGGATCTTGGGCACGCACGCACATGCGCCCAGCGTGAGTTTTAGCCACCGGGTCAAGGACGTGAACCGCGGTCGACTACGTGGGAGTCCAGCGACATAGCCATTACGCTAACTGCTGGTCCCCTTAAATTTATTTATTTACATTCATTCACTGTACATCATTACAGCATACAAAATGAGATTTTCCATCCAGAGCACCCTGTATATTTTCTCGATCAAGTATATCAACAAACATGTTAGTATCAACAAATAATTTTCCATTTCTTGTTTTTTGTATGTTTTGCTTTCTCCCCCCTCCTTGATTCTCTATCTCTTACCCTCTGCCATCTCCCACCCTCCTCCCACACTGTCTCTGGTATCTATGTTTACTTTCTATACTGTTTCCCCCCACATTTTATTGAATTACTAAAGACCTTAATTAATCTAAATATTTTCATAGCAAACACAGCTGATATATACATGACCACAAGTCTAACTTTAGGCATCCTCTAAAGTAGCACCTAGCTGGGGCTACATATCATACTGCAGTCATCGAATAGATATTTTTTTCCTGAAACTTTTTTTTGTAACTTAATTTACATTCTTTCCCT
>NW_006198617.1:542594-545499 GCF_000334495.1 Tupaia belangeri chinensis | reverse complement strand
CCTGCTAGTTCTCAAGAACCATGCAGGAGTCTTCTTCTGAAGGCCTGCCCCTTGCCTCTCCTGGAGGGGAGGGGAAAGGGGATTATTAGCAAGATAAAGGAGGGGCTGAAAACCAAGAGAATACTTTACCTTAAAAAAATTTAAAAAGGAAAAATTACCAAAAAATGAGAAGACAGAGAGAAAGCTACAGGGGCTCCATACCACTCGAGTTTGGGGGCTGGAGGCTGAATTATCAGTACAAAATCTTCATTTCTCTTTTTTCCTTGAAATCACTAGTTCTCAGGAGCCATGGAGGAGTCTTCTTTTCCATACTTTTTTTTTTTTTTAAGACTTTTTGCTATAGGGTGTGTGGTCTCCCCAGAGAGGCAGAGATAGAGAGACAGAAAGCAAGAAATCTATCCTCCAAGGGGATGGCCATGCTGCAATCCCTTCTCCTCCATTCTCCTCTTGGGGGATTTTGGGCATGCACGCACACATGCCCAGTGTGAGTTTTAAGCCACCAGGTCCAGGACTCGAACTGTAGTTGACTATGAGAGTCCAGTGACGTAACCATTATGCCATGTGCTGGTCCACCATACTGCTTTAATTACTAAGCTGTGTAAGTTTTAAAGTTAGAAGTGCAAGTACTCCATTTCTATTCTTTTCCAGCATTATTTAGCATAGTCAGGGCCCACTATAATCCTATTTGAATTTTAGGATTTTCTTTCTGTTTCTTGAAAAAAAAAATAAGGCCATTGCAATTTTATAGATCTTTTTGGGTAGTACTGTCAGCTTAACGATATTAAGCCTTCTAATCCATGAACACAGAGTATCTTTCCATGTTTTTATATCTTCTTTCATTTCTTCCTTTCTTTTTTTTTTCTCTAACTCATCTGTATTTGTTACCATGTTTTTAAGCAGAGTATAATTTGGGCAGTCTTCCATTCATATCATCATGTTCCTCTAAACACTTTTCTTTGGGAAACAAGCCCTGTGGAGAGTTCCTCCCTCGAGCTGGTTCAGCCTAACCTATTTCTAAAGAACTAAGACTAATACATGCCGAACTGGTAACTGCACGGCATGGGAAGTTTAAAAGTGGATCTTAGGAGATGAAACAGAAAAGCATTTTAATAAATAATAATTCTTTTAAACATCAAGGGATACCTCAGAACACTTCAACGACAAAAGATTCTGTCTACTAAGAAATCTGGCTTGAACAGCTGAACACTTTGCACCACAAAGTTAACATCAGGTTACGTACATCTTACAACAAACATTACACTGATCTGCTCAAAGAGGCTGACGTGATGGGGCCAGCAGGTGGTGTGGTGGTGAAGGTGCTGGACACTCCCACATGGCCAACCACAGTTCGAGTCCCGGACCTCGTGGCTTGCTTTCCCATTTTCCGTCTCTCTCTCTTGTCAAATTAAAATAAATGAATGCATAAATAAAATTAAATAAATAATTCTTTTAAAAAATAAGTAAAATAAAAAAGGCTGAGGTGAAACTAGAAAAACATTACTAGCTCTGCTTTAGTGCCAAAAGTGTCACAGTATCACACTTAGAAGTAGAAAGAAATCTTATCTTCCCACCACGTAGTTATTTTCATGCCTTACAGGTGTTTGAAATGTTAACCAAAAGTTTAAAAACAAAAAATCATTTCTTGACATCTATTATCAGAGGGGATGAAGGTCAAGTACCAAACACGTGTGAAGTCATCCTTCAGACAGAGCTTGATCTCCTCCCACCGTCTCCTTGGTGGGGGCGTCTCTGCAGTCACAGCACTGCTACCATCAGCAGTAGGGTCATCTTCGTCAGTACTCAGACCGAGTCTGATCATCCTATAGATCCTGTTGGTATGTGTCTGGAGATCTTCCAGACTAAACCCAGAAGTCAGGAGTGCGGTTTCATAAAGCAGGATGACCAGATCCTTCGCAGACTTCTCGTTCTTGTCAACCTCTGCCTTTTGCTTTAAGGTCTCAGTAATGGAACGATCAGGACTGATCTCCAGGTGTTTCTTTGCAGCCATGTAGCCCATTGTGGAGTTGTCTCTTAAGGCTTGAGCTTTCAGGACCAGCAGTTGGCGTAATGGCTATGTCGCTGGACTCCCATGTAGTCGACTACAGTTCAAGTCCTGGACCTGGTGGCTTAAACTCACGCCAGGCGCGTGTGCGTGCGTGCCCAAGACCCTGAGAGCAGAATGGTGGCCATCACACTGCAATTACCCCACCCCCTTTTTTTTGCCCTATAGCAAAAAAAAAAAAAAAAATAGGCTTGAGCGTTCATGATTCTCTGCACATTTGCTGTCCAGCGTCCAACCGTATGTGTTTGCGACGATGCAGCGTGGGGATGTTACCAGCTGCTTCGAGACAACTACCTTCTCCACCTTTTTCTCCAAGATACCTTTCATGATTTTGCAAAGGTTTTCACACTTTGTTTTTTTTCTCTTCCTGTTTCTTTTTCTCTTCATCTTCTAGAAGTTCTAAACACTTTTCGGTGACAGACAATAAAGTCTTCCCCTCAAATTTCTTCAGCTGTTGGACACAGTACTCATCAATAGGCTCAATCATACAGATCACTTCTCTTTAAAAAAAGTTTAAGAATTATTTTACTTCTTTTCTTTCTCTCTCTCTCTTTTCTATATTCCTTCTGTCTTTATTTCTTTCTTTTCTTTCTTTCTCACCTTTCTCTTTCATTTTCTTTCTCTCTCTTTTTTCTTTTTTTGGTCTCCTCTTCCTCTTTTTCTTCCTTTCTCCTTTCTTTCTCTCTTTCGCTTTCTCTCATCCTAGCTAATAGTTTCTCAATTTTGTTGCTTTTTTCAAAGAACTAACTCAGTTTCATTGATTTTTGCCTGTTTTTGTCTTAAGAATTATTTCTTTATTTTTATTTCTTTTCTTTTTTTTGAAGAGGTTTTTGCCATAGGGTG
>NW_006198617.1:536287-542435 GCF_000334495.1 Tupaia belangeri chinensis | reverse complement strand
CACGGGGCCCAGGACTCGACCCGCGGTCGACTACATGGGAGTCCAGCAACATAGCCATTACGCTAACTGCTGGTCCCAGAATTATTTCTTTATTTAATTCCATTTATTATTATTTTTTAAAATTTGACCAGACAGAGAGAGAGAGAAAGAGAAAGCAAGAAAGCAAACCACCAGGTCTGGGACTCAAATTGCAGTCAATCAGGTGGGAATCCAGCACCTTTAACCACCACACCACCTGCTGGCCCTTGTCTCTTGTTTTTCTATTGTCAATTATGTTCCTTTTTTTTTTTAAATAATTTTTTTCTTTCTTTATTTTTTTTAAGAATTATTTTAACTTTATTTATTTACTTTAATTTGACCAGAGAGGGACAGAGTGAGAGAGAGAGAGAAAGAAAAAGCAAGAAAGTAAGCCTCCAGGTATGGGACTTGAAGTGGGAGTCCAGCCATGTGGGAGTCCAGCACTCTTAAAGACCATGCTACCTGCTAGCCCATAATTTTGTTTCTTTTTTAAAAAATGTTTTTAAAAGAATTATTTAATTTTATTTATATCATTTAATTTGCTATAGGGCACATGTACTCACTAGTGAGAGTGAGAGAGAAAGAAAGCGAGAAAGCAAGCTGCCAGGTATGGGATTCGAACCACAGTTGGCCATGTCGATGTTCAGTGCCTTAATTACCATGCCACCTTCTGGCCCCCTTTTCTTTATTTCTGTTCTACATCTGTATTATTTCTTTACTCTTCTGGCTTTGGGTTTAACTTGCTTTTCTTTTGCTAATTCCTCAAATTTTAAAGTTAATTTATGTCTTTATTTTTTAAAATAATTATTATTTTAATTAATTTTTAGAGAGAAACAGCAAGACAAAAGGTGAGAAATCACCCCCTCTCTCCCCTGGGGATGGCCATGTTGCAATCCCTTCTCCTCTTGGGATTTCGGGCATGCACGCCCATGTGCCCGGCATGAATTTAAGCCACCAGGTCCAGGACTTGAACCAAGGTCGTCGACTCTGGGAGTCCCGCAACATAACCATTATACTATGTGTTGGTCCCAGTTTATCTTTTTAAATGTAGGCATTTACAGCTATAAATTTCCTAAGCACTGTTTTTGCTGCATGTTGTAAGTTTTGGTATGTTTTATTTTCATGTCATTTCTCTCTTAAGTATTTTGTCTTTTTTAATAATTATTTATTTTATTAATTATTATTAGTAGTAGTAGTAGTTCACATGAGTTTTGCCAGAGAAAGACACAGAGAGAAAGAGAGGGAAACTGAGAAAGCAAGCTGCCAGGTCTGGGACTCAAACCGTGGTTGGCTTCGTGGGAATTCCAGTGCATTAACCACCATGCCACCTGCTGGCCCCTCTTAAGTATTTTCTAATTTCCCTATGATTTCTTCCTTAACCCAGTGAGAGTGTGTTGTTGAATTTTCATATATGGGATACTCAGGAAAGTCATGACACATTGTTTGCATAGAAAAACATATCATGGCGACCAGCAGTTAGAGTAATGGCTATATCGCTGAACTCCCATGTAGCTGACCTCGGTTCAATTCCCGGACCTCGTGGCATAAACTTACACCGGGCATATGTGTGTGTGTGCCCAAGATCCCGAGAGGAGAATGGAGGAGAAGGGATTGCGGCGTGGCCCCCTGCCCTGGGGGGTGATTTCTCGCTTTCTGTCTCTCTGTCTTTCTGGCGAGCGCGCACACACACCCTATAGCAAAAAACTCTCAAAAAAAAAAAAAAAAAAGAAGAAAAAACAAGAAAAACATATCATGACTTTCTCGACAACCTGATGTCTTCAGTTTTCCCTCTGTTATTGATTTCTAATGTTAACACATTGCGATCAGAGAAGATATTTTTTATGGTAGCGTTTTTCGTAAGTCTGTTGATACTCGTTTCATGTCCTGACATACAGCCTACCCTGGAGAGTGTTCCATGTGTACCCGAGAAGAACGTGTTCTGTTATTAGGTAGAAAGTTCTATAAGTGTCTGTTAGCCCTCGTTGGTTTATTGTGTTTTTCAAGTTCTCTATTTCTGTATTGATCTTTTTTCTGTTCGTCCTATCCATTGTTGAAGGTAGGTTATTGAAGTGTCAACATATTATTACTGTACTGTACGTTTCTGCCTTCAGTTCTGTTATTTTTCTTTTTTTAAGAGAGATTTTTGCTATAGGGTGCATATGCTCGCCAGAGAGACAGAAAGTGAGAAATCATCCCCCAGGGGGAATGGCCATGCCAGAATCTCTTCTCTGTTCTCTTCTTGGGCTCTTGGGCATGCACGCGCATTCACCTGGCTTTAGTTTTAAGTGACTGGGTCCAGAGCTTGAACCCAGTCAAGTACGTGGGAGTCCAGCTATGTAACCATTATGCCATCAGCTGGTCCCCAGTTCTGTTAATTTTTGCCTCATCTGTCTGAATGGACTTTTTATTAGGTACATTAATGTTTACAATTTTATCTCCAGGGCTAGCAGGTGGCATAGTGGTTAAGGTGTTAGACTACCATGTGGGCAACCACAGTTCTAGTTCCAGACCTGGTGGCTTGAAACTCACGTCTGGTGTGTATGTGCATGAGTGCCCAAAATCCCGAGAGGAGACTGGAGGAGAAGGGATTGCAGCATAGCCATCCCCCCTGGGGGTGATTTCTCTCTGTCTCTCTGTCTCTCACTGATGAGTGCACATGCCCTAAAAAAATACCAGTTAAACAAAAAAGAAGGCAATAAAGAGGAAATAAAGGACAAAAAGCTATGCGGCATCTTAACAAATACCAAAATGGCAGAAGTCCCTCCTTATCAATCAGTAATTACTTTATTATTCCTTTTTAAATTTTCCCAGAGGGCACATGCGCTTACCAGAGAGAGAGAGAGACAGAAAGCACCCCCAGTGGGGCATAGTTATGTCACAATCCTTTCTCCATTTCTCCCCTCTTTGGGATTTTGGCCACATGTGCACTGGTGACTGGTGTTTCTCAAGCTGCCTAGTCTGGGAACCATGCACTCGGCCACCTTAATCATGCATGGGCTGGTCCAGTGATTACTTTAAATATAAATAGATTAAATTCTCTAATCAAGAGACAGAGATTGGCAGAATGGGTTTTTAAAAAATGATCCAACTTTATGTTATAATCTTATAGATCAGCCTCTGTAAGAGGCTGACTTTAGATCCCAAAACACAAATAGGTAGAAAGTCAAAGAACAGAAAAGGTATTTCATGTGAAAAAAAGAGCTGGGGTGGCTACACTAATGTCAGACAAAATGGACACCAGGTCAGAGAAGAGTGGCTTCAGTTTGATTATAATGTATGGTGTCTTTGAGTTTATATAATACTTAGTGTCGAGCTCCTTAGGTGTGTAAATTCATGTCTTTCATCAGACTTGGGAAGTTTTCAGTCATTATTTCACTCTTTCTACCCCTCCCTCTCACATACATCTCTCTCAGATCCCCGCAGTGGGAACGCTGGTCTACATGATCTCTCACAGATCTCGTAGACCGTTTTGTTCACTTTTCCTCATTCTTTTTTCTTTCTATTCCTCAGAATTGGTCATTTCAGTTCTCCTTTCAAGTTCATTGATTCTGTCTTCTACCTTCTCAAATCTGCTTTTGAACTCCTCCAGTAAATTTTTCATTTCACTTATACTTTTCAGCTCTAAAATTCCTTTTCATGATTTCTCTTTATTGATATTCTCATTTTGTTTATACATTGATTTCCTATTTTTATTCTTTACTGTCTGAGCATCGTAGAAACAGTTTTTTTAAAGTGTTTGTGTAATAATTCTCGTGTCTAGGTTTCTTCAGATATGTTTTGTAGAGATTAGTGTTTTACAGTGCTCCCCAACACAAGTACAGTTCCTTTCAATCCACTGAAAGCGGCTTCAGCCCACCTCCATGCTGCGTCAATGTTCAGAGCAGCCATTCACAACCAGAACAAAGATCCCAGCATTTGGAGGACAAAGCCTCTACTGCCGCCCTAGCTGCCATAAGCTACACCAGAAATGGGTTTCCAGCCTACGGCTGTCTGCCCTAGGACTGGGTGGTAAGGGACAGTCACGACTAAGCTGATAGCTGAAATTGACCAAAATGAACTCTTAATTCACTAGGGAATCACTCCCCCTGAAAGTTGCAAATACTGAAACAGACTCCAGAATTCTATCAGCTTGGAGTTCCTGCAAGTGCAACTGTCCAGATGGAGAGATGAAGTCTCGGTGCTTCCTCTCTGTCTTTTTTACGTTGTCAGAGGGCATATGCACTTTCCAGAAGAGACAGAGAGAGGAAAAGGAGAAAGCAGCCCCCAGTGGAAATGTGGTCATGCTGCAATCCCTTCTCCATTTTCTCCCCTTCCAGGATCTGGGGCACACAGCCATGTACATGTAGCTGACATGTTTTTTAGTCTGCCAGGGCCAGGATAGAAACTGGTGGGCTCCGTGGGATCTGGTGCCCTTAACTCCTGGATTACAGGGCCGGCCCAGTTCTGTCATCTTCTCTGACGTCGCCCCCCATACACACACTCTCTTTGTAATCTCGTTAAACTTGGTTCCTTCTGCACGACATTCTGCACAATGATAGAATGTGTCTGTCTTCACCACTGGGCTTGTGCTTCAGGACAGGAACCATCTTTGCCTTACTTTCTGCAATGTCTCCAATACCTGGCGTATAGGGGATGTATAAAAAAAGTTTCATGAACAAATGAATAAACTTGACAAATCCCGAGCAGGATGGCACCTCTCAGCACTGTGGAACATAGTGACAGTATACAGCACAAAACCTTAAGGGGACCTGTATGGCTTGTGTGGTCATCCGCTGTGGCAGTCTGTATCATGCGCCATCTCTGCCCTGTGGAACCTGCAGTCTGGCTAATGAAAGTGACATGTGTGGGACAGCACGTGTGTAGCATTTTCATAGCTCTGTTCCCGCATGGCCAACTGCAGCTTGAATCCTGGACCTGGTGGCTTGAAAACCACTCTGGGTACGTGTGTGTGTGCCCAAGATCTCAGAAGGAGAATGGAGAAGAGATTGCAGCATGGCCATCCATCCCCACTGAGGGGGGTGATTTCTCATTTTCACTCTTACGATCTCTGTCTCTCTCTCCCAGGCAAGCACATGTGCCCTAAGGCAAAAACCTCTTAAAAAAAAAAAGTGGAGAAGAGGATTCCTCATGGCTCCTGGTAACTAGTCATTGCAGGGGACAGGAAAAATGAAGATTTTCTACCAATAATTAAGCCTCCAGCAACCAAAGCTAGTGTGATAGGGAGCCCCTCTGGCCTTCTATCTGTCTCTGTGCCTCTGTCTTTGTCTCTCTCTGCTTCTGTCCTCTCATTTTTTTGTAATTTTTCCTTTTTACATTTTTTTTTAAAGGTAAAGTTTTTCTCTTGCTCATAGCTCCACCTTTTGGTTTGTTAATAATCCCCTCTGGTCCTTCCGCCCAGGCAGGAGAGTTGAGGCCTTCAGAAGAGGATTCCTCATGGGTCCTGGTAACTAGTTATTTTGCTTGGTGCGTGCCACACGATTTTCTATTTTGTAGGTTTTTGAATCTTTTTTGTTGTTGTTTTTCTTTTTTTAAGAAAAACAATAATTACAATTTTTTTTGTTTTTTTTTTCTTTTTTTTCCCCTTTCTTTGTCGTTGTTTCTCTTTCTTTCATTTTCTTTTTTCTTTTCTCTCCACTCTTCAATATCCATTCAATGTGTTTCTAGATGGATCTAAGGGCACTGTAGCTAAACATTGAAATACTCTTAGGGTTAACATATTCCTCAACATCTACTGAATCTGCTGCACCAGCGATCACAACAGAACGGCAAAGAGATTCCAGATCACCTCTTTCTGCTCCTGAACAATCAGATTGAACTTCAAGAATTCGAAAGAAAAACACCATCCATCAGATGACAAGAAATCACCACAGGACCACAGAAATATGGGAAAGCAAGGGAATACCTCTCCTCCAAGAGAAAAGAATAATTCCTCTTCATCTATAAGCAGTTCAATGCAAATCATGGAAATGTCTGGTAAAGAATTTAGAGTATTCATAATGGCGAAGCTAACTGAGATGGAAGAGAAGAGAGACAATGAACTGCTAAAGAGAAAGGAGAAAGAAGTTGACGAGTTCCAGGAGGTGAGGAAATTCTTGCAAGATCTAAAAGAGGAATTACACACTTTACAAAA
>NW_006198617.1:534649-535080 GCF_000334495.1 Tupaia belangeri chinensis | reverse complement strand
GTGGGAGATGGCAGAGGGTAAGAGAGAGGGAATCAAGGATGGGGGGGGGAGCAAAACATACAGGAAACAAGAAATGGAAAATTATTTGCTGACAAGAACATGTATGTTGATGTGCTGGATTGAGACAGTGTACAGTGTACTCTGGATGGGAAGAAAAGAAAGTGCGCATGGCGCATCTGGTGTCCGTTTTATTTGACCAGGCGCAGACGCACAAGCCTCGCACGGTGACTTTTGACCTCACGGACCCAGGGGCCATCATCGCAGCAGCAGCCGAGATCCTGCAGTGCTTTGGCTGCGTGGACATACTTGTCAACAACGCCGGCATCAGCTACCGTGGCGCCATCATGGAGACCCCCGTGGACGTGGACAAGAGGGTAATGGAGACAAACTACTTTGGCCCAGTTGCCCTGACAAAAGGTAGGGATCTTGGA
>NW_006198617.1:534127-534575 GCF_000334495.1 Tupaia belangeri chinensis | reverse complement strand
GGAAGCCATCCCCAGGGGAGATGGTCATACCACAGTCCCTTCTCCCTCATTCTCCCCTTGGGATTTTGGATACACATACATACGTGCCGTGCCCATCATGTTTCTTAAGCCGCCACGTCCAGGACTCGAACCACACAGTCAGCCATATGGCATCCATGCCACCAGCCGGCCTGTGTGCTGGCATTCTGACTTCACTTTTCAGCTAACGCTGCCTGTCCCTATCTTCTCCCTTCTCCTGGAGCTGGACCTTGTCATTACGGTTGGGGGTTTGCTTTCTGCTTCTCTCAGGCTCTCGTCTAATACTCATCTGCCTCGTGCTTCGGGTTACGATGCTCTCGGTGCCAGGCCACTGGCACAACACGGCCTGTATGTACTTTCCTTGGTTCTGGACACCCCATTAGGTGGAGATTTTTATGTCCAGTCAAGATTTCAAGCCGGGATAGAGGCT
>NW_006198617.1:511679-534096 GCF_000334495.1 Tupaia belangeri chinensis | reverse complement strand
TAGGGAAAGGAACCACAGCGTCCGCCAGCCTCCCTCCCACTCCCTTCCCCCTCCTCCCTCCGCTGGCCTGCTGGCCGTGTCCTGGGTGCTGCAGGCCGAGTTCTCCTCTGTGCTCCTCTGCCCTGAGGGGCTTCCACCGTTCCCCGTTAGCAGGGCCTCCCTCCAACAGCGTCGGCTGCAGTGAGCAGGGGTGCCCGTCTAAGCCTCTGCCCTCTCCTCAGCACTCCTGCCCTCCATGATCAAGAGGAGGCAAGGCCACATCATCGCCATCAGCAGCATCCAGGGCAAAATCAGCATTCCTTTCCGATCGGCGTGTGAGTACTTCCTCTCCCTTCCTCGGAATGTTTGTTTTTATTGTTTCTTCCTGATTATAACAATAACACATTACCAGGGCCAGAAGGTGGCATGGTGTTTAAGGGTGCTGGACTCCCACATGGCTGTCTGTGGTTCAAGTCCTGGACCTGGCAGCTGGCTTTCTCGCTTTCTCTCTCTCTCTCTCTCTCTCTCACTCTATCTCTCTGTCCTTCTTTGGTCAAGTTTAAATAAATAAAAAAATAAATAAAGTTAAATAAACTTTTTTTTTTTTTTTGGAGAGGGTTTTTTGCTATAGGGCACGTGCGCTCGCCAGACAGACAGAGACAGAGAGACAGAAAGCGAGAAATCACCCCTGGGGGGATGGCCACGCCGCAATTCCTTCTCCTCCATTCTCCTCTTGGGATCTTGGGCACGCACGCACATGCACCCAGCATGAGTTTTAAGCCACCAGGTCCGGGATTCAAACCGTGGTCGACTACATGGGAGTCCAGCGACATAGCCATTACGCTAACTGCTGGTCCCAAACTTCTTCCTTTAAAAAAAAAAAACACACATTACCCAGAATCCAGGCCTTGTAGAATATGCTATTCTGAACGCTAAGGAACTTCATCAGGACGTATCCTCCAGGGCTTGTGTCTGGTTCAGCTCTCCACTCCACTCCTGACCCCATACGTGCCCTCAGGCAGGTGCCCGGACTCTTGGTGACCCAGCCTGGGGGCTGCCCAGGCACTGAGCTCTGGGACATTGCTAGTGTTCACCCCCTCATCATTTCAGGGCACATGTCTCAAGGCGTTTTCTAACATACAATCAAACACATGAAACTGGGACACATTCGTATACTGTTTGGTGGCTTGCTTATTGTTTAGCTTGGAGAGTTTGTTTGTTTGTTTAGCTATAGGGCACATATGCTCACCGGAAAGACAGAGACAGAGAGACAGAAAGCAAGAAATCACCCCCCAGGGGGGATGGCCATGCTGCAATCCCTTCTCCTCCACTCTCCTCTCGGGATCTTGGGCACGCACACACATGCGCCCAGCGTGAGTTTAAGCCACCAGGTCCAGGACTCGAACTGTGGTCGACTGCATGGGAGTCCAGCAACATAGCCATTACACCATCTGCTGGTCCTGGTGGCTTGCTTATTCTTGACTATGTATCTTTCTACAGCAGTCTATCTAGATTTCCCTCACCCTATTTAAGTTTATCTGTTTATCTCTTCAGTGAAAGAGAGATCGGCACCTCCAGCAGGATCTTTCAGTGACCGCCCCCCTCCCGGCTGACCTGGGTCACAGGCACACCCCGAGTGCTCAGGGAGCCCCTGTGCACGAGGCCAGGACTTTCCTATGTGAACCATTATGTTGCCACTGCACCACACCTGGCCCTGCCTCACCCCGTTTAGTGGCTGCATAGTAGGTACCGGGAGCCAGTGGGTGTGCGGTGCCTCTGAGTTTGCCACTTCCCTGGACACTTGTGGGTTTCTCCTCTCAGTCTTCAGCCGTTAGCAATGGTGTGCCACATAGTATATCCTTGAATGTTTGTGTTCCTGGCCACTCATGGAGGGTTTTAATAAGATAAATTCCAAGAAGTAGGACTCTTTAGGACCAGAAAGTTAGAACTGCCAAACTGACTTCCAGTTCACGCTCTCCCCTCCATGTGGGAGTGGCCACGCAGCAGTTTCAGGGCCAGCCCTGCAGCGCAGCAGTTAAGGATAATGCGCAGGGAGCCGGATCTTGCGTGGCCTATTGCGGTTTGAATACCAGCCTTGTGGCTTAAGAGACATGCTGAGTATGTGTGCATGTATGTTCAAAATCCCATCGGGATGGAGGGATGGAGGAAAAAGGATTGTCAGTGTGACCGTGCCCCACCATGGGGTGCTTCCCCCCGGGATCTCTCTGGCAAACACATGTGCCCTCTGGCAAGAAAAAGAAAAAGTATTATTTCATTCATCCGTCTGCTGCTGTTACGCCGGCAAGCACACAGAATCTACATTTTGTTTTGGTTTTAAAGTGTGTTTTGTTTTTTTTTCCTCAAAGGGTGCGTGCATGAGACTGAAGGGGAGGGAGGAAACACTCCTGCCAATGGGGCATGGTCATGGTGTGATCCCTTCTCCATCCTCTGTGCTGTTGGGAGTTCGGGTATGCACCCATATGCACCTGGAGTGTTTTTCAAGTCACCAGGACTGGGATTTGAACTGCGATTGGCTATGTGTGGAATCTGCCTCCCTTAAGCACTAGGCCACGGGGCCAGCCCCAGATTTTTTGCTATCGCTGATCTTTGTTCTCCAATATTCTGCTTCAACTCTCATCACTTAGGACACCCATCTAATGTTGCTTAAATAGTTTAGGGAAAAATTTTTTATGTACACAAATGATCACAAATGATAAAGCAGATGAGGTTAAACAGTAATTATAGGTGAATTAAGGTACTCAGCGTTCCGATATAAATTATTTCCAAATTACTTTGATTTAATCCCACTGGCTTTTGTTCCCTGACTGGCCTGCCGACTCCAGTACGGGGTCTGTGGCGGGTCTGGGGGCTGAGTGGAGAGGTCCAGGGCAAGCTGTTCTCCGGGGGTGGGGGGGGGTTCATCTCATCCGTAAGGGCGAGAACAGCACCGTGGCCTCACTGCCGTCCCAGCAGCAAGTCCAGATGGGGTGCCGAGTCAGTGGCGTGCCCGGCAGCACCAAGGTGTGAGACAGTGCAGCCTGGCGAGAACCCTCAGCCTGGGAGTTCTGGGGAGACCCAGCGGTCAGGGGACAGCCTGTTCGGGGGACTGCCAGATGGCCCACTCCTCCCGTCCTGGGCCTGGACTGCACCTCTAGAATCATGCAAGGCTGCCCCAAACCAAAGGAGCGGCGCAGCCATCACTGCCGCGCGTGACTTGCTGAGGCGTGCTTTTCCCTCTTCTTGGCTGATGGATGCCCCTTCCTTCCCAACGCCGAAACATTAAGAACTCTAAATGGGAGGAAACAGATTTTCTGAGGAAACGGAGATGCTGGTAGGTTTCCCAAGAAGGTCACGATGGGGTCACCGTGTTCCCTCCAGAGCACCTTTGCTCAAGTTGTTGAGCTGCTGCTGGAGGGCAGACGCGCTTCTCACAGGGAGAGCCACCCTCCAGCTGTTCCAGAAAAAACCACCACCTGCAAGTGAAATATGTTGGAAGCCAGCCATGGACTTGACACACTCACACGCGTGTGACGCTGCTCGCTGGCAGCATGCCCTGTAGTGGTACGATGGGCACGACCTATGAAGGCCCACAGATGGGCCAGTCCTCCACCTGGTGACCCCCAGGAGGACCCTGGCAGGCTCAGTCTGTGCCTCCCAGGGAGGAGAGCTACTTGCAGGAATCACAGGAATAAGTATGCACTCATTTCCGCAGTGTCACTTACCATGTAAAATCACGTGTGTGAAAGTCCTGAGGAGCCATTAGCAACGCTGACCTCTGGAACGGAAGTGGAAGACAGGAGGACTTCCGTTTTTCCCTGTATTTCCCTCCATACTATTTGAATGTTTGCCCAGTAGGTGCTCGGGTTGTTTTTCTATTGTTTTAACTTTTACCTTGGAATGATTTCAAACGTAAAGTTGCAGGAGCAGCACAGACTGCTCCCGTGAGCCTTCACGCAGACGTCCGTCCGGCTGCTCGTTCGCCCGTGCCGTACCGTGTCCTGCTCTGTGCATACTCATGTTACATACAGTTCATCTTTTCTTCCTGAACTACTTGAAAGGAAGCTGGAGAGGCTGCTGCTTTATTCCTCCTCCTTCACAGTGTTTCCGAAAGCGAGGACAGTTCACCTCTAACAAGCAGGGAATGAACACTACTATAAATAATGTAATTTTTAGGAACTCGTTATAGGCTGTATGTGTGCACAGAAGTGAGAGGGGAGAGAGAGGAGCACTCTTCACAGTGCTCGGTCACACCATGGTCCCTGTCCTCTGCCTGCTGAGGTCCTAGGTGTGCGTGCATGCACCTGGGGTGTTCTCAGGCCAGCCAGGCTCAGATTCGAACTGTGGTCAGCATGTGGCTTCCAGCTCTGCAGTCCAGCTCTGGGCTGCGAAGGCTGGACCATAACAGTATGGTTTTATATATTATAAAACCAGGTAAAAGTGAGTAGATGGGAGGGGAAGATGGGCTTTGGCCGTGCCTGCCACAGCACACTCATCTATCTTCTCCGTCCACGTGTGTAGACGCGGCCTCCAAGCACGCTACCCAAGCATTCTTTGACTGTCTGCGGGCCGAGATGGAGCAGTATGAAATCGAGGTGACCGTAATCAGCCCTGGCTACATCCACACCAACCTCTCTCTCAACGCTATCACTGCTGACGGGTCCAGGTATGGAGGTGAGGCCATTTCTCCTTCCTTCTTTGCAAAGCCGTTAGTTGGCCCAGTGAGACTTTATATCAGTGAGTCCTTGCTGGTCGTCATTTGGATTATTTTAGGATGAGAAAAGTTGGCATGGGTGCTGGGTGTACAGCAGACACAGACTGTGGAGGAGCCTTCATTGGCCTGGCCGTGGCCTGCCCTCAGCTAAGCAGCATGGCTGCAGCATTCAGGACAGGCCTCTGGAGCCAGAACTTTACGGGGCACCAAACAGGTCCCCAAGTGGAATGCGGCTAGCCTGTTCCTGGGCCCAGAGCCCGAGGAGCAGCAGGATCAGGGATATGGGTTGCCCTCCTGGCCAGTGTGGGGTGCTTGCCCTGAACAGTCCCCAACCACTGGGCTTGAGAAAGGACTGACTTCAGGCCAGTCCTCGAGGTGAGGCTGGACATGGCGGTCTCAGCAGCTCCATCTGCTTTGTCTAAGCAGTGACCTGTAGCCTCCATGTGAGGGCTGAGTGGCTCGGCCCCAGCAAGCAGAGACCAGGTGGCCGTTGGATGCTGAAGCTGTTGGAGCTGGGCCTGTCTCCCTGGATGTGGACTCGGGGAGGTCTGTGCTGCAGTGTCTGCCAAGGCCTCTGGTCCTCCACCCACCCCAGCCTGGCTTGCACAGAGACGGCCCACGTCCCGGGGAGGCAGTTACACCCTCACACAGCAGACACTACAGGGGCGTGTGGCCAGGCATTTTTGCACCGGTCAGTACATAGAAGATTCTGTGAAGGAAACCCTCTGCAGCAGATAAAAATAAGTCGCAATCAGAAGTTTCCAGTTCTTCTGTTAACCACAACACAATGAGCCCGGGTGCTGGGGGCGGGGGCGGGGAGAGCTCAGGCGTCTGGGCAACTTAGGAACAGTTCTGGGGCCAGTCAGTGGCATGGTGGCTGAAGCACTATATTCCCACATGGCCAACTGCAGTTTGAGTCCTGGACCCAGCAGCTTGAAACAGTGCAGGCACATGTGCATGCGTGTCCCAAATCCGGGGGAAAAGGGATTGCGGCTCGGCCATCCCCCTGGGGGGTGATTTCTCCTTCTTCCATGTCTCTCTTTCTGGTCCACACACACACCCTATGGCAAAAACATTTTAAAAAACATTAAAAAAAAAAAAAAAACAGAACAGTTCCAAGTGGCCTGTGCTAGTGCCTGCCAGCTGGCCTAGAGGAGCAGCAGTTGCTGGTGTCCTGCTGCATCCTAAACTCTCCTAGCTGTCCCTCCACCCCAAGGGAGACAAAGGAGTCCTTCCAGTTTCTCATCCAGTGAGTGAGGAACATGCCACAGGGGCTGGGGCGTGGCACTCCTAGCTAAGCCTAGGATGTGCCCCAGGTCTGGGCCTTCATCCAGCTCCAGTGGCAGCCTGGTGGTCACCCTTCTTTAGCCACTGCCAGCTCCCAGAGGCATGTGTTCCCAGTCAGGGTGCTGCTCTGATGCACTGGGGGTGGGGGTGGGGGTGCTCCTGGGTGTGCAGACACCAGGCACTGGCTGGGCTCCTGGTCCAACAGACCCCCATGTCCTGCCCATGTCTCTTCCTCCTCTTCCCACAGTGAGCTGCCACATGGGCTCTCTGGGCAGTGCAGCAGGCTCCCTGCTGGCCCTACCAGCCCAGTCTTCTTATGCCCCCGGGAGAGGGCCTTCTGCCTCCCACTCACCGTTTGTTTCCTTTCCTTCAGTTATGGACAAGACCACGGCCCAGGGCCGAAGCCCTGTGGCAGTGGCCCGGGATGTCCTGGCTGCTGTGGGGAAGAAGAAGAAGGAGGTGGTCCTGGCTGGCTTGCTCCCCTCCTTGGCTGTTTATCTCCGAGCTCTGGCTCCTGGGCTCTTCTTCAGCCTCATGGCCTCCAGGGCCAGGAAGGAGCGCAAGTCCAAGGACTCCTAGTGCCACGGCAGGACCAGGGCAGGGGCAGTGTCCGCCCCGGCAGGCGGCCCTTCAAGGACAGTGCGTCTGTGAGACCTTAGTTGAGCTCTGTCCCCAGGTGGGGAGACCGAGGAACACTTCCCACGCACATCCCCGGAAGGCCACTGCTGTGAAGAGAACGGGACGTGGAGGGTGACTGCCTCCCCGCTGGAGCGAGGCAGCCCGGGAGGAGACAGGCCACCCCCTGGAGACAAATGGACACCTGGCACAGCCAGTCCTCTGGGACTGGGAGAACTGGTGTCCTTTGGATTCCGGCCCCACCCGCCCCTAGAAACCATCCCACCGTGGAGTCATGGCGTCATGACATTGTGACGTCACCTGCCCCTGCTGTCTCGTGTCTGGTTTATCCAAACCCACTTAGCTACTCGACTGGGCAGTCACACCACCTCCAGCACCCCAGGGAGAAGGCGTGGTCCTAAGACATCATTACGTCCACTTCCAGGGTCCTGGGCACATCCCAGGACTCCACCCGGCCCGAGCACCCGAAGGGCGTCCGGTTTCCTTGCTGCCTCTCACCTCAACCCCACAGGGTGCTAATACCACTTGAAGCATTAGATCTACCACCTGGTTGGGTCTTAGCCAGAAAGAGCCCTGCCTCACTTTTCTGATTTACCAAAATACGTGGCCGAGGTCCACCGAGCAGGTCCACTGCTCACTATTCCTAAAGTTTAGGAAGAATCTTTTTCCTGTCATTGACCCTGAAAGTTGGATTTGGGGCCCAGTGTAGACTTCCCAAATTGGAATAAACTCTGGAGCACACCATCCTGACATCTTGTGTCATGACTCCTGCCAAGCCGCCCAACAGGTGACACGAGTGGCACAGCCAACCTGGGGGGAGGAGGATGAATGCGTGATGAATGCGTGATTCGTGCTGGTGACTGCTGGAACATTCCAGAAGCCTCTGGGTGAAATGTGGATACAGCCACGTGGACAGGCTCCATCTGCCAAGTGGATCACCTCTGAATTGCCCTTCGTGTCTCAGTGGAGATGCGAGGGCAGAGCTGGAGCCTCGCCAGCAGCACTGTGAGCTCAGCCCGTCTGACATCGGCTGAGGCTCCAAGTGCAGAGAAATGAGGGTGTCCCTTTGGGGACACTCATGATGGCAGTTTCTGAAGGGCCCTGCCTAGGAGCTGTCCCCTCCCTACGGAAGGAAATAACGGCAACACGGGAGAGCACTGAGACTGTCCTGGGGCTGCAGGGGCAGCATCAGGGCATCAGACGGGGGTGGTGGCTATTGCAGCCACTGGGCAGGTAGGGAGGAGCCAGCAAGCCCACTCGGCTATGGTGCAAGGAGTGTGGAGCCAGCACTGAGGGCACGCTTAACATCAGCCACACCTCGTACCACTGCATGGTCACCAACCTCGCATTCACACAACTCCACCCACTTTCTAAAACTTACTTTAGAAACCGCACATTCTACTGTACATACATGCCCATAGCCTGGTGGGTAAGGGCACCATATCCCACGTGGCTGACCATTCTACTGTACATACATGCCCATAGCCTGGTGTTTAAGGGCACCATATCCCACGTGGTCGACCGCAGCACGAGTCCCAGTGACTGAGAAAACATGCTGGGCACGCGTGTCCATGCGCAGAATCCCAACAGGATGGAGAAGTGGCCACGCCCCACTGGGGGTTCTTTCTCCCTCAAGAGGCAGTACACCCTGTCAATTTATTGTTACGTGCACCATGTGCTCGTGGGGGCGGGGGTGGGGGTGAGAAATCCATCCCCGGGGAGGTTGGCCACGACAGTCCCTTCTCCATCCTCTCAGGCTGGTGCACACACATAATCACGTACCCAGCATGTTCAAGCCACGTCCACGCCTCGAACCATGGAGTCTGCCATACGGGATCCAGTTGCCTTTACCCTCACAGCTGTTAGCTGCAGGCAGTCTCCAAGAGAGGAATTAAAAGCCGCTTCTCTTGTCAAGCTGGGGACTAACTGGGCCTGTGACTCAGGACCTCTCTGATGTCCAAGAGGTAACTAAAGCATCTCAGGTGCCCCTGGAGTTTCACAGCCCTCCCTGGAGCCAGCAAGGGTCTGGACAGATGTGGCCCTCTGGAGTCCTCACGTGGGCAGCAGCAGAGTGCTCCCTTCCAGGGGGAGCCCCACACAGCGGCAGTGCCTTTGCTCCCCAGGCAGGGTCATGGGGTACGGTGATACTGCTCTGGGTTCTTTTCTGCCCTCCATGTGGTTTGGGGATTTGGGGCCCTCCTTTCATCCTTGAATTCTGCTGGGGAGGTCTGAAAAGCAGGCTTATTCACTGGTTTTGCTTGCAGAGATCTGATAAAGTTCAAAGATGGGGCTCTTTGAATGCCACACCAGAGGCTGAAAACACCAACTGAGCTATCCCAGACAGCAGCACCCTTGCAGAGCAGAACAGGGCAGGGCAGGGCAGGGCAGGGCAGAGGAGCTGCGGCTGGCCCGCAGCTGGCCAACGAACTGCCTGGCTCCTGTGAGGCCCCTCAGCTGCTGACCCAGACCCACTTGCCAGGGGCCCAGGGCTGCCGTCATTACCCACCAGTTGTTCCTTTGCATAAAGGCTCTGCACTCTGAAACTGGGCAGGACAGGCAGTGGGCACTCAACTCCCTGGATTAGTTCAGCCACTCCCACAAAGGGCCCGTTTGTGCGGGCTTTGCAGCAGAGGGCCTGGGTAGCCTACCTTTGACTCTGTCGGTGATTACTCAAATGCTGTCTCCTCAAAAGCACAGTGGCACATCTTGTCACAAACCAGCATCAGCCACTGTCGGCGACCCTCCAACACCTGCTTGTCAGGAAGAGGGGAGGGCAGTGTGCACCCTCACCTGGGCATGCCAGGCCCTGGCCTGCTGTCCAGTGGCCCTTGTCCTTCTCTCTGGCCAGGGGCCATACAACTAAGATGGCACTTGAGAATCTGGGTTAGTCCACATAAGAATCACTGCTCCATACAGCCTGGAAAATGGAAACCGTGCCACGGCTCACACCTGGTTTCCATTCTGGGTGAGGGCGTACGCTCAGCCGAGCCGAGCCTTGAAGGCCAGCTGGGCCTGCCTGTTACAACAGCCACATCCCTGCTCCCAACACACAAGTGTATTCCCAGGGGTCTTGGAATTAAGTCCCAGTTCCTTATACTTAGGAGCCATGGTCACTTTTTAAATCTTCTAAAAGCTCTGGACCTCCCCTATAAAAAAATGGCCCAAGCACCTGCTAAAGTCCCCTGAAGCCTTCCCATGTACCCCACTTTACTCTGACAACACATCTTCCTGGTAGAGCCTTTAAAGCTGGGTGGAAAGTCACTGGCTGTCTCTAAGGCCGGCCCTTCACTGTGACGTGCCTGTGGCTCAGGGATACCTGGAGAATGACGGGGAGCTAGGGGAGAGGCAGGAGCCCATGCTCAGTGCAGGTGGGAACGAGGAAGGCACCACGCAGCAACCTTTGCACCAGGGAGAAGTATGGGCCTGGCTCCTGTGGGAGGATGGGGCAGTAAGGCCAGGACTGCCGTGAACAGCAGGGACTCATCTGGTGCTTCGGAAAAGTCATTTAGCTTCTGTGTCCTCCCACGTCAGACCCCTGAAGTCCTGGACTCCGGCATACCCTGAGAGAACCCAGACGGAGACTCTAGGACCCATGAGCCTCCTGCCTCGCCCCACCCTGCCTGGCTCCTCAGCAGCCCCAAGGCGCTGCTGGGCTGCCCTGGCTGCACTTGGAGATGCCAGTCTGCAGCAAAGAGCAGGGCGCTTCCACAGAACCTCCTGTTCCACTGTGAGCTGCCACCCAGAGCCAGTGTGCAGCTGCGGCTGCGGGCAGTCAGGGGACGAGCACAGTGGAGGTGAATTCTCATCATTTTAATGGTCGATAGCCCCCGCTGGCTCTGCACGGTACAGCTGGACAGTATACTGAAAGACCCCCACGTGCCACACCCCTCAGTAGCGTGTGCTTCCATCAACATTCCACTGCCCACACAGACTTCCACAGCCTCAGCCCCTCCTGGCTTATGGAAATCCACATCTTAGTGTAATGAGCTGAAAAACCCCCGGTACACCCGTGATCTGTGTTATTCTTAAAAATAACAAGTATTAACCCAGACACCTTCCCAGGCTCCGCTGCCTCACACCCAGAGCAGACGTGCTGCGGGGCCTGAGCGCTCTGGTCCTGGGGGCTGGGTGTGCTGCCGGCCGGCCGCCCTGCCTGCTGCAGTCATACGGCGTAGAGCTCGTAGATCTTCTTTACACAGTACACCAGGGCGGCCAGTGCTATCGTGTTGTGCAGTCTCTTTCTGTACAGGTCGTCCTTCCGGACCAGCACCACCGGGGTGGAGGAGGTGAGTGTGTGCAGGGGCAGGCGGGACAGTTTGTAGGCGTCATACTCCACTTGGTACTTGCAGCAGGGGTCAAACTGCCAGGAGATTCCATAGAGGGTGCAGCAGGCCAGGCTCACCGCGCCGGCGGGCAGGGAGATGTAGTGGGAGTACTCTAGGGGCAGCGCTAAGGGCGTGAAGAGGCAGGTGGTGCCCGCCAGCACGGCCGTCTTGTGCAGGCAGTTGCCCACGGTGATCCAGCGGGCCGTCTCATCGCCGATGCGGGTGGGCTCGATGACAATGTACTTGTACTGGGCTTCCAGGGCCTGCTCCAGCTCGTACTCGAACTGGTCCTGGGCGTTCTCCCCGTTGTAGATCTCGTGCACGATGTAGCAGTCTGTGGCCGACAAGCTCACCCTTTGGGGGGAGGGAGGGCAGGAGGGAGGAAGAGAGAGACAAGACAGTGAGGCCGAGATGCACTTAACTGTGTTTCCTTACAGCCGCGGAGGAAGTCTGGGCCAGAGGCTCTGAGGGCACAGCTCACCTCGTGTCCAATCTCCAAGAGAGCCCCCAAGAGAATCAGGGGCTTTAGCTGTCTTCTGGAGTGAAACTGTGAACACAGAATGACACCGGGAGGGGAAAGCCTCGATGTCTGAGATGACCGAGTGGCATGTGCACTGGTCTAAGACGCAGCAGAAGGCCCGCCAGGACAGCCGATGACCCCAGCACGATCGACCTCTGCGCAAAACCGAACACAAACAGCAGGAGGCCGAGCAGAATCAGGGGCTTTAGCTGTCTTCTGGAGTGAAACTGTGAACACAGAATGACACCGGGAGGGGAAAGCCTCGATGTCTGAGATGACCGAGTGGCATGTGCACTGGTCTAAGACGCAGCAGAAGGCCCGCCAGGACAGCCGATGACCCCAGCACGATCGACCTCTGCGCAAAACCGAACACAAACAGCAGGAGGTCGAGGCCACAGCAGGGGAGTGGCTGTGGAAGCCCACAGACCCTGGGCCACCCCTGGCCTAAAGAACACAAGGTCCGCCGTGGCTGGCGGAAGACCAAGCTCCTCTTGCTGTCTGGAAGAGCAGGTTGCTTGACAGACCGCCTGGTGGCCGCAGCGGCCCACAGCTCCTCCTGGCACTGCAGACAAGGGCGCCGCCCAGGAGAGCAGAGATCCAGGCTACCTGGGGGAAGCCACTCATTTACCTAAGGAGGCAATGACAAAGCCCAAGAACAGCCATGGCTTTCAGATTCAGGGAGCAGAGGGTCACGAGGACTTCCGAAACAGCCCAGACGATGCCACCAGTTCTGACATAAAGGGCCCCGACAGTGCCGCACGCCTGAGAAACGCCGTCCACGAAGCCACTCGGGGCTGATGTGAACCCCCACTGTGCCCCTGGAGTTGAAGGATGTGACCCTGAGCAGCTGAAGAGGCGCCCAGAGCGCCACGGGAGGCTCAGTCCCAGGGACAGGGCAAAGCAGCACTTAGGGCTGCCTTGGCCCCCTCCCCTGGGACACCAGCCTCACTGCCACTGAGCACGCTTTCCCACACAGCTCGGCCCTTCCTACCTGTCTGGACCCTGTGGCGGATGCCCTGACTCCCAGTGCGTACCGTGTCTCCTGGCTCTGGTTCTCCGCACACTGTGACCAGAGGCCTCCTCTACCGTGCTGCAGACCCAGCACCGAGGCTGCATGGCGCCTGTAGCCAGCACACTCTGCCGGCACGCAAGCCCTCTGCCACATGCCCAGCAGGGCAGCCCTCCCCTCTGCAGCCCCTGGTGTTTGCAAAACAGAGGGCCACATGGCCTAACCCAGCAGCCACACCTGGGTTCCAGCCAGTGTCACGGTGACAGCAGCAGCTGGTGGAGACACCAGTAACCCCAGCCTCTCGGTTCAGCGTCAAGGTAACCGGCCCTCCCTCACAGGCGGCAGCAGCCATGCAGCTGACCGGGCAGGCCCTGGGGAAGATGGTCATGGCACTCCCTTCCAGTGGCTTCCCCGGCAGCCTCAGCACGCCTCTGCCCTGAAATGTTACTTTCCGCACACAGATACGGTAGGCTCCTGGGAGAGGAATTCTTCTAGTGGATCCATAGCCCACCGGTGCTCTCCAGGGTCACATGACATTTGAAAGCCCTGGTGATAGGTGCTGACTGCTGCGAGGGTGAAGCTCTACTCCCAGGCAGGAGCCACCTTTTAATAAAAGGTCCAGCAAAGGGAACTGTAATTAAGCCGGGCTAGGGCTAAGCCTCCTAATTAAATCACAGGCCCTAATTAAACCGGTGCAGGAAGAAGTCATTCCCTGGGGTCGGATAGGCAGCGCCCCCAGTGTGCTGGCAGCTGGGCTTGCCTGTGGGGAAGTGTGGCCCAGGGGGAAGGGTCCGTGTGTGGTTTTAATTCACAGGGGCAAGTGGGGGAAGTCTGGGCCTCAGTCGTTGCTCCCAGGCAGGCCTGGCCGGCACTGCAGCCCAAGGGGACAGGGCCAACCCCACTCCCCTCTGGGACTGGGTGTCCTCTGTGCCCCTGGCAGGCTGTCCACAGTGCTGCCGTTAGTGAGATTGGTCTTGACGAATCTCAGATGTGGGACCCCCCAAAGTCTGGGGATGCTCCTCCAAGAGGAGCTGCCAAGAACGTTCAGGGAGAATGTTGCAGGCAGCGAGCGCTGTTTGGACAGCAGATGGCTGAAGACCGGCAAGGATGGCTGAGTTCCCTGCAGGTGTGCGAAGCTAGAGTGCACTCTGGGACCCTGTTGGTGTGGGGGACGCACAGGGGCTCTGCGGGGCCAAGGGAACCCTCGCTTCCCCTCCTCAGACTCCAGTGTGTTCACAGGCTCGGTACCTTTTTCTTTAGTCACGGTAAAATACAAGGACACTCAGTTATTCAATCAATCTCCAGGCATGTCCATCTTGCAGAACTGAACTCTATCCATTAAAGTGCCCCAGAACCACCACTCGACCTGTCTGAGTCTGACCACGCTGGGGACCTGTGTGAGGGGATCACACAACTGTCCCGTGACTGGCTTACTCACTACGTATCATGTCCTCAAGGTTCGTCCGCGTTGCACCGTGTCAGAACGCCCTTCCTTTTCCAGGCTGAGTACTACTCCAGGTGTGCAGACAGACATTCTGTGTATCCGTGCCATCTGTCAACAACACGCGGTGGCTGCCCCCTCTGACTACTGCGAATAAAGCTGCAATAAACACGAGGGTACACGTATCTGAGTCGCTGCTTCCGACTGTATGGGGTGCACAATCAGAAGTGGAACTGCTGGATCATACACAGTTCCATGTTCACACGTGGAGGAACCACACGCGTGTCCACAGCGGTCGCACCACTGTACTTTCCCACCTATGGTGCAACCACTGTGGGAGGGTTCCGCGGTTCCAATTTCTTCACATCCTCATCAACTTATTTTCTGTTTTGTCTACAGTGAGGGTAGGTAGGTAGGTATTCTAGCACACCACGCCCCGCCGGGCACAGCCTCTGTTAGCTAGGGAGGGAGCAGGTGTGCCACCAGACCTGGCCTGTTCAGGGTGGGCTGCAAACCAATGGTGGGCGGGCCTCTCGCGCAGCCTCTGCCACCAGTGCAGTGTGCCTTCCCCTAGCACTGCTGCAGCTGGGTCTGCAGCTGTTTTTTTTTTTTTTTTTTTTTTTAAGAGGTTTTTGTCTTAAGGCACATGTGCTGCTGGGGAGGGAGGGAGAGGAAGAGAGGGAGGGAGAAAGAGACAGATAGAGACACAGTGAGAGGGAAAGTGAGAAATCACGGGGGGTGGGGGGCACATCACAGTCCCTTCTAGAACCTCCATTTTCCTCTCCCTATCTTGGGCACGCACACACACACACACCATTTCGAGTTTGAAGCCACCAGGTCCAGGACCCAAACCACAGTCAGCTATGTGGGAGTCCAGCAACATAACCACTACGCCATATGCTGGTCCCTGCTTTTGCATTTTTTAAAAGAATTATTTATTTATTTAATTCCATTTGTTATTACTATTTTTTTTTCTTAATTTGGCCAGAGAGAGAGACAGGGAAAGGGAAAGGAGAAAGGAAGCTGCCAGGTTCAGGACTCAAACCGCAGTTGGCCATGTGGGGATCCAGCGCCTTTAGCCACCATGTCATGTCACCTGCCAGCCCCACTTTGTATTTTTAATAGCAGTCATCCTGGGCCAGTCGACTGCATGGGGGTTAAGGAAGTGATTCCACATGGACTGCACAGTTCGAGTTTGACAATCGCACTGTGTGCATGTGTGTGCATGCCCAAAATTCTAAAATGAGATGGGATCTTGGCGTGATCATTTTTCCCCCACACCAAGGGTGCTATCTCAGTTTCTCTGCTGAGTGCACATGCCCTCTGGCAAAATTTTTTCTTTCTTTTCTTATGTTTTTGCCAGAGGGCATATGTATTCTACAGAGACAGGTCCTGCCCGGGGGGGGATGGCCAGGCCACAATCCCTGCTACGTTCTCCTCTTGGGATTGTGGGCACCCATGTACATGTATCTGATGTTAATTTAAAAGCCACTGGGTCCAGGACTCGAACCACGGTCAATAACGTGGGAGTCTAGCACCTTAACCACCATGCCAGCTACTGGCTCCCAAATTAAAAAAAAAAAAAATAGTAGCCATCCTTATCTCACTGTGCTTTCTGAGCTTCACTGAGACAGAATTCACAGACCACACAACCCTCCCATGTACAGTGACGGTGGGGTGGCTCAGCTCCATCAGAGCTGTGCAACCAGCACCCAGTCTCAGTGCATTGGCATCAACTCACATACCCCCATACCCCTCGGCAGTACCCTTATTTCCCCAGACCTTCCCTGGCCCTGGCAACCACCAGCCTGTTTCCTAACTCAATTTGCCATTTCTGGGCATTCCACATAGATGGAATCACAGTGAAGTGTGAAGTGTGTGGTCTTTATGGCTGGAGTCTTTCACTTAGCATCGTGTTTTCAAGGGTTATCATGTCACAGCAAGTTTATTATTGTTTACATGTTTTGAACATAACTTTCGACATGTTTAACACAACTTTGAACAATCTCAGAGAGAGCCCTACGGGAGGATGCATCAAAGGTGCTACACATGCAAAAAGGTCAGCGTGGTTTGTTTTCTGACGGTGGCCTAACAAGGCTAACTTACAAACTTTCTTTTTCCTCATGCTTTTCTGGAATTCTCAAAAAACTAGATAAACACGTGTTTCCAACTCTTTCTTTTTTTTTTGCCAGAGGGCTTGTATATTCACCAAAGAGAGACCAAGAGGGGGAAGACGGAGAAAGCACCGCAGTGGGGTGTGGTCGTGCCAAAATCCCATCTCCTTCATTTCCCCACCCTGTCGGGATTTGGGGCATGCACGTACACGTGCCCGCCATGTTTCACGAGCCACTGGGCCCGGGACTCAAAGTGTGTAAATGGCCGTGTGCTTCCTTCATAGTGGGGAAATACTTGGACACTCTTTTTGAAAAGAATCCTAGTCCATAACCCTCTTCGCCCTTCCCGCGGGTGAAGAGACCAGGTGTCCAGGGGGCCTCCACTGCCGAGGAGAGCAGGAGACTGCTCCCTTGCTGGTGCTGTGGAAGAGCCTCGGGGAGCACAGGTAGCCTCTGGTGGCCGAGGTGTCGTGCTGGTCTCACCCCGAGTCCTGACCAAAAGGAGAAGACAATCTGCTTCCGCGTGTCACTCGCACAACTGCCCTGCCAGCCGGAACTGGATGTAAGCACCTGCCCCAGCCCACGTCCTGGAGGGGGCTCAGGGATCACAGCAGGATTGAGGTGTGGTCCCCCATCTCAGGCCGTTCAGAGGAAGCCGCCCACTGGGAAGGCAGAGCCTGTGTTCCCATCTCAGTGTCCCAGCATGGGCTGAAGACGGCGAGTCCCCAGACAGCAGTGGTGAGTGAGGGGAGAAGGGGTGACAACTAAGGGAACCGAGGTCCAGCTCAGGTTGCTTTTCACTTCATAGTGCTACTTACAGGTGGCCACTTGGTCACCTGTGCACAAGGGGCTGGATGGACTCTACTCCACCCCAGGCCAAGAAAACCCACTTCAGATCAACCATGGACTGCTTCCTCAGGAGGCCGAGAAATACAGAAATGCGGAGCAGTGAAATCCTGCACCACAGACCTACAGCCAGGTAGGGGAACAGAAGGCACAGGTGTGCAGCCCAGACACTGAAGACGGCTCTCGATGGTCCAAGAAACTTGCACAGAGCACCTGACGCTTCCCGTTTCCGGAGAGCACCGCCCCATCCCATGCGCTGGTAACCGAGCAGCTTCTGTGCTCCCGGAATACAGACACGATGCCCCAGGAGTGGGAGCCAGGCCCGGGTTCCGATCCCCCAGTACTTGCTGGCTCTGTGCTCGCCCTGATCCCACTGTGCTGACAGGTCTCGGAGCAGGCGTGCACACCCAGGTGGCGGCGGCAAGTCTGCATCCTGTGCAGGGCACGTGGTGTTTGCAATTATTAGGTCATCGGGAAAACCATGGTGTATTTTCCTGTTTTTCTATGCAAAAATACATAATGCTTTCCCAACAACTCAAAAAATTAATTAGAATTAGGTAAAATAAAGAGTGCAGATGTACAGACCCATGTGGCTCAGGGCCACACGAATGGACAGCAGGGACATCTGAATGTTGTCATAGCAGAAAGTCCCACTGGGCAGCCCTGACTTAAAGAACTGCGGTGACTGCTATGTCAGCTTCTCCCCAGAACTCTGCGCCTAAGCTACTGTGGCACCAGGGACAGAACAGGGTGGCAGCTGGGAGGTTGCTGCGCACTCGCTCCCAGCCTCTTCCGCCACCACAGGCCTGCAGCACAGAAGACCAACCCAGCCTTGGCCTCGGCACGGCCTGCTGCCCTGGATACTAGACCAGCCATCCCCTCTTCTGGCTCCTCACCAGAATGTGGCCGAAAGGGCAGAACCACCAAGGCACAAATGCGCACAGCGGTGACCCAGGGTGCTTGAGCGAATCTGGGAAAACAGAAACTCACCCTGCAGATGCGAAGGCGCGTCAGGGCTGAAGAGGAGGCACCAAACAACGCCCAGCGGCGGTGCGCCCCGTCCGGCTAAACCAGTTGCCTACACAACCCAGGGGCTAAGTGGCAACGGCTCAGGGCAAACCTCATGTCTGCTCATCTAGTGCAGACCAAACACTGGAGACATTTCCACCACCGAGAGCCAGAACGGGAGTCTTTCAGAGAAAGGAAGCACGGTAAAACCTTCAGTCCTCAGTACTAAAGAAGGGTCAGGACAGAAAGCACCCCCACTAGGAATGTGACCCAACCTGCCCACGTGGCTTATGCCCCACCTGTCTGGCAGGACTGGGAGCTAAATCTGTCACCATCTGGGACCACATGTATCTGAGCTCACTGATGAAAGCAAAGCTCACTAGCTGGCCCCATGTTCTACTGGTTAAGGAAGCTGGATCCCACGTGACCGACCATACAGCTCAAACTCCTACCCTCATGGCTTGGGAAACATGCCAGGCATGTATGTTCATACCCCAAGTCCTGCAGGATACAGAAACAGAGAAGAAAGGATTGCGGCATGCCCACACCACACTCGGGAGTACTTTCTCCTCTCCCTCTGTCAAGCAGACAGGCCTTCCCTCTGGAAAATTAAAAACAAAAGCAAGGGCGAGGCTCTCAGAGAGGAGGCTGCTGTCCTAAGGAATAATGTGGAATGGGGAGCCAGAGAGTTGGAGGCCAGTGCCCTGGTGGTTAAGGGAGCCAGATCCCACACAGTTGACTATGGTTTGAATCCCAGCCCTGACCACTTCAAAAACATGCCGGGCATGTATGCATGTGTGTACAAAATCCCAACAGGATGGAGAAATGAAGAAGGGATTGCACTGAGACCACACCCCACTGGGGAGTCCTTCTTGGTTTCTCTGGCAAGCACACACACCCTCTGGCACCGCAGAAAACAGAAGTATGGGATGGGAAGATGTGGGAAGAACCCCAATGACCTGGCTGCCCAAAAGTTGCTGGGACAGATGGCTGCGCCAGCCAGGGAGGGAGAAGCCACAAGAAATAACCCTAAACTCCGGACAGTCAGTCTGCCAGACCCAGCTCTCTGAGCACCCCTGGCTGTCTAAAGCACCCAGCAGTGACCAGAAGCAGGTTGAGCGCATCGCGGCATGATTATAAAAATGGGAATTTAGCACACACAGCTGTACTCATTCTAATAACCACAGAGTAACCAAGCAGCCCCAGGAAGATGGGGCCGCAGGGGTGTCTGTGAGCTGCTCTGAGTGGCGCACAGGTGGCAGAATACTCAGGTCCCCACGATTGCTTGCCTAGATGGGCAGGTGTTTCTCAGAGAGGCCGTGGGGATAAGAGGCGGCTGCTGGCTGGGCCTGCTGTCTGTCAGTGCTGAGTTCCGCACAGGAATTCACGTTACAACTCGGAGCCTGCTGCTCTTCACTATGGCCTGTTGATTCCCTCAATTCAATGGAGCTGAGAGGAAAACCAACACGCAAGCAGCTATCATTTTGCAATTGCCACCCCTCCTATCTCAGTCTAGACCAGCACCGCCCAGATCCGAACTTCCTATGATGCTGGAATGTTCTCTGTGCCATCCAACACAGTAAAAAACAGCTACTGAGCACCAGAAATGCGGCCAGTGAGACTCAGGAGTTGACCTTTTCATTTTCTTCCACTGTATTCACTTAATTGTCACATACAGCTAGTGGCTAAGTTGTTAATTCAGTAAATTCACCTCTAGTTTTAGAGCTGTGTTTCTAGACTCAAGAACGAGGTAAAGCAAGAACCGAACGCTGCAGACTCTGTGCTGATGGCAAAACACTTGTGGACAACCTGGCTCTAGGCAGGGCCTTGAAATACAAGCAGCTTCGGAGTTTGCAGCTGAGGGCAAATGGGGCAAGTCTGCCCAAGTGTTGCCCTGCTCCAGCCCCTGCCCAAACCAGTGTTCCTTCGGTTTCATGCGAGAACAGATGCCAGCCAGGTATGTGTGCAGCAACTCACAAAGTGCTCTTCTCGTGAGGAGCTGCGATCTGAGTCAGCACAATGGGCCGTGGAACGAAGTCATTTACGAGTGTCATGAACAGCCTACTTTGGTCCAAGAGCCAACAGGACACTCAGCCTCGTAATCCGCAGTGCTGGCTCATGAATCCAGTCTGTCTCACCTGAACAGCCGTGCCCACAGCTGAGAGGGAATGGAGATGTGCCCAGAGCCCCGCCGGCAGCCCAAGGTCAGTTACGTTTCCATGCCCTGCTCAGTGCCGGAGGATCGTAGGAGAGTTGGAGAGTTGGGCTCGGGCAAACGACTCTTCTAATAGAACCTACCTAGGGCCTCACAGCAAAGGGAAACAGCGGGTGGCCTCCAGTCAAACACCAAGTTATCTGGAAGAAGGGCAGTTGGTGACACTTGAACCGCGAAACCAAAATGCCCTTTCCTTGGCCAACATGCAACACCTACATGTGTGAACAGAAGCTTCCGTTCCAGGCTGAAAGTTACAGTGGGAACACCTACAAAGACCAGGCAGGGAGCTGCAGTGAGCCAGTTGCAGGCTGGACTGGGAAGTGCAGACCCTGACCAAGAAGTTGACTCCAACCCTGCTTCTCTATATCAAATCTGCTGCAACTCACTCAGATCCTCTCTCTCTCTCTCTCTCTTTTTTTTTTTTTTGGAGAGGTTTTTGCTGTAGGGCGCATGCGCTCGCCAGAAAGAGAGAGAGAGAGAGAGAGAGAGAAAGCAAGAAATAAATCACCGCGGGGATAGCCACACCACAGTCCTTTCTCCTCCATTCTCCTCTTGGGATTTTGGGCATGCACACACATGCGCACAGTGTGAGTTTTAAGCTGCTGGGTCCAGGACTCAAGCCATGATTGGCCATGCGGTCGACTACATGGGAGTCCAGCGACATAGCCATTACGCTAACTGCTGGTCCCGTCATTCAGATTCTCTTAAAAACGGCTATGGTTCAGAGCCAACAGGTGGTGTAGTGGTTAAGGAGCTGGACTCCCATGCAGTCAACTGCAGTTTGAGTTCCAAACCCAATGGGTTAAAACTCACACTGGGTGCACATGTGTGTGTGCCCAAAATTCCAAGAGAAAATTGGAGAAGGGACTGAAGCATGGCCATCCCCCTGGGGGTTGAATTCTCACTTTCTGTCTCTGTCTCATTCCAGGGTATGTATATGCCCTATAGCAAAAATATCTCACTCAAAAAAACAACAAAACTGCTGTGATTCAACAATCAAGGGCTGGATCTAGCCTATGAAATGCTCATTTACAAACTTTGTTTTGAATTGACACTGTCTCAAGCCAAAGGAAAAATAATTCCCAGTATCTATCTTGGATTGATCACAGTATAACCTTTGCTGGCAAGGCTCTCCCACACCAAGTCAGTGGCATCCCTATGTGGGCCTTCTAGTTGTTTCATCCAGTTAAGGAAGAAAGCTTTTCTGATACTGACTTTTTTTTTTTTTTTTTTTTTGCCCAGGGCACATGCATTTGCCAGAGACAGGGAGAGACAGAAAGAAAAGTGAGACAGGATCCCTCAGAAGGGATGGCCATGCTACAGTTTCTTCTCTTCCAGTCTCCTCTAGGGATCTGGGGCACAGATGCACATGTGCCAGGCATGATTTTCAATCTACTGGGTCCAGGACTCAAACCACACTGTAGGCCAGGTGGGATTCAGCCGCCTTAACCTCCATGCCAACTCCAACTTTTCTAAACAGGGTATTCCCTATTACTAAACGGATCAATGTTTGCATTAAGGATTTTGAAGACATTCGCCAGTCTTTAAGGGTATCTGGAAACCTTCAAGGAAATTTATTTCAACAGTCTGATCTATGAAATATCAGAGGAGAGTTAGAAAAACAAAATCTGTTTGCACTGTTTTTCCAAGGAGGAGGAAATACAGAATGGACACTGTTGGATAAGCTGAGCTTTAGAATAAAATGGGAGCTAAAGGGTTAGATCGCACCCGCCCTACAGGAGGCCGGGCAAAGCCCTCTCCAAGCAGGAGCGTGAACCAACGCAATCACTGAAGAAAAGAAATAACGCTGAGTAGTTGAGAAACAGCGCTTTTCTGTTTGGCAATCCTCCCAAAAAAGTTAAAAAGAGAGGAGAAGCAAAACTTTCCTTTCTGGCTGACCCCTGCTATGCCGATGGGGCCTTAGCAGAGCGAACAGACAGCTTCATTCGGCCGGCCCCACCGACATGCATCCTCTCCCAAACTTCTAGTGGCTTCTACGAGCCGAAACTGCTTTCCAGAAGCAAAAACTGCAATTTCAACGAGATGCGGAAACACCCCAGTCTCCCAGGGAAAGCGGGGGTCTCTAAGACACCGAGGGGAACGCAGCTCGTGCTCCCTTCCGCACACGCTCGTCTGGGAAGGTCACGCCAAAGGACTTCCAGAGCGGAGCACTTGCCGAGAGCCCGGGGCGGCCCATCTCCTCCCGGCGGGCGGCCGCTCTGCCCCTGCGGAGGCTCTGCCCCTGGGGAGGCCCGCTCCCCGAGGGCGCCCCCGCCTTCGCCCTCGCCCTTCGTCGCCACGTCCCGGCCGCGGCCGAGATGGCCAC
>NW_006198617.1:497456-508473 GCF_000334495.1 Tupaia belangeri chinensis | reverse complement strand
GGCCGCCCGGCCTGCCCGGCCGCGCCTGGCCCCCTGGGCGCGGGGGTCTTGCCGCCCCGGGGGTCCTGCTCGCACGTGCTGGTGGCAGGCGCAGAGGCTGGAAGCAGAGAGGGCCGTTGCTGCGAAGGGAACGGAGTTGTGCGGGAGGGGAACCTTTTCAGAGAGGGCCGCTGGCCACTGTTAGATCGGCCCCTGCCACGCGTCACACTCCGGCCCGGCTGCCGCAGCGCCAGCGCAGGTCCCGTTGCAGGATCTTTGAAGGCATCTGCCGGGCAAGCCTTCCCACCACAGCGGTGCCCAAGACTTCCACTTCCCAGTCTGGACACTCTGTAAAGAGGCAGGGTCAGGACGGGCCAGCCCCAGCCCAGAGATACCCAAAGGCTGCCGTCCCAGGCCAATGCACACTTCGCAGCTTGTGAACTTACACGTCCACACACAGTGTTGCTGGGGATACATTTTGGCCACGTAAAGATCTGAGCAAAAATGGGGCTGGCAGGTGGAGCGGTGGATAAAGGTGCTGGATTCCCACATGGCCGACCACGGTTTGAGTCCCGGACCTGGTGGCTTGCTTTCTGCTTTCCCTTTCTTTCTGTCTGGTCAAATATAATAATAATAAAAAATAATAATAAATGGAGTTGAATAAATAATTATTTTTTGAAAATCTGAGCAAAATTAATGCAGAAATCTCCAGGTTGGGAGCCAGGAAGAAGCTCTTGCACCTCACACTTGATGGAATTCTGCAAGCCAGAGCAGGGGGCTGGCAGGTGTAGACAGATTATCATCATTACGGATTCCGTTTTTTAGTTTTTTTCTTCCAGCCCCCATCCAGCAATAAGTTTAGCTCCTTAAAAGCCTCTCTGCCCCTCGTTACCTACAGGGTATAATATAAGCTCCTTAGCAAAATCTGGAAACCCCTCCGTAGTCTGGAGTTTGCCTACCCCTCCAACTTCAAGTGCCTCCCTTTCCCACTTGGAACTTGCCATGCAAGTAAATTTTGCGGGTTTGAGCCAGCAAGTGGTGTAGTGGTTAAGGCGCTGGACTCCCATGTTGTGGACTATGGTACAGGTCCTGGAGCTGTTCGCTTGAAATTCACGCCCGGGACGTGTGCATGCATGCTCAAAATCCTAAGAGAGAATGGAGGAGAAGGAATTGCAGCGTGGCCATTCCCCCTGTGGGGTGATTTCTCCCTTTCTATCTCCCTCTTTCTTTCCAGTGAGTACATGTGCCCTATAGCAAAGAAAAAAAAAAAACTGAAAAAAAAAATGTCAAGAGGCTTTGTGGGTTCCATGTTTTCCCTCAAATGCCTTTTGTCCCTGGCCAGTTTCTGTGCTACAAGACCCTGTGCCTGCCTGGTCTCTGGGAAGTACCTGCTCTTCCAGTTTGGTCATACAACCAATATGTTGCCCTATTATCATGTCACTATGGCTTTTCTCTGGGCCGGAGATTACGAGGGCATCCGAGGGATCCTAAAACACCTGGCCTTGAAGCATGGTTCCACCGTTCTGGATCGGGGGCTGCTTATACAGCTGCTGTTACTCAGGTTCCACCTTCCTGACGCATGGGATGGTCATATCCCTCCCCTCAGGATCTGACACATGCGCACAGTTTAAACAGCACACTTGTGTACTGATTGGTATGTGAGCCAGGTGCTGTTGTGTATTTTAAATGATTTAACTTTTTTGATCTTTACCACAATCCCACGAAACCAATACAGGAATTATCAACATTCCCATTTTGCAAATGAGGATTCCAAGTTCCCAAGGACCTGAGTGACATGCCGAGGTCACATTGCCAGTCAGGAATGGCACCAGGGTTTGAACGCAGGCTGTTAGGTTATGCTATGCTGACAGGTAGCTTGAGCTCAGAAATGCTGTGGATAAGGAGGCAGGTTCCGGGTGTATGTCTAGTGCACAGAGTAATTGTAAGTGCTCAGATGGCTGTGGACCTAGGAGGGTCTTTACTTTCAAATTCTGAATGGCCCTTTACTTCTGACTCGCCACCTTAAGCTGAGGTCCCCACAGTGTCGTCTGTTGATTACTGTTAGTGTGCAGCAATACTCAGCTCTTTCTGGAAAGTTCACAGCCAGGTCGCTTCTCAGCACCTAGTGAAGGCACAGCCTGACTGGTGGAGATGGAAATTCCCGAGGGCTCCCAGGCAGTGGAGGTTCCTGATGAGCTTCCTGAATTGCCCACCAGGAGTTAGCCAATGAGAAGGGCATGTCCTAACTGGTGCTCAGTAATAACCTGCTACTGTCTCTACTGTACTTTTCACTCACCCATTTTTTTAAAAGAACTATTTATTTAGATTCATTTGTTATTTTTTTAATTAATTATTTAATTTTATTTGTTCATTCATTTATCTTATTTTGACCAGAGAGAGACACACACAGAGAGAGAGGGAGGGCAAGTGAGAAGGCAAGCCACCACATCCAAGACTTGAACTGTGGTCAGCCATGTGGCAATGTCTAGCACCTTAATCACCACGCCACCTGCTGATCTCCCAATTATTATTATTATTATTTTAAGTTGCTCACCAGAGAGAGACAGACTATTATTATTATTATTATTTTAAGTTGCTATAGAACATGTGCTCACCAGAGAGAGACATAGACTAAGAAAGTGAGAAAGAAAGCCACCAGGTCCGGGACTTGAACCGTAGTCGGACATGTGGGAGTCCAGTACCTTAACCACCATGCTACCTGTTGGTCCCTCCATTTTTTTTTCAAGAGTTTCTTGCTATAGGTCATGTGTGTTCACTGGAGAGACATAGGGAGACAGAGACAGAAAGGGGAAATCACCCCACAGGGGGAATGGCCATGCTGCAGTCCCTTCTCCTCTCAGGATTTTGGGCACATTCAGGTGCCTGGAGTGAGTTTCAAGTCCCGGAACTGGTCAGCCTCGTGGGGGTCCAGAGAAGTAACCATCATGCCATCTGCTGGTCCCCATTTATCCCTTCTTATAAGAAATAATTGCTGAAGACATACTCTGTGCTAGATACTCTTTCAGAGACAGAGGTACAGCATTTAGTAAAACAAGCTGGTCTCATAGGCTGTACATTCTGGTGGGATAAACAATAAATATTTGCACAGAGTGATTAAGTACCAAGAAGAACAGAAATGGATTGGTGTAAGGGAGTGACTTAGAGATTGTGTTTGGTAAGAAGTTTTTCCAAAAGGTAACAACACGTGAGTGGGGCCTGAATGAGCAGAGCAGGTGAAGGGCTGGAGAAAGAATGTTCCGCACAGAATAAATGCTCCCTGGTGCACATGGGCTTCGAGTGGCCCAGTAACAGCACCAGGTGACTGGAGCATGGTGAGTCAGGAGTGGCACTTTTGTCTGCTTTGGTTAAGTCACTTTCCTTACATTTTTGGGGGGTTTTTTGTTTTGCTTTTTTCCTACAGAGAGATTTTGGCTACAGGGCGTGTGTGCTTGTCGGAGAGAGATATAAAAAGAAATCACCCTGACTGTGCTGTAATCCCTTCTCATTCTCCTCTCTGGATTTTGGGCATGCACGCACACGTGCCCTGCATGAGTTTTAAGCCACCGAGTCTGGGACTTAAACCACAGTTGACTATGTGAGAGTCGTAACCATTATACCTTGTGCTGGTCCTGAATTTTAGTTTTTTCAACTCTAAAATGGAGTAAGTTTTACCCATACTAGCCAGTGTCTAGTTGAGAAAAAGACCACCCTAGGCATTGCAAATAAGGAATTGACTACAGGGCATTTACTCAGGTCCTACAAGGCCAGGAGAAACAACAGTGCAATAAAGACACTGAGGACTGGTAACTGGAGGTGGCTTCTAGAACCTTGGGAGCTGGAGGAGCCAGAGGAAAACTAGCGTTTCCAGAAACCCCGATTCTTGAGCTCCACTTGCTAGGGGATCGGAGAGCATAAAGCTGCACCACCATTCTAGCTTGTGGCACCAGAAGCCAGAGACTGGAATAGCTCTTCCCTTCCTCCCGTCTCCCAGACTCCCCCAGTGCCTGCTCTTGGCAGTCAGCTGGTAAGGGAATCTGGATAGGTAGTTTGCAGACCTTCAACCTGGCCATAAAATAGAGCACAGAACGGTTAAGTGTGGGGACGAAGACAGCGCTACCACGTGCCGCCTATCTCACGGGGCTGTGCTGAGTAGACATTAGTGTGTGCTCAATAAATGGTGCCCTTTCTTAGACCTCTTAGCACATAGCCATTCAGGGAAAGGCAGATCTGAAAACATCTTTGGTATATTTTAACACAAATTTTGAACTTAAGGTTAGAAGTATCAAAACCATCTATCTATTTATTTTTGAGAGAGATTTTTGCTATAGGGCACTTGTGCTTGCTGGAGAGACAGAGATAAAAGAGACAGAAAACAAGAAATCACCCCCCATGGGGGATGGCCATGCCGCAATCCATTCTCCATTCTCTCAGGGCTTTAGGCATGCACACACATGTGCCTGGTGTGTGTGTTAAGCCAACAGGCCCAGGACTCAAACTGTGGTCAACTGTGTGAGAGTCCAGTAACATAACCATTATGCCATCTGCCGGTCCTTCAAAAAATATTTTTAAAATAGAATTTTAAGGAGTCAGCGGGTGGTGTGGTGATTAAGGTGCTGGACTCCCACATGGCAGACCATGGTTTGAATCCCAGACCTGGCGGCTTTCTCTCTCTGTCTCTTTCTCTCTCTCTCTCTTGTGCAAAATTAATAATAATAATACATAAAAATTAAATCTTTCTTTAACATTTTCATCTGAATGGGTAATACAGTTACATGGTATAAAATTCAAATTATGAGACAATATACAGAGAAAGTAAATTTTTCTTACCCCACATTTCCAGTACCTAGTTCTCTCCACCCCTGTCAGCACCCTCCAGAGTCTATCACTGGCTCTTTTCTTAAGCATCCTCTACAGATATCCTCTACATAGGCAAACAGCTCCATAGGCTGATTTATTTATTTAAAGTTCTTTTCCCCCTAGAGCGCCTGCCCTGCTCCGTGCCTGGGTGTTTGTTTTCCACAGAACTATACCATGGCGCTCACCGTGCAGTGGTGCAGTAGTGCAGGCCTGAGGTCCCCACAGGACACTGCAGTCCATTGTCTAGACAGGGCCTGATTTTATCAGCCAGCCTCCCGGCGGGCCTCTGCCGTCTGCCGTCTGCCGTCTCGGAGTGCTGCAGCGAGAGCTCGCACCGCTTCCTGCTGGGCCAAAGGCTGTGAGCTGTGTGACCCTGACCAGTGCCACCCAACTGCTCGCTCTACCAGCAACATCTCACAGCACCCGTCCGCAGACGCCTTATCTTTGCCAGTCCGATAAGGGCAAGGGGCTCTTTTCCTGAATGCCATGTGGTATCCTGCATGACATCCCGGGACAGATTAAAGGTAAAAGGCATTCGTGGAAAACAGTTGGGATCCGAATGAAGTCTGGAGTTTAGTTAATAGTAATGTGCCAATCAGGGTTTCTTAGTTTTAACACATATACCATGGCTATAGGAAACTGTGCTATTTCTGCAACTTCCCTGCATATCTAAAATTATCCCTGACAAAGTTTCTTTTGAAAAATAGTATCTCGAGACCAGCAGATGGTGTAATGGTTACATCACTGAACTCCCATGAAGTCAACAGCGGTTCGAGTCCCAGACCTGGTGGCTTAAAACTCATGCGGGGCGCGTGTGCATACATCCCCAAAATCCTGAGAGGGGATTGGAGGAGAGGGGATTGCAGCATGGCCATACCCCCAGGGGGGTAGGTTTCTTGCTTTCTGTCTCTCTGGTGGACGTGTGTGCCCTCTAGCAAAAATCTCCCTCTTAATAAAAATAAATAAATAAATAGTGATATCTTATTCTACATAAAATTTGCATTTCTCTTATTATGAGTGAGATGGAACATCTTGAATCTGATGCTTTTTTTTTTTTAATGTGACCTTAGTGGTGTTTATTCTGAGGCCAAAATGTCAATCACTTTTTGAAAAAAATTATTTGCACTGCTTTTCTAATTCCTGTCACTTGACACTGGTGGGTTCTTTTGGGACCAGCTGTTGGCATAATGGCTATGTTGCTGGACTCCCATGTAGTCAACCATGGTTCGAGTCCCAGACCTGGTGGCTTAAACTCACACCGGACACGTGTGCGTGCATGCCCAAGATCCCAAGAGGAGAATGGAGGTGGGTTGGTTTTTTTGTCTTGTTTTTTTAATGTTTTTGCTATATGGCATGTGTACTCACGGAGAAAGACAGAGGGAATGTGAGAAATCACCCTCCCTCTTCCTGGGGATAGTCATGCCACAATCCCTTCTCTATTCTCCTCTTGGGATTTTGGCCATGTACGCACACGTGCCCAGTGTGATTTTCAAGCCAACAGGTCTGGACTTACCTTCAAAGTCAGCCATGTGGGATCCAGTGCCTTGACCTCCACACCTCTGGCCCAGTCTTTTTTTATTTTTAATACTAGAGAGTATGAAAGAGAAAGAAAAAAAGCATTCTCCGACAAGACCTGGTCATGCTACAATCCGTATTCCTCCAATTCTCCATTCTGTAGTTTCCTGGGGACACAGGTGCACTTACCATGTCTTTTAAGCTGACAGAGCCAGGATTCAAACCCTGGTTGTCCACGTAGGATCCCACTTCTTTTTCACAGTGCCCAAACACTGCACTGTGAGGCCGGCTCCTGATACTGTTTCTTACTCCTTCACATTAATATGCAGCTTCAGTATCTTCCCCCCTCTGGTGGTGTATTTTCACTCTGCAGAACCTTATTTTTTCTTTTCAAAAATTTTGCCAGAAGGGGGACCAGCAGCTAGCGTAATGGCTATGTCGCTGGACTCCCACGTAGTTGACCGCGGTTTGAGTCCTGGACCCAGTGGCTTAAACTCACACCGGGCGCGTGTGCGTGCGTGCCCAAGATCCCAGAGGAGAATGGAGGAGAAGGGATTGCGGCGTGACCATCCCCCTTGGGGGGTGATTTCTCACTTTCTATCTCTCTATCTCTCTCTGTCTGTCTGGCAAGCACACACTCCCTATAGCAAAAAACCTCTCCAAAAAAAAAAAAAATTTTGCCAGAGGGCATGTGCACTTGCCAGGGAGAGAGAGAGAAAGCAAAAGGAAAGCATCCCGTCATGGGGAATGATCACACAGTCCCTTCACCTCCATTCTCCTCTCTGGATTTTTGGGCATGCACACACATGTGTCTGGCATGCTTCTCGAACTGCTGGGTTGGGGACTCAAACTGCACAGTTGACCATTTGGGATTGCCTTAACCAGGACACCGAGGGCTGGCCCAGGATCTTGTTATTCAGTTGCAAAAGTAAATACGGGGCCAGCAGGTGGCATGGTGGATAAGATGCTGGACTCCCACATGGCTGACAGCGGTTCGAGTCCCAGACTGGTGGCTTACTCTCTCACTTTCTCTCTCTGTCTCTGTTGCCCATAGCAAATTAATAATAATAAATTTTTTAAATGTTTAAAATCATAATACCTATCAAATGAAACAAGATTGGGATATATAAAAAGATGTCACTAATTTCCCACCTCACCACGCACTGCTCTGATCCTAGCAAATTAATAGTGTGCTGTGTATCCCATCTTCTTAAATTCTAAACCACACACAGAGAAGTATATCTTTACTTTTTAATAAAAATAAGGGTACTCTACATTCCTCTTCAACCTCCTGCTTTTCACTTAATATCGTATCATGACATTTCCTCCAGATCAGGACACATGGTTCTGCTGAACTAATAAGAACTCTGTACTAGAACCAGCAGATGGTGTAGTGGCTATGTTGCTGGACTCCCATGTAGTCGACCGCAGTTTGAATCCCAGACCCTCTCCATTCGCTCAGGAATTTTTTTTTTTTTTTTGGAGAGGTTTTTGCTATAGGGCAAGTGCACTCACCAGAAAGGCCCTGTGAGCGGGCCCTCGTCCAGTATAACTGTGTCCATGTAAGAAGGGGAGATGGGGCACAGATACACAGAGAGAAAGTGAGAAATTCCCCCCCTCCCCAAAGAGGGGATGGCCACGCTGCAATCCCTTCTCCATTCTCCTCTCGGGATCTTGGACGCGCACTCACATGTGCCTGGCATGAGTTTAAGCCACCAGGTCCAGGACTCGAACTGTGACATAGTCATTATGCCAGCTGCTGGGCCCTGCAAAAACCTCTCCAAAAAATAACTCTGTACCTCTATAATAGGAGTTTGGGTGATTGTGCTGTGTTAAAAACTTCTTTTTAACGTGGACAGTAACCACTGCCAGTAATGCTATAAAGCATTCCTTCTATCTATGTTCTTGTAAGCCGCTGCTTTTGTTTCATAGAACAGAGTCCTAAAACATCATGTGCACATTTTAATTTTAAGAGATACTGCCCACATGACCTTATATATAGAAAATCCAAAGGAATTCATGAGAGAAACTATTAGAACTAAAAAAAAAGAAAAGTCAGCAAAGTTGCAGGATGCAAGAGTGACATACAAAAATCGACTCTCTTTCTGTACCTGCAATGACCAGTCTAAAAAATGCAAATTAAAGAACAGTTCCACTTAGGGCCAGCTTGTGGTGTGGTCGTTAAGGCGGATAGATACCATGTGGCTGACTGTGCAGTTTGAGTTCCAGACCCAGCACCTTAAAGAGCCCACCAGGCATGTGTGCGTGCATGCCCAAAATCCCGAGAAAGGAATGGTGAAGGGATTGGGGCCTGGCCATCCCCCAGGGGATTTCGCACTTTCCCTCTCTCTCTGGTGAGTGCATGTGTCTTAAGCCAAAAAAAAAAAAAAAAGATTACAAATAGGGGCAGGGGTGGGGGGCATGGTGGTTAATGGCACTGGACTCCCACAGGGCCGGCTGCGGTTCGAGTCCTGGACCTGGTGGCTTACTTTGTTACTTTCCGGTTCGCTCTTGCTCTGTCCTCCTCTGGTCAAATTAAAATAAATAAATAAATAAATAAATAAAGTTAAATAAAATAATTCTTTTTAAAAAAGATTATAAGTAATAAAAATTTAAAAATAAAGAGGAAATGGAAAAATGAAATGAGGCCCTAAGGGCAGGCCCTCGTCCAATGAACTGTGTCCAGGTAAGACGGGGAGCTGAGGCACAGATACACGAGGGAAGGCCATGTGAAGACAGGAGACATCATCTGCAGGCGGACGAGAGAGGCCTTCCTTAGAAGAAACCAGCGCAGCTGACGTTCTCAGACTTCGCTTCCAGAATTGCGAGAAGGTGGCTTTCTGTTGTTTAAGCTGCCGGGCTTGGTACCTTGTTATGTAGTTCTTGCAAATGAATACAGGGAGGATTGCCAACTTAACAAAATAGTTTTCTGATTCAGGAATGTGCGTGCTTTTTTGTTTTGTTTTGTTTTTGTAAGTTTTAGCTCTATGACCAAAGCACTTGCCAGAGCGAGAGGGAATGGCCATGCCGCAGTCGCTTCTCCATCTCCCTCCCAGGGTTTTGGGCACGCACGCACACCTAGTGCGATTTTCAAGCTGTTGAGTCAGGGACTTGAACTGTGGAGTCAGCCATGTGGGATTTAGCTACCGTAACCACCATGCCACTTGGCTGGCCACTATTTAGATCTTCGTAAATGTTTCGCAACAGTGTTTTGTAGTTTTCTATGTATAATTTTTGTGCTTCTATTGTTAATACTAAGCATTTTCTTTTCTTTGATATAAATGGGATTATTATTCTTTGTTTTGCTATAGAGCATGGGCGGCAGCTGTAGAGACAGAGGGACAGGGAGGGACAGATCACCGTTCAGTGGGGCGCGATGACACTGCAACCCCTCGCCCATCCACCCTGTTGGCAGTGTGGGCACACCCACACGTATCTGGTGCGTTTTTCAAGCTGCGAGGGCTGGGACTCGAGCTGCACAGTTGGCCGTAGGGGATGTAGTAGCTTCCTTAACCACTAGGCTAGGGTGCCAGTCTTCTTTCTTTTTTAAAAATATTTTATTCGCTTATTTATTTATTTAATTTATCTTTTTAGGCAGAGATGTTTGTTATTTATTTCTTTCATGAGCCAGAGAGCCAGCACCCTTGAAAGCCTTGACACTGTGATCCACCCCAGTCTCAGCCGGCCCAGGATCACGGGCACTCTCAGGAGGGCTGCAGACACGAACCTGGAGCCTTCCCGTGTGGGTCCGTCTCACGGAGCATTGCATACCCCAGCACCTTACCCCTTACTTCACCATTTGTCTTCAAATACAGTCCCATTCTGAGACACCAGGAGGTTAGGGTTGTGACATAAGCTGGGGGTTGGGGGCTGACGGTTTGACCCACCCAGGGTGGAACACCACCACGGCCTCTCGTGCGGTGGGGTAAGTGTGGCCGTAAGTCGGAGCTGGGGTTCCAGCTATTGTTCCTTTATCTCTGGGCTCCCCGCCGGGAGCTGGGTGTTTACCAGGTGGTCCTGGGCCAGCCCTGCCTCATCCTGATGGAGGTGGCCCTTGCCCGACGGGCACTTTGGAGGGTGGGCTCGGGTCCGGTTACTGAGATGCTCTGAATCCAGGCCAAGGCGGCTCAAAGCAGTGACTAATGCTGGAGACTTTGTGGAAGCTTCCCTGGGGAGGGGGACAAGGACAGGGACATCACATAGCACATCGCTTTTCTTTCCGAATCCCAGACTTTTTATGGTGGCAGCACCTCTGTCCCTCGCTCCTGTCAGCCTGCACTGCCCCACCTTTGCCAGGCGCTAGGACTGGCCTGGCACCAGCTCTTCCACCTTCCCTTCGTCAGATGGTGCCTGCATCCCGTCAAAAGACACAATTACACATTTAGTTTAAAGATCTTTTTTTTTAATTTTATTATTTCTTTCATGAGTGAGGTGGAGAGAGGGGAGCACCCTCAGCAGGGTCACATGGCAAGCTCCCATGGCCTTCCCAGCCAGGAGTGCTCAGCGCAGGCAGGCGGGCTGGGCACCAAAGCTGCATCTCCCAGGGCCCCCAGCATGGCCTGAGCGGCGTGTCAGCACCGAGCCCCCAGCCCGAGCTGCGAGATTCACGCTGTCCATCGGTGACTGCACAAGCGGGCAGCGCCCCTCCACCACCTCGGGTAGGTGT
>NW_006198617.1:482330-497180 GCF_000334495.1 Tupaia belangeri chinensis | reverse complement strand
CAGCCGCTAGTACTTGCCTGGCACCAGCTCTTCCACCTTCCCTTCGTCAGATGGTGCCTGCGTCCCGTCAAAAGACACAATTACACATTTAGTTTAAAGATCTTTTTTTTTTAATTTTATTATTTCTTTCATGAGTGAGGTGGAGAGAGGGGAGCACCCTCAGCAGGGTCACATGGCAAGCTCCCATGGCCTTCCCAGCCAGGAGTGCTCAGCGCAGGCAGGCGGGCTGGGCACCAAAGCTGCATCTCCCAGGGCCCCCAGCATGGCCTGAGCGGCGTGTCGGCACCGAGCCCCCAGCCCGAGCTGCGAGATTCACGCTGTCCATCGGTGACTGCACAAGCGGGCAGCGCCCCTCCACCACCTCGGGTAGGTGTACACGGGCAACGATGGGGAAGGCTGGCTGGCTGAACCAGGGCACGTGGGGCACTCTCCCCCGTAGGGGTTACGGAAGGGAGCCACATCCTGCTGCGGACCAGGCCTGCTCGGCACTTGGACTCTTAGTCTCTCTCGATTTCTGAGGCGGCAGATAAAGCGCTGTCTGTGTGGTGACTGCAGCTTTCCCCGGAGCCACTCCGTGTGGGTGGCCTGGTGCAGCCCCTCCGTTGGACTCGCATGGCTTGTCCCTCTGTGGTTGGTAGGGCAGAGGGAGCAACGCTGTGTGGCTTGAGAGAGAGACAGGAGAGGTCGCTGGGAAAGGCCACCCAGGCCCTGCCCTGCTCACCAGAGCTCCCTGTGCTGTCCTGCCGCCATGCTGCGAGGCAGCCCAGGCCCCAGAGCCCTCGTTCAAGGCTGTGGCGACACACTGGGCAGGGGTGCTTCCTGTTCAGGAGGGTGACCAGATGACCTGGCTTGTCCAGGCCAACGGGTTCCTAAGACACAAGAATTTCAGGGTTGTTTTTGTTTCTTTGTTTTGATATGCGAGAGGGTGTGTGCACTCTCCGAGGAGACAGAGAGAGAGGAAGAGGGAGAAGGCACCACCCGTGAGGGGTGGCCATGCCGCACTCCCTTCTCCGTTTCTCCGGCCCTTCAGGTTTGGGGCACTTGTGCACAGGCGCCCCGCATGTTTTTCAAGCCACCGCATCTGGGACTCGAACCTCACAGTGGGCCACATGGGATCCGGCTGCCTTCCCCACCACATCACTGACTGGCCCAAGAATTTCAGCTTCATGTCAGCAGTCTTGGGCCAGCTGGGCCACCTTGGTCACAGGAGGGCGAGGCTAGCCCTGCACGACGGCGCGGGTGAGCGCACCTCGCTCTTCACAGTCCATTCCCAGCCTGTGTCGTCCCTGCGACACACAAGGCAGGAGGACGAGGCGTCGCGGCGCTGGTTTTACAACAGGAGTGCCACAGGTCACGGCACCGGCCACGCGCACACGCACACACAGCGCCCCTCGCTCGGGGCCGGGTCCAGCCTCTCCAAGCCGAGGCCCCTCTAATGTCAGACATTCCCAGGGAAACCCTGACCAGATGGCAGTATTGCTTGTGTTTGAAACCGATTCTAGAAAGCTTCCATCCATCCTTCGGTCCGGCTTCTAGCTGAGGGGTGTGCACCGGCTGGGTCCCTGGCAGCCACCCTCGGGGCACTGAGTCCAGAGAGGCGAGCAGGCCTAAATCGGGTGTCTTCAGGCAAGTGCCCGCAGAGGAGGTGGCCGGCGATACGGCCGTAGTCAGGAGCGGGTAGGGACAGGGCTCCTTCAGGGACGGCCCCTCTGAGCAGGCGTACCTGGCCGGGCCGGGTGCTTAAACAGCGTGCATTGATTGCTGCCTGTTCTGTGGGCTGCAAGTCCAAGATCCAGGCTCGACAGACAGCCCCTGGCCAGGGCTCTTTCTGTCTTGCAGTCACTGGCTTCCTGCTGCATTCCACTGGCTGGGGAAAGGGGAGAGGTCAGTTCTAATGAATTAGAACCCCACCCTTGAGACCTTATTTAGCTGTGATGGTTCATTGTAACCTAAAACCCCTATTTCCAAATGCAGCCACACTCTCGGGTGCTGGGGGTTCGGACTTCCCTCCGGGAATCGAGGGGGGCAGGACACGGTTTGTCCAGGAACACCCTTCTCCCAGTGTAGACGGACTGCAGAACGCACTCGGTGCCCCGTGCTCACATCCACCCCAGCCTGAGAGACAGACGTGGGGCTCAGAGGGAAGCATGGTCTGCACAGGACCCCGGAGGACATGCTGTGGGTGCCTGGGTGAGGGGCAGGGGCTGCAGACTGCTCCACAGGAAGGGGTTTGCAGGCAAGAGAGTGCCCTGGCAGACCGAGGCCGGGTAGCAGAGGAGCCCAGCACAGGGCGCACGTGCGGCCCCAGGAAGGAGCCGGAAGTGAGGGCTGGGTTTATTCTACATCCTGCCCTGCCCTGGGGGCCAGCTGGAGGGACAGGCGACCCCTGGGGAGGACGGTCCATTGGATTCCTCAGGATTAGAAGCAGAACTGGCAGGGCAACTGCCTCAGGGAGCGGGATCAGAAGGCCCCTCCGTGGGTCAGGTGGGCAGGGAAAGGCGCGGCTCCTGGGCACTGGAGGTGGACCGGCTGGGGCGCCCGTCCACGGACAAGGAAGCGCGATGTGGCATGTCCGCACAGTGCAACGGTGCTGTGCCGAACCGAGGGCCGGGGTCTGGCCGCGCCACCGCGGTGATGCACGCTGGGCGCAGGATGCCAGGGAAGAAGCAGACAGCAGGCCCCTGGGCCATGCCACTGGCGGGCGGTGGGCAGGCCGCTCCGCAGGGACACAGCAGGCCCACAGCTGCTGCTGAAGATGGGCTCTTCCGGGTGACTAGTGGGGTGCTGGTCACACAACATCGTGAGTGTACGCAGTGCCACTGGGCTGGTCACTCAAAGCAGTAAATTGTATGCTAGAAGAATTTTACCTCGATAATTTAAAAGAATAAAAAACGGACCGAGACTGAGATCCTGCTTTATCATAAGCCAGGGCCAGGGAAACCAGCCCCAACTCACCTGGTGTCACGTAGGTCAGCCTGGCCCCCCGCTGTCCCACCCGCCCCGACCATCTACCTAGCAGGTTGTGGAGAATCACCAGGGGACACGTCACCCACTCACTCACTCCAGCGAATCATGGGCCAGGGGCCTGCACGAGGGAGGCCAAGTCCAACCCAGCACTGAGGACGAAGATGTGGCGCCTACGTGCGTCCTCTGTTTTCAGTGGCCACGTTTTAGAGAGTGAGAGGAGGGCCAGCAGGTGCCGTGGTTAAGGCCCTGGGCTCCCACGTGGCTGACCACGGTTTAGAATCCTGGACCTGGCGACTTGAAAATCACCCAGGCATGTGCGCACGTGTGCCCAAAATCCTGAGAGGGGAATGGAGAAGGGATTGTGGCGTGACCACCCCTCCTGGGAGGTGAGTTTTCACTTTCACTCTTTTTAATGACAGAAACCTGAAAAAAAAAAAATGGTGAGGTGAGGCCACAGTAATGCAACTGCGCCCACATGGGGAAGGTCCTGGGTTTGGATCCCGGATCTCGCTGTGCATGCCGGGCATGCGTGCCAGTAGCCTGGGCCGGCTGAAGCTGCGGTGGGTGCTGGCACGGGGCCATTTTGGGGTGCCTATATCTCTCTTTGTCTCTCTCAGGGAAGTAATGAATGAATTTATATAAATTTATATAAATTTATATAAATTCAAAGTAAAAAGAAAAAGGTGAAGTTAATTTATTTTATTTAATCAATACATCCAAAGCATGATCATTTCAACATGTAATCAACTTACAATATTTTAATGATTTTTTCATATTCAGCCTTCAAAATCTGGGTATAATTTTACACTCAGAGCATATCTCATGAGCCTAAAACTAGAAATTTCTCTCAAATTTCTTTGAGAGCTTTGCATCTCAAAGGAGCCTGAGGGAAAACCAGTAGAGTCTCCTCCCCATTTCCTCAGGGAAGCCCACTGCAGCCCAAGATGGTCCGACAATGACCGCCCCCTTTCCAGGGGTGACCCTAGGGCAAGCTGGTGGCATAGCTGGCCCATTCTCACCTCCCTGCCAAAATCCCCTCTTCACACCACCCCTCCCCCACTCATCCACTGGGCCTGGGCATGCGACTCCTCTGGACAGGGAAAGAAGGTGCACTTGGAGGCTGCATCTCATCTGGTTTGACTTGTGGTGGGAGATGGGAAACCTTCCTGAGGCAAAGTAGGAGTCAGCACACAGGGAGGCACAGGGCCCTGGCCCTCCTGTGTTCACACTGCCCAGGAAGAGTAGGGTAGGAAGGAGGAGGGTGAGTTGGGGAAAGAGGGAGACAAAAAGGATCCCAGGGATGGAGAACAAGAAAGGGATCATAGAGGGACCAGCAGTTAGCGTAATGGCTATGTCGCTGGACTCCCACGTAGTCGACTGTGGTTCGGTCCTGGACCCAGTGGCTTAAAACTCATGCCGGGCGCATGTGCGTGCGTGCCCAAGATCCTGAGAGGAGGATGGAGGAGAAGGGATTGTGGTGTGGCCATGCCCCTTGGGGGGTGGTTTCTCACTCTCTGTCTCTCTGTCTCCCTCTCTCTGTCTGGCGAGTGCACACACCCTATGGCAAAATCCTCTTAAAAAAAAAAAAAGAAAAGAAAAAGAAAGGGGTCATAGTGACAGTGTCAGGTGTGCTTAGTGAGGACCAGGACCAATGTCTACTGTAACAGATGACCACAGGTGGGGTAGTTTAAAGCAACAGATATCCGTTCGGAAGTCTGAAATCAGGGTGCTGGCAGGGCCACACTCCTTCTGTAGGCCCCAGGGCAGGCTCTATTACTCTGGTAGCTGCCAGCCTTCCTCGGCCTGTGGTTGCATCCCCCAGTATCTGCCTCCAAGGCCACGTGACCTCCTCCTCTTTTGTCGCAGCTCTTCCTCTGCCTCCCTCTTACGAGGACACTCATTGCTAGATTTAGGGCCCAGGAGGGTTATCCAGGAGGATAATCCAGAATGATTCCCTTCTCTCAAGATCCTTAAACTCAATTACATCTACAAAGACCCTTTTTCCTCCCTAAGGAGGATGTCTTAGTCTATTACTGTGTTGCTAACAAGAAAACCTGAGAATGGGTGCTTTTATAAAGAGTTGAGGTTTATTTGATTCATGATTCTGATTGCTGAAAAATTCAAAAGTGTGGGGCTAGAGTCAGGCTAGCATGTGCAAAGAAAGAGGAAGTAGAATTCTCCACTTCCTCTGGTTGTCCTTCCTGCACCCCCAGCTGATAGGTTGAGACTGTTCCATTAAGCCTCTCCCCCCAGCAAGGTCTCACCACTTCCCAAAACCTCTAAACTGGGGAACAAACTTCCATAACATGAACATTTGGGAGAATAAACCATCTCCAAACCATCATAGTGACATTCAAGGTTCTAGGGATTAGGACATGGACAAAACACTTGAGGATCTTTTTTTTTTTTTTTTTGGAGAGGTTTTTGCTATAGGGCGTGTGTGCTCGCCAGACAGACAGAGAGAGACATAGAGACAGAAAGCAAGAAATCACCCCCAGGGGGGATGGTCACGCCGCAACCCCTTCTCCTCCATTCTCCTCTCGGGATCTTGGGCACGCACGTACACGCACCCGGCGTGAGTTTTAAGCCATCAGGTCCAGGATGTGAACCGCAGTTGACTACGTGGAAGTCCAGCGACATAGCCATTACGCTAACTGCTGGTTCCCAAGGATCATTTAACCACTTTTAAGTGAAAGGCAACAGATACAAATCCCAAATTAGGGACAAGTCCTGTAGCCATCAGAGCTGTTCCGAAAGAAAAGGTGGTGCACTCAGAAGAGGCATTAGCGGGACCAGCAGTTAGCGTAATGGCTATGTCGCTGGACTCCCACGTAGTCAACTGTGGTTCACGTCCTGGACCCGGTGGCTTAAAACTCACACCGGACGTGTGTGCATGCGTGCCCAAGATCCCGAGAGGAGAATGGAGGAGAAGGGATTGCGGTGTGGCCATCCCCCCTGGGCAGTGATTTCTTGCTTTCTGTCTCTCTGTCTCTGTCTGTCTGGTGAGCGCACACGCTCTATAGCCAAAAAAAAACAACCCCCCCAAAAAAAAAAAAAAAGAAGAGGCATTAGCCACGTGACTTGGGGCAGGGAGTTTCGGGGCCATCCTCGGTCCTGGGCATAATGTGTGCAGGCAGCATGGGCCACGTGAGCTGCCCAGACCTCAGCTCCCTCATCACGAGGAGAAGCCCTAGGCCCCGTGGCTCTCACAGTCCATTGTCTGAAAGCCTAGGTGGCCTTTTGGTAGAAGGGGGTGAGTTCAGCTCCTGTCAGGGTCACCCCTCCTCAGCCTGACCCACGGCTGTCTGGCCAAGTCGCTCTGGAAGCTTGGCTCACAGCTGGGATGGCCGAGTCACAACTCACTTCTGAACCCATCCAGAGCAGCCTGAGACGGGGCCCTAGCCTGTGCGTGCTGTCAGATGGCACCTCGGGCCCGTGCATCTGCGTGGCCACCTCCCGCTCCATCCCGCCAGGCTGCTGGCCCTGTGTCCGGCCTGCCTCCTGGGTCTTACTCGTGTCTCAGTGTGGTGTGTGCAAGAGTCCTGAATTCAGGCTCAGGACACGGGGTCTCTGCCCCGCCTGCCCCCACCTAGCCTGTTACCCTCTCCCTGCCGTCCTTGCCTCTCTCCTAGAAAGGCAGTTGAGGCCCTGCGCTGGTGCTGCACAGGTAGGGTCACCTTTTGGGAGCCTGGAGGCTGCACGAGAAGCCTGGGCTCAGCTGAACATGCACCTGTAAACCAAGCTGACTGGGAGGCCGGGTCAGGGGGATCTCAACACAGGAAGAGCCTGTCAAAACGCCTGCCTCTCTGTCCCTCTCCCTCTCTCACTCCCTCATTCTCTGTCATAAAGGAAAAAGCAAGTTGAATTATGAAAGGTTTCTTCTGTGCCGGGCACTGGTAGAGGAAGATACTCGGAGAGGAGCAGAGGAGATAAGGGGCTTCTGAGGAGTGAGGGGCAGGCAAGGTCAGAGGGGCAGAGGGACACTGGTGAGGGGGAGGGGGGCCCGCGGGGGCGGGGGCCAGTCAGGCTCTGCTCCCTGAAGATCAGGCACTACTCCATCAGATACACTCCCTCCACCCCACCCCACCCCTAGCAAACTCCTCTGTCTGTTCTGGAGTGTGCTCAGCAGTGTCTGGTGGAATTGCTCTCCCAGGACAACCCAGAACTGGGTGTCTGCCCACTCCAGGCCGGATGAGGTAAATGGGGGGCAGGGGGGGGGGGGGGGAAGGACTGGGCCTTCTCTCCGAGGCGTCCCAGCTGCAGTACGAAGACGGGCTAAGGAGGAGTGTGACTGACACATCTAAAATCTCGTTTTTACCTAGATTGCTATAGCGTGCATGGACCTGCTGGAGAGAGGCCGAGAGAGGGAGAGGGAACTGGGAAATCACCCCATGGGGGGATAGTCACCCTGCAGTCCCTCCTCCATTCTCTTCTTCGGATCTTGGGTACATACAAATGCTCTGTGTTTCTCTCTCTCTCTTTTTTTTCAGTTTCATTTATTTATTTTCCCCCCATAGGGTGTGTGTTCAATGGGGAAAGGTGGAGGAGAGGGAGAGAGAGAGAAAGGGAGAAGTCACCGCCCAGGGGGGTGGCCATACTGCAATCCCTTCTCCATTCTCCTCTCAGGATTTTGGGCACACACACACATGTGCCCATTGTGTGTGTGTGTTTTCTTTTCTTTTCTTTTTTGCCTTAGGGTGCACGCATTCACGGGGTGGGGGGGGGGTGGGGGAGTGGCGGGCAGGGAGGAGAGATAGAGACAGTGAGAAAGTGAGAAATCACTCCCCAGGGGGGATGGCTGGACAGCAATCCCTTCTCCTCCTGGGAGCTTGGGCACACACACACACATGCCCTGGCTTGAGTTTCAAGCCACTGAGTCTCAGACTCCAACCTCAGTCAGCTGTGTGGAAGTCCAGCAATATAACAGCTAGGCCATTTGCTGGTCCCCTGCTCAGTGTGTTTTTCAGATCACTGGGTCTGGGGCTTGAACCCATAGAGTTGGCCGTGGGAATCCAGCACCTTAAGCACTATGCTGTCTGCTAGATCCCATTGCTCAGTGCGTTCTTCAAGCAACCAGGCCCTAAACTCAAGCCACACAGTTGCCATGTAGCTTCCAGCCACCTTAACCTCCATGCCACCCTCTGGCCCCATAATTAAACTTTCTTTTTAAAAGAAAAAAATGTAAAGAAGTGTAGTTTTCTCCATTTTGTTCATTCAGCATTCCTCTTTCAGCTAATGCTTATTTTGTTCACCACCAAAGGGCACATGTGCTCACCGGTGAGAGAGGAAGCACCCCCGCGGGCGCAGTCACTATTTCTCAACGTGTCAGGACTTGGGGCACACGTGCACACGTGCCAGGGTGTTTTAAAGCTGAGGGGCTCCACACTTGAACCATGGTTGGGCAGGTGGGATCAGGTTCCCTATGAGAAAGAGAGAAGACATGCACACAGAGGGAGGCGCTCCCACGGGGTCTCATGCCAGGATCCCCCAGCCCCAGCCAGCCTGGGGTGTAGGCACACACTCAGCCAGCGTGCTCAGATGGGCCCTGCGTGAGACCTGGGACCTTTCCACATCAGTCCCACAATTTACTGTGGTGCAGCTGCCTGGCCCCATCCACTCTTAATATTCCCCTTAGTGGGTTCAATATTTGAACACCAATGTTTATTTAAAAGACGGGCCCTGGGACCAGCAGACTGGGACTTCCATGTAGTCCACTGCGGTTCGAGTCCTGGACCCAGTGGCTTAAAACTCACCCCAGGTGCATGTGTGTGCGTGCCCAAGAACCCGAGAGGAGAATGGAGGAGAAGGGATTGTGGCGTGGCCATCCCCCCTGGGGGGCGATTTCTCGCTTTCTGTCTCTCCCAGCCAGTGCATGCGCCCTATAGCAAAAATCTCTCTTTAAAAAAAAAAAAAAAGCCGGGCCAGCAGGGGGCACAGTGGTTACGGCACTGGACTCCCACACGGTCAACTGCAGTTAGAGTCTCAGACCTGGAGGCTTGAGACTCATGCCAGGTGTATGTACGTACGCGCCCGAAATCTCAGGAGAAGGGAGTGTGGCGTGGCCACCCCCAGTGGATGATTTCTCAGCTCCCCTCTCATGCTCTCTTCCTCTCTGACAAGCGCACACACCCTTATGGCCAAGCCCTGAAGAACACTTTAAAAGGCTACCTCAGGCAGGCCCTGTACCCTGCTGCTCACGGCAGCCAGATGTCATGTGGCCGACATGCAGCTCGAACCCCAGCCCCTGCGGCCTGAAAAACACACGGGGTCCCTGTGTGCGCATGCCCCAGATCCAACCGGGATGAAAAACGGAGGAAAAGTGACCGTAGTGCGACTACGTCTCATTGAAGGCACTTTGTCCCTCTCCTCTCTCTATCTCTCCATCTCTCTGTGGCAAGAGCACATGCCCTCTGGCAATTATAAACAAGTCAAATAAAAGGGAAACCCCGTGTGCTTGCCATCAGGGGGTGTCTGAATCATGTGCAGGAAGATGCACACGTAAATACGGCGAGAACTGAGAAAGATTACGTGCGAGGGGCCAGGCAGACGCGGTCGCTCCCCTACACCTCGGCGCCGGCCCTGGGCGTGTCTGGGAGCTAGAGGCTGCCCGCCTGGGGCTGAGAGCCCTACTTCGCCCACGCGGATGGGCTGGAAGACGCTGGGAAGGGGAGGCCGTCTCCCTCCAGGTGAGGGCTGCCCAGACCTGAGATCACCCGGCAGCTTGCAGCTGTGGAAACGCCGTCACCACGTGAGCGAGGCGCTCCCTGCACCCCGGAGTGGGGGGTTTTCTCTCTCTGTATCCAGCCTCAGAACAAGGCTCCTTGCCTGTGTGCCTGGCCCCTGCTCACGATGGCCTGGAGTCCTCCTGGGGAGGGCGCAGGGTGCACAGGGTTTGAATCCTGGCTCTGGCACCAAGCCAGCTACGGGACTTTGTCATTCATGTGTTCAAGTATCTCCTGAGCGATTCCTCCGTGCCAGATCCTGCAAGGGTTAGGATTCTGGCAATGAGCAAGATAGGTCGGCCCTTGTCACCCAGTGACGAGAAGCAGCAGATACGACACATAAGCAAATACGACTCTACACGATGACACGGGATCGGAGTAAACGGGGCAGTGGCGGGGAGGCGCCGTTAGATGGGGAGGCTGCGGAAGGCACGTCCGGAGCCCAGCAGCCACTCAGTGACACGAGGCCACACGCACGAGCACACAAGACTAAGGGGAGGCAGAGGGAAGCCAGGAGGGGAGCCCGGGCCCTGGGCGACATTGTCGCACCGTCCAGAGCCCTGGGTCTCCAGCCTTCATGACACATGAGCTAAATGAGATGTCACTGTGCGCTGGCTTTTTCTAGCAGCCGGACACATGTCACCTACAACAGACCTGACGAGAAAGACCACACGAAGGGACCAACCAGAGGAAGGACACTTCAGGTGGACGGGACAGCAAGCGCGAGTGCCCTGAGGCAGGAAAAAGCCCAGCTCAGAAAACAGAAATAAAAATCGCTGCAGCCGAAGTGCAATAAACTGGGGGGACATGGCGGCCAGGGCTGCCTCCCGGGGGCTGTCTTTGTCTTTTTTGAAAGCTCATCTATTTATATACAGAGAGAAGCACCCAGCAGGGCCCCCATGCCACCACCCAGCCCTGCCCAGCCGGCGCTGACCTCGGGCACACACGCGCGCCTGGCCTGCTCAGGAGGTCTCAGGATGCGAATCCAGCACCCTTCCCCTGTGGTCAGCTGCGTCCCCACCGTGCCACGACCTGGCCGCCCTGGGTTTTGTCCTCCACACAGCGGGAGGGCCCTGGGGAGTTCAGGGCAGGACAGAGGCAGGATCCGGTTGCCCCTGGGGAAAGCTTTGTGTGTGTGCAGCTGCTGAGTGGAGCGCCGCCCCCGGAGGCAGGAGAGGAGTCGGGGAGCCCAGAAGTCAGAATCGGGCTGGGCCAGTGGCCGTACATACAGCCTCTTCCACCCAGACAGACCCAGTCGAACCCTGACTCTGCCACTCGTCAGCTGTGGGACTTGGCGATCCGTGACTTAAACATCTCCCCCTCTCCGTCTCTCTCGTGTGTCCGGTGCAGCCCGGGGCACTCTCATCTAGCACCTGCCATGGCTCCCACGGCCTTCCCACCCCGCCTTCCCCTCCCAGCCCCTCCTCTCATTCTTCTAAACCCACCAACATGCCACGCCACCCGCCTGCTCCAGTCCTTAGGGATGGGGGCTGCTGGTGGCTTAGTGGTGACATCGACGCTCCGCGAGCTGATGCACATGACAAGGCTCCTGGTTGGCAGGGCTGACAGGTGGTGTGGTGGTTAAGAGTGCTGGGCTCCCACATGGCCGGCCGCAGTTCAAGTCCTGGACCGGCAGCTTGCTTTCACACTCTCTCTTGTACTCTCTCGCTCTCTCCCTCTCTGGTCAAATTGAAAAATGGATTTAAAATAAATAAGGGAACCAGCAGTTAGCGAAATGGCTATGTTGCTGGACTCCCACATAGTCAACTGCGGTTCGCGTCCCAGACCCGGTGGCTTAAAACTCACACCGGGCACGTGTGCATGCGTGCCCAAGGTCCTGAGAGGAGAATGGAGGAGAAGGGATTGTGGCGTGGCCATCCCCCTGGGGGGTGATTTCTCACTTTCTGTCTCTCTGTTTCTGTCTGGCGAGCGCACGCGCCCTATAGTGAAAACCTCTCAAAAAAAAATAAATAAAAAAAGAAAGAAAGAAGGTTCCTGGTTTGTGTCCGGAGACAGCCCTGAGTGTGCCAGGCATATCTGTGCCTACGATCCAGGGCTTGCTGAGGCTGGGGCTGGACCGTGGCTCCCAGACCCTGCTGGGGTGCTGTCGCTCTGTCTGTCTCTCTCACTCATGGGAGAAATAACTAAATAAACTTTAAAAATCCTTCAGTGAGTCCCCAGTAGCAAGTACCTGATCACAGTCAGGTATCTGTCTGGAGTTGTTAGCCTGTGGAATAAACAGGCTGAAACGCGCTTCATGGTGGAGACGCCACGCAGCCCGGCTCTTCCTCGTAGCTGGCCTCCACCGCCTCCTCCTGCCGCTGGACAGCTTTCCTCCACACGGTGACCCAGGGACCCAGGGGCCTCCATCATTCCACTTTGTATTATCCAGCCTGAGAAGCGGGGAGCAGAGGGCAGGGAGGGGCCGCCCCTCGGAAAACCTCAGCCCTCTTCTGTCTATACTCGCCCACAGCCAAGGAGAGGAAACAGCCTACGACCAGAGTGTGGAAATGCGCTTCTGGGGGGCCGGCAAGTGGCATGGTGGTTAAAGGCGCTGGACTCCCACATGGCCGACCACGGTTCAAGTCTTGGACCTAGTAGCTTGCTTGCTCACATCTTCTCTCTTTCTCTCTCTGTCTCTCTTGGATCAACCTGGAAAATAATGATAATAATATTAAATAAAAATAATTCTTTAAAAAAAGCAAGAAATGTGCTTTTGGTGAATTACTAAGCATCTCCGCTACCAAGCACCGGTGTCCCTGAGGTCTGGCGTGCCCAGAGATGGACTGTGTTGTCCACCAGCATGTCATGTCTCGATCTCTCTCTCTCTCTCTCTCTCTCTCTTTTTTTTTTTTTTTTTTGTGCCCTATGGCACGTGTGCTCACCAGGCACAGAGAGAGAGAGACAGTGAGATGGAAAGTGAGAAATCACCTCCAGGGGAGGTGGCTGAAATCCTTTCTCATCCATTCTCCTCCTGGGGTCTTAGTGCGCCCAGTGTGGTTTTCAAACCATTGGATCTGGGACTCGACCCGTGGTCGGCCATGTGAGAATCCAGTGATGTTAGCACGCACCGTCTGCTGGACCCAACTCATGATCTCTAAGTAGTCCAAGTTACCGCCTTGTCTCCACTCCCATGAAAGGGCCCGGCAGGGAGGGAACACAATGTTCTCATTGGAAAAAGGCTGGGCTGGCCTTGTAGCCTAGTGGTGAGGGTGCTAACCTCACATGGCTGGCAGTGGTTCAAATCCCAGCCCTGGCAGCTTGAAAGGATGAGCTGGGCAGGTGTGTGCCCAGATCCTAACAGGATGGAGAGGCGGAGGGAAAGGACCTCTGGGGTGCTTTCTCCTCTCACTGTCTCTCTCTGGAAAACGCATGGGCTCTCTGGTGGTTAAAGAAGGAAATAAGGAAGTGCCAGTAGGAGGTATAGTGGCTGGGGTGCTGTATCCCCACATGGCTGCCACTGACCACGGTTCGATTCCTGGACCTGGCAGCTTGAAAATCATGCCAAGGGCATGTGCATGTGTGCCCCAAATTGCCAGAGGAGAATGGAGAAAAAGAGATTGCGCCATGGCCATCCCCCTTGGGGGTGACTTCTCACCTCTCTCTGTCTCTCTGGGAGCATGCTCACCCTACGGCAAAAGCCTGAAAAGAGAAAAAGAATGACTGTTGAAAAGACGAAAGTAGAAAGGGAAGAGGCAGCAGCCCTGGCTACAGCACCATAACCCCCCGAGAGCGGCATGGCCGGGTCCCCAGGGAGCTCTGTGCACCTGTGCACGGACCAAAACCCTGCTGGGGGTCCCCACCCTGTCCCTCCGAGGCACACTGAGGCGGGGCTACCCCGCGCCGCACCGTTTTTCCTGCCCGAGCAAAGTCGGAGGCCCGAAGCCTGCTCCATGGTCACAGCCTCGCGGCCTCCGTGGAGAGCAATTTCCTGCAGCACTCTGGGCGTTTTCCTTCCAGTGGATTCCAGGTGACACAAACAAGGCTCTCTTCCAAGTTTTCTTTCTTTGCGTCCCCTGCCCCCACGTCTCCGTCTGTCTCTCGGTGTGTTCACACCACTGTGAGGACACCTTGACAATCCTCCAGCACGCCCAGGTGCCACCTTCCCGTGGCTGCCGTGGACGGGCTCAGGCCTTGGGCTGCAGAGCTGAGCTATGGCCTGACTGTCCCCAAAGTTCGAACGTACTGAGATTTGGTGACAGTACTGAAAAGTGGGGCCATAGGGAGGGCATTAGGATTAAGGTCATTGGCAGGTGGGGTATGACCGACCCCTGGTGGGTTTATCAGGAGACAGGGCGAGACCAGAGCAGACACGCAGACACGAACGCTCGAGATCCCACCCTCTGCCGTGTCAGGATGCGACCTGGACTCGGGGCCTTCTGACCCTTGAGCTGGGTAAACCTCTGTTCTCTCTCTCTCTTTTACTATAGGATGTGTACACTCACCAGAGAAAGTCAGAGAGAGAGAGAGAGGGAGAGTGAGAAATCACCGCCCAGCGAGGATGGTCACGCAATCCTTTCTCTTCCATTCTCTTCTCAAGACTTTGGGCATGCACACGCACACATCTGGTGTGATTTTTCAAGCTGTCAGGTCCAGGACTCAAACAACACAGCCGGCCATGTGGGATCCAGTGCCTTAACCTCCATGCCACCTGCTGGTCCAAGAAGCCTCTATTCTCTTAAATTGCCCAGATTCAAGTCTTTTTATTTGGCGGCTTAAAACCTTGATCTCACTCCTGCCACCACTTCTCCGGCACAGCACGGCCTTGACCCCATCCACGACCCCGTCTGTGCACACACCGCGTCTAGCTCGAATGCATTTTACTGTACGCTCTACTCTAACCAGCACACACGAACATCCCAGCTCGCTCAAGCACTTCCCTCCGGGGCTGCAGGCCTTGCACTGCTGGTCTGCCCTCTGAGCTGGAGTTTCATTAGGTCACAGGTTTCTGTTTTAGAGGTTTTTTGCCTTATGCACTTGGGGTGGAGGCGTGCAATGAGAGAGAAAGTGAGAAATCACCCCCCAGCGGGGAGGGCCATGCCGCAATCCCTTCTCCTCCATTCTCCTCTCGGGGTCTTGGCCATGTGCGCACACGCGCCCAACGTGAGTTTAAGCCACCGGGTCCGCCACAGTCAGCCATGGGAGTTCAGCAACTTACCGC
>NW_006198617.1:481791-482023 GCF_000334495.1 Tupaia belangeri chinensis | reverse complement strand
GACCAGGGGGACACCACTGGCTAGGACTCGGGCTGCGGTCACACCTGCTGCAGGGGTGCCAGTGCTGGTGCTGGAGTGCAGCCCATCAAACTGTCACCCCCAGGACGCTCCACCTGCCGGCCCCACCCCCTGCCCTCTCTGGTCTTGCCCTCCCTCTTTGTCTCCCATCGCTCAGCTCCTAAAGGCGCCACTACGCTTTCACATCCGCTCACGTCGTGCAGACTGGCTCGGG
>NW_006198617.1:462095-465537 GCF_000334495.1 Tupaia belangeri chinensis | reverse complement strand
CATTGCCAGGTGGGGTATGACCGACCCCTGGTGGGTTTATCAGGAGACAGGGCGAGACCAGAGCAGACACGCAGACACGAACGCTCGAGATCCCACCCTCTGCCGTGTCAGGATGCGACCTGGACTCGGGGCCTTCTGACCCTTGAGCTGGGTAAACCTCTGTTCTCTCTCTCTCTTTTACTATAGGATGTGTACACTCACCAGAGAAAGTCAGAGAGAGAGAGAGAGGGAGAGTGAGAAATCACCGCCCAGCGAGGATGGTCACGCAATCCTTTCTCTTCCATTCTCTTCTCAAGACTTTGGGCATGCACACGCACACATCTGGTGTGATTTTTCAAGCTGTCAGGTCCAGGACTCAAACAACACAGCCGGCCATGTGGGATCCAGTGCCTTAACCTCCATGCCACCTGCTGGTCCAAGAAGCCTCTATTCTCTTAAATTGCCCAGATTCAAGTCTTTTTATTTGGCGGCTTAAAACCTTGATCTCACTCCTGCCACCACTTCTCCGGCACAGCACGGCCTTGACCCCATCCACGACCCCGTCTGTGCACACACCGCGTCTAGCTCGAATGCATTTTACTGTACGCTCTACTCTAACCAGCACACACGAACATCCCAGCTCGCTCAAGCACTTCCCTCCGGGGCTGCAGGCCTTGCACTGCTGGTCTGCCCTCTGAGCTGGAGTTTCATTAGGTCACAGGTTTCTGTTTTAGAGGTTTTTTGCCTTATGCACTTGGGGTGGAGGCGTGCAATGAGAGAGAAAGTGAGAAATCACCCCCCAGCGGGGAGGGCCATGCCGCAATCCCTTCTCCTCCATTCTCCTCTCGGGGTCTTGGCCATGTGCGCACACGCGCCCAACGTGAGTTTAAGCCACCGGGTCCGCCACAGTCAGCCATGGGAGTTCAGCCACCTAACTGCTATGCCCTCTGCCGACCCTGTAGGTCACAGTGTTAGCGATCACTCCCCACCCAACAGGAGTCTCCTATTTCACATATTGCAGGCTGGTGGACCACCAGGCCAGTGCTGCCTCCTCCAGGGTGGCGTCCGGCAGCGCCATTCCAGTGTCTGCTAGTTCACGGTCTGCGCTTACTTGCTGGGGTAGATCTCCCGCAGTGAGCCAGCGAGGGGGCATTACCAGCCAGGGGCTGTCCTGTGGTGTTTCAGGGACCTGGCTTCCTTAAAGCTGGAGTCACCTCCCCAGGCCTTGCCACTAGCTGCGTTCAATGGAACAGGAAAGAAACAGCCTGGAGGGAGCCCCCGTCACGTCTGTGCACTCCCCACTGGCTAGGACTCGGGCTGCGGTCACACCTGCTGCAGGGGTGCCAGTGCTGGTGCTGGAGTGCAGCCCATCAAACTGTCACCCCCAGGACGCTCCACCTGCTGGCCCGGCCCCCTGCCCTCTTGGTCTTGTCCTCCCTCTTTGCCTCCCATCGCTCAGCTCCTAAAGGTGCCACTACGCTTTCACCTCCGCTCACGTCGTGCAGCCTGGCTCGGGTCCTTTCTCCCTCACCGTTCTGCCCATCCGTCTGCCCACCCACCTATCCATCTGTCCATCTAGCCAGCCAGACAGCAAATATCTGAGCACTAGGTGTGTGCCAAGCACTGATGAGACGCTGGACTGTCAAAGTGAACAAAACGAAAACCAAACTCTTGCCCTTATGGGGTTTGCACCCCGGCAGGGAGAGATAAATGAAGAATAAACAAGAGGAACGAATGATATGCTCTGTAAGAACTCAATCCATGCTTGGGAAAAAATAGAGCAGGAGGGAGTCAGGAGCAGAGGAGCGACTGAACGGGGTGTTTGCGGGGAGAGCTGGGGAAGGAGCAGAAGGCAGCGAGGGGAGGAGCAGGAGCATGGGTGTGGGGAGACCGAGCACAGAGTGAAGGCCCTGAGGTGGGAGCGGCTCTGCAGGTATGGGAGGCAGGGTGGCCCGTGTGCGTGGGGTGCGGTGAGAGGGGGAGGCTAGTGGGAGACGAGGCCAGAGATCGTGCAGGGCCCCGGCCCCAGCATGTCCCCTCTTCAAGAATATACCTCCTAGTCCTCCACGTGGGCTCGCAGTGCTGTCCTGCTCTGTGCGGACCTTCCGGTACACCCAGGGAGTGGGGCTGCAAGGCTGGGCCCTCTGTCCTGGTCACCCCATGGCCTCACTGAGCACATCATGGAGCTCCTCACAGGGATGGCACCGGACTTCGGGGGGCAGCAGTGCTGCCCGAAGGGTCAGGTTGGGAAGTTCAAATCGCCTCCTCTGTGACCAGTCCACGGCCCGAGGTGCGCTCTGTCCTGATTGGCAGACGAAATACTCATGCATTCTCACTCCTCGGCTCTCATTTTTCTAGATTCCAGAAGGACCACGGAGAGGCCTGCTCCTGCTCGGCCTCCGTGTCTCACACGCCCAAGCGTGACCCCAACGCTGCAAGTGCTCGCGGAGCAGGAAAACCTTCAGGAGTACACCTCTCGTGGGTCACCTCTCCCTTCTCTGATCTCATGAGTCCCACCCTCTCCCTTGTTCAGAAAACTGTGGGATCTCCCAGCTGTGGCCGTGTGTAGAGGCCTGCACGAGCCCCCACCCCCAGCTCAGCCAAGCTCCTGCCCAGACCAGGAGTCCTCGCTGTCTCATGGCTCCAGCCTGACATGCTGGCAATGACCGGAGAGGGTTTCCGGCCATACCCGGTCTGCCGGCCGTGGCTGGCATTCTCTGCCGTGCCTGGTCTCGGCCTTTGGAATGGGTGGGCTGCCATGATGTGACGAGCCACGCTCCAGGAACGTCCTGCTTACCTGTGTGCTGGACCCCTGCCCCTCAGCGAGGCTGGAGGCCTGCGAACTGCACTTGCCCAAGCTCTTAGCAGTGGGCTTCCACAAGTTTCTACTGTGGGACACACTGGCAGATTGAAAGGCAGTGAGGAGGGCAGCAGGTGGTGTGGTAGTGAAGGTGACTGGATCCCATGTGGCTGACTCCACAGTTCAAATCCCGAATACAGCAGCTTGAAAATCACACTGGGTGCATGTACGTGCATGCCCAGAATCCCAAGGAGAATGGAGAAGGGACTACCCCCCTTGGGGGTACTTTCTCACCTTCCCTCATATTTTCTGACTCTCCCTGGGGAGTGCACGTGCTCTATAGCGAAACTAAAAGAAAAGAAAAAGGTTTAAAAGGCCGGAACCGGCAGGTGGTGTGGTGGTTAAGTGCTGGACTCCCACATGGCTGACCATAGTTCAAGTCCCAGATTTGACAGTTTGCTCTCTCATTTATTTAAAATAAATAAATGAAATTAAATAATTTTTTTTTTGGAGAGGTTTTTGCTATAGGGCACATGCCCTCACCAGACAGACAGAGACAGAGAGACAGAGAGACAGAAAGCAAGAAATCACCCTCCCAAGGGGGGTGGCCACGCCACAATCCCTTCTCCTCCATTCACCTCTCGGGATCTTGGGCACACATGC
>NW_006198617.1:458195-461865 GCF_000334495.1 Tupaia belangeri chinensis | reverse complement strand
AGCGTGAGTTTTAAGCCACCGGGTCCGGGACTTGAACCGCGGTTGACTACGTGGGAGTCCAGCGACATAGCCATTACGCTAACTGCTGGTACCCTGAATAAATAATTCTTTAAAAAACAATTTTTTAAAGCTGTGGTTCAAGTCCTGAACTTGGCGGTTTGCTTTCTCACTTTCTTTCTCTGTTAAAGCAAATTAAAGATAGTAACGACATTAAATAAATGTTTAAAAGGGCAGTGAGGGGTCTGGATTGGGGTGTTTCGGCGGCTGAGGCAGCAGTGGAGATGCGCACGCTCCTGGGTCTTGCTCAGACAGTGAGGTTCTGCTAAGAGCTCCCGGCCACCTACTGACCACAGCTTTGACGACACCTCTGTCCCTCCTGCCCCTACTGGGTCACCTTGTCCTCTCCCTCTCACAGGGTGACACCCAGACAGACTCTGGGTGGACCAGCAGGTTCCAACCACACACGAGCACGGACAGAAAACCAGAGGGCACCCTTGACAACCAGAAAAGAATCTCTTTAATCTGTAGCCATAAGACCGATAGAACTGAAAACATAGCCCTAGATCGGATCCCGCAGGCTGCAGGGTTACAACCCACGCTGCGCTGCAGCCTCGCCGGATCTCTTCTGTGAAATGAGGGCACGGACCTGGAAGGAGTGGGACCCTGAGATAGTAGAGGGGCGCCTGGGTGGACCTGGAGACCCGAGTCCCGAGGTGAGGAAGAACAGTGTGAGCCTGAGCTCAGTCGCTCCGCTGCGGACAGAGCGCCATGCACGCCCAGCCTTCTCCATGCCAGCCAGGCACTGCTGACCCGCCTCGGGGCCCAGCCTTCCATGAGAGCAGAGAGCTGCAGCTGTTTATTGCTTTGTCACCTGAAGTGGACATGAGACCTGACACCACCACCTAGTGAGGATGGGAACTCAGCTGGGGCCCAGTGCCCTCCGGCTGGTGCCTCCCCTGCTCTGCCTCAGTGTCCTCGTGTACAGGCCCGACGACTGCATCTCCTGGGCTTCGGGGACAAGTGCGAGGTGAGGGAGGGATGGCGCCACTGTGCCTCTGCCTCTGTCTTTCAAGGCAGTCTCGGCCCCCCATGGGGAAACTAGGAGGGAAACCTCCCACTTAGAAGGCCATCTGTCCCCTGGGGGAGCGTGGTGCAGGCCAGGAATCTGCAATCTGGCGTTTTGGGAGTGCGTGACACCATTTCCCAGGGGCCCCTGTCAGCCCCAGGCTGGGCCCTGCCACCCTGAACTGACCCAGACACCCCCAAAGGAGAGGCTTTTTAGAGTGGAGAGGAGCCCATGTCTGAGAGCCGCAGCCACTGGGCCTCCCAGCCTCCTCCTGTGAAGCTGCTGCACAGGCAAGGCGGGGTCAAGCTCAGAGCTGGACCCCGGCCTCACGGCCTCTGCCCCAGGAGGCAGGGACCATGGTCCAGGGCTGGCTCGTAGTCGGGGAGGGAGGGAGAGGTGCAGTCGGCCAGGCTGCCCGACCAGCACTGGGGCCGATGCCAGTGCTGCCTTGTCGGAGACCTGGCCACACCTCAGTGTCCTCACGGGAAAGCAGGCGTGCCCCGGGGAGACTGCTGATGGCGAGAGAACAGGGAGGTGGCCAGCGCCTGCCCGGCCCGCCTGCCCCCTCCTAGTGCGCTGTGGCAGAAGTGAGGCTGTGACAGGCTGTGCCCCTTTCTGAAGTGTCTGTCACACGATGCACTCGAGACTTTGAGAAGTGAGACAGGAGCAGGGCTAGGGACCAGCCGTGGCCGACGATGGTGACAGGTCCTGAGCAGGAAAGGCACGTGACTCTCCACCTACTTCGACTGGACAAGACAGAAACCCACAGGGCGAGCCTCAGCAGGCTGGCACAAGGCCGTGGAGCTCTCTGCTGAGGGGACCCCACGAGTCCTGCAGTCCCTGGCCTGCCACCAGTGCCGCTGAGGTGCACACTGGGCCCTGCATGGCCTGCCACCTGACCATGGGCTCCTGGAGCATCCCAGGATGGGAAGGGGTGGGGCGGGATGCCAGGCAGTTGGGGTAGCACCAGAGGATGGACCAGCCATGGCTGAATCAGTTGGGGTGACCCAGGGCCCCAGGGTTGGGTGTCTACAGTGGACCCAGCGCCCCTGCCTCAGATGTGGCTATCCCCACTGCCATGAGGCTCTGCTACACACCCTGGGAACAGGGACAATGACACTCTGAGGCAGGGTCACACCTGCAGGAACTGGGACAACCCTGCGGAGAAAGCCCTGTCCCCGCACCTGCTTATTCAAGTACTAAGTATTATGTGGATATGTGGCTGGCAGGGCGAGCCGCCTGCTGGAGGGACACAGTGTGGGGGTCTTAGGTTCAGGTGGGAGCAGAGTGGGCTGGGACATTCCCGCCTGGCTCTCTGCCCCTCCTGACAGTGGGCTGGGAGGGTGCTGGGACCGCACCCTGCAGGCCACGGAGGGGCCCAGAGTTGGCGCCAGCTCACTGAGCTACTGGGGAGTCAGGATGAATCTGTGCTTGAATTTGGGGAGGATGTTGCTGGGAGGGGGTGGCCCTAGGGAGAAGGGAAGGAGGCCCTGGCCCGGCTGCCCCAGGACAGGAAGCAGAGGGAGGAGGCAGCCTGGTCCCGTAGTCCGCTCTTTCCTTCAACTGCACCAGGAGGGTACCCAACCTTAGAGGGACCAGGGGCTTCTCCAGTCCCTCACAAGAGCCGTCACGAATAGCTAGGGAGGATGGAGGAAGGGGAAGGGGCTGCCCTCGGCTCTCAGGAATTCCTGGAGGCCTCACACAGTGACTGCTAGTCCACACTGTGACGCGGAGCAGCCGGGGCTCTGCTCAGGGACACTGCCACGCCGGGTAGGCTGCCAGGTCTCCGGTACAGATCGCGATGGTCCTGACGGGCGGGAAGGCATCCGAGCACAGATGTCTGGGAGGGGGGGTCTGGGTGCCAAGGCTGGGGCAACAAGGAGGTGACCGGAACAGCAAGTATAAGCCGAAGGGAGGTAAACCATGGCAACCAACACCCCACTTCTACACTCTGGAGGATGGAGGGATTGGGGGGACCAAGATGGCCTCTCCCACACCCCAGGGCCAGCCTCAGAGGAGCCCAGGGATTCAGTGACAACCTCCTCTGAGCCCCAGAGGGGAGGGACAGATCTTAGCCAAGTGGGAAGCCGGGTACGAGAGGGTAGGACTGAGCCCCAAGAAGGCTGGTCCTCCAGAACCAGAGCCTGCTTGGTGTGTGTGCCCCCTGAAACCTGGAGGGCAGGTCCGGGGAGCGGCTGGGACCTGAGATGGGACGTGCCCGGTGACAGCTGGCCAAGAGACCACCCTGAGCCGAGGGGGCAGCAGAGGGAGCCTGGGCTGTGCTTTCCCTCCCTCTGGGCAGTGTGGGCGGTTTTCCGGTCCAGTTTGGCTCCCTCCCACCTCCGCTCTGCAAAGGCCCAGTGGGCGACAGCAGGGGCCAGAGAGGGGCGGGGGCTCCCCATGGGACAGTTGGGGACCTGGGTCTCCTGCAGAGCCATCACACAGGAGGTCAACAGAAGATGAGGGTGCCAAGGAGAGGGGACCACCACCCCACTATCAGCTCGTCCCGAGAGCGAGCATTCACGTGTGTGTGTGTGTGTGTGTGTGTGCGCGCGCGCGCGAGTGTGTGTGCACAGGCAGCTCGGCGGGCGGCTGGTGTTTTTT
>NW_006198617.1:445053-457860 GCF_000334495.1 Tupaia belangeri chinensis | reverse complement strand
GCGTGTGTGTGTGTGTGTGTGTGTGTGTGTGTGTGTGTGCACGCGCGCGAGTGTGTGTGCACAGGCAGCTCGGCTGCTGTCAGTTGTTCTTCCTCCCCTGGTCTCCTTCAGGGAGGGCTGCCAGCTGTGGCTCTGCACCGTGCAGAGTGCAAAGTCAGAGACAGGGCGCAGCGTTGGTGAGGTCAGCTGGCCTGGAGGTTGGCACACGAGGTTTAGTTTTGCTGCCTTGGCTCCAGGGAACACCCTTCTTGCTTCCAAAAGAGATGCAGACCCAGGAGGTGGTGGTGGGGTCCCAAATCAGCCCTTCTGCTGATGCCAGAGCAGGGAGCGGCCTGGCAGGGCCCAGTCCAGTGCCAGGTCCCCACGACTGCCTGCAGGAGGTCTCCTGCAAAGCCAGCTGGTCCCCGTGGAAAAAGGGCTACGGGGACAGTGGTTGCCAGTTCCCCTCTGCATGGTCACTGGGTCACTTGCCATCCTCTGCCGGCCGCCACTATGGCCCTGGACAGGGAGCAGGTGAGCGTCCTTACAAAAACAGTGCTGAGTCTGTTCCGGGTGGGACGGTTCCTGAGAGCTCCACCCTCTGCAGGGTCACGGGGTCACTTCCCCTCCTCTGCCGGCCACCACTATGGCCCTGGACAGGGAGCAGGTGAGCGTCCTTACAAAAACAGTGCTGAGTCTGTTCCGGGTGGGACGGTTCCTGAGAGCTCCAGCCGGGCAGGTGCCCGCGGGCCGGGGTTACGGCTGCAGACGCTCCAGGTACTGTGGCAGGGGGTTCTCCTTCACGTACTTCTGGATGTACCAGCAAGTGAGATGGGCCTTCAGGTCCTCCTCTACCACGAAGTCCAGGGCGGCCTGGCCAGGGTGGAGGGAAGAGCTGTGGGACTGGCTGCCCAGCCCACCAAGAGAAGGCTCCTGGCCACCTTGCCAGAGCTGCCTCCTGGTGGCCGGGTAACCCCAGGGTCTGGCCAGCTTCCAGGCTGGGCCTGTACACAGAAGACGAGATTCTCCCTTCACCAGGCAGCCCCATTCTCCCCAGCCTGAGCTGAGAACAGAGGGCAGGGCAGGGTAGGGGCCAGCAGGGGGCCCAGCCAGGTCATGAGCAGCCCTCAAGGGACTTTAAGGCCATTCCCTGCCACAGTGGAGTTCCGATTCCCGTCCTTAAGCCCAAACCTGCTGTCCAGGCAGCCTGGGGCTTAAGGTGCTTTGGGGAGGAAGGGGCGGCAGAATGGCAGAGCCAGCTCCCGGATCGTGCATCCATTTGTTCCTCGATGATCCACCCAGCACCTACAGGGCCGGGTGCTGGGACTGCCGCACGGAGCCAGGCTGGCCGGGCAACCCCTGACACAGCTGGCGTGTGGTGACCCTGGAGGCATGGCCATGCCAGGGTGCTGCAGACAGGTGCCTGTGTCCAGAGGAATGCCCCAGCTCCCAGAGGAGCAGGAGGGGATGCGTGCTAACTGATGCCTGCCCCACGAGACTGCGGGCAAGACGGCACGTGAGCCTATGCTTTGGCCAAGGCATGGGCTGGAGTTGGCCACTGGGTCATTGTCTCCTCTGAGTAGGAGGGCAGAGCCCCATCCCCCTACCCCTTACCTTGGCAAGGTGTTTGGCGATGCCGCGCCCACGGTAGGCGTCAGGGACCTCGGTGTGCTGCAGGTCCACGATCCGCTTGCCCACGTACTCGTAGAGCAGCACGGCCCGGTCGTGACATCCTGTGGGTGGGGTGGGGATGGGCAGCTGAACCTGGAGGCCTCCAGGGGCCCAGGGGACCCAGCGTGGAGGCCAAGGTGGAGGGACAGGCACCTGGAGTCACTCAACTGCTAGAGTCCTGACTAACCTCTCTGAGCCTCAGTGTCCCCATCTGTAAAGTGGGGAGATAATTACATTCCTCATCGGGTTGTGCAGAGCATCAGATAAAGTGATCCCTGCAAAACATGTGCATGCAGCTACGTCTGGGTCACACATGCCCACAGGTGCCCTAGCTACTGTCACAACCTCAGTGCCTGGGGCCCTGCACGGCCCTCTTCACACGTCCCCACCTGAGCCCCCTCTCAGAACCTGCACTGCTCACACAGCAAAGCTTGGCAAACCTGCAATGAAAGCAGAGGCCAGAGAGACAGAGAAGCAGCAGCACCCAGCCTGTCAGGACCAGCACAGAACCCACTGGAAATGTGGCGGGCAAGGCAAGAGACTGGGCCCCAGAGTCCATGAGAAACAGATACTGGACATGAGAAGCAGGGACAAACAGGTCTTCATGCCCTCCACCAGTCTACCCCAACCTTCTATTGCAAAAACATTCAACTAAAGTCTCTCTGACCATAGTTTAAGTTCCTGATCTATCTGTCCATGCATCCAATGATCCATCACCCTATCCACCCATTTTCTACCCAACCATCCATCCATCCACTCAAGCCACCCACTCATCACTCCATTCACTCACTCATCCATCCATCCATCCATCCACTCACCCATTTATCTGCTCACTCACCCATCTATTGATACATCAATCCATCCATCTACTCACCCACTTGCTCATCCATTTATCCACTCATCCATCTATCCACTTACTCACCCATCTATCCATCTACCAATTTATCCATCCATCCATCCACTCCTCCATCCATCCACTCACTCACCCATGTATCCATCTACCAATTCATCCATCCATCTATCCACTCCCCATCCATCCATCCATCTATCCATCCATCCATCCATCCATCTGTTCACTCACCCATCTACCCATCCATCTAACTATACTACCATTCACCCACTTACCCGTCTATCCATTCACTTGCCCATCCATCCACTTACCCATCCATCCACCACTTATCCATTCATCCACTCACCCATCTGTCCATCCACCTATTCATCATCCACTAACCCATCTACTCACTCACCCATACATCCATCTATCCATACATCCATCTACCCATCCATCCACTTGTCCATCTATCTACTCACTCACCCATCTATCCATTCACTCACCCATCCATCCAACTACCAGTCCATCTATCCACTCACCAACCCATCCACCCATCTGCCCACCCCTCTGTCCATCCACTCACCCACTCATTCATTCGCCCATCCATCAACCAACCAAGCAACCATCCAACCATCCATCCATCCATTCACCACTCATTCTACCACAAACCCCTCTAACCACTCACCCATCCATCTATCCATTCACCTGTCAATTCACTCATCCATCCATCCATTCACCCACCCACCCACTTACTCATGCATCCATTTACCCATCTATCCTTTCACCCACCCATCTATCCACTCAATCACTCATCCATCCATTCACTCACCTACCCATCTACCCTTCCACCTATCTGTTCATCCATCTATGAACTCACTCACTCATCTACCCATCCAATCATCTATTCACTCACCCATCATCCATCCATCCATCTATGAACTCACTCACCCATCTACCCATCCATCCATCCATCCATCCACTCATCTATCTATGCACTTATTCACCCATCCATCCATCCATCTATCTACCAATCCATCCAGTCACTCATCTATCTACTTACTCACACATCCATCCATTTACCATCCATTCATACACTCACCCATCTATCCACTCACTCAAACATCCATCCATTTACCCATCCATCCATTCACTTATCCATCCATCCACCCATCTATCTATCCACTCACCCAACTATCCACTCACTCACCCATCCATCGACCTATTCATGCATTCACTCACTCACCCCCCCATTCATCTATACATTTACTCACCCATCTAACTACTCACTCATCCATACATCCATTTATCCATCCATCTACTCACTCATCTATCCAGTCACTCACCCATCCACCCACTCACCCATTCATCACTCCACTCACTCATCCATCCACCTACCCATCTATTTATCCACTTGCCCATCCACCCATGCACTCATCCATCTACCGATCGATCCATCCACCTACCCACCCATCCATCCATCCACTTACCCATCCATCCACCCACCTACATTTTGATCCACAAACTCATCTATCCACTCACTCACCCATCCATCCCTACCAATCCATTCATCCACTCACCCGTCCATCGATTCACTAACCCATCTGTCCACTTATTCACCCATCCATCTACTCACCCATCCATCCAGCAATTTACCCATCCATCCATCCACTCACCCATCTATCCACTCACTCACCGATCCATCCACCACTCATCCATGCATCTACTTACTTCTCTATCCATCTACCCATCTATCCATCCACTCATCATGTACCTACTCACTCACTTACTCACTCACTCACTCATCCATCCATCCTCCATCTATCCATCCATCCATCCTTTCAACCATTCATCTACCCACCCACTCAGCCATCCATCTACTCAGCCACCCACCCACTCACTCATCTATGCATTCACTCATTCACCTATCTATCTACCCATTCATACATGCACTCACCCATCCATCCACTCACCCATTCATCAACTCACCAATGTATCCATCAATGCACCAATGTATCCACTCACTCACCCAACCATCTATCCACTCACTCATCCATCCATCCATCCATCCATCCATCCATCCATCCACCCCATCCACTTACTCACTCACCCATCTATCCATCCATCCATCCATCTGCTTACCCATTTATCCACTCACCCACCCATCTATACATCTGCTAACCCATCTATCCACTCACTGACCCATCCATCCACCATCCATCCATAGTCTCACCCATTTGTCCATCCACCTGCCCATCCATCTACTCACTCACCCATCCATCCACCACCCATCCATTCACTCACTCACCTATCCACCCATCCATTCACTCACTCACCTATCCATCCGTCCATCCACTAACTCATCTATCCACTCACTGACCCATCCATCCACTACAAATTCATCCAACAACTCATCAGTGTATCTACTCTACATCCATCCATCCATCCACTCATCTATCTATTCACTCACCCATCAATCCATCTACTCATCCATTCATTCATCTACACTCACCCATCTATCCACTCACTTACCGCATTCTTCCATCCATCCTTACACTCATTCACCCTTCCACCCATCACCCAAACACCCATTCATCTACTCATCTATCCATCCACTCACCCATTTGTTTACTCACTCGCCCATCCATTCACCCACTCAGCCATTCACCTACCAATCCATCCGCTTACCCATTCATCCACCCACCTATCCATCTTTCCACTCATCCACTATCCCATCCATCCATCCACTAATTCATCTGTCTACTTACTCATCCATCCATCCATCCATCCACCCACCAATCCATCCACTCACCCATCTATCCACTCACTCACTCCTCCATCCATCACCCATCATCCACTAACTCATCCATCCATCCAAACACCCATCCACCCACTCATCCATCTACCCATCCATCCATCCATTCGTCCATCCATCCACTCACCCATTTTTTCACTCACTCACCCATCCATCTACCAACCCATCACTCTACTCAGCCATTCACCTATCCATCCATCCATCCAGTCACCCATCCACTTACCCATTCATCCACCCACTTGTCCACCCTCCCATCCATCTACTCATCCATATATCCACTCACTCACCCATGCATTCATCTACCTAACCCTATCCACTTGCCCATCTTTCCATCCACTCACCCATCTGCCCATCCATCCACTCATCTAGCCACTCCCCACCTACCTCCACTCACCTAACTATCCATCCATGCACCCATCCACACACACCCACTCATCCAGTCATCCATTTATCCATCCAACCATCCATTCCTCTACCCACTTGTCTCCTACCTTCCCATCCATCCACTCTCCTATCTACCCACCCACTCACTCACCCAAGCATCCACTTACCCACCCATCCATCCATCCATCCATCCATCCATCATCATTCCACTCAACCATCCACTCACCACCTACTCACCCATCCATTCATCTCTTTAACGACTAATCTATTCACCCACCCACTAATCCATCCATCCACTCACCCATCCATCCATTTGTCCATTCAATGTTTCTAGAGTCCCTGGCACTGTTCCAGATACTGGGAACACAACAATGAACAAGACAAACAATGAGTCCTGTCCTTGTGAAATTGACCAGAAGGAGAGAAAGGTAACATCTGAAAATAAGGTGAGTGGGTGCAATGTCGGGAGATAGGGACTGGGTGGGGGAGTTGTAGTGGGGACAGAGACAGAAAAGAGAAGAGAGAGCTATGTGATATCCAGGAGAACAAAGCTCTAGGCAGAGGGAGCAGCCAATAAAAAGAACACGGCAGGAGTGGGCCAGTCAGGGATAGCAAGGAGCCAGGTGGCTGGAGTACAGTGGGGAAGGAAGGGTGGAGGAGATGTGAACTGGAAGCCGCTGAGAAAACCAGTCCAAGCAAAGTGCCTTTCTCTGTTTCATGCGCTTTAACTTTAGAGCTAAAAGTAAATTGCATTTCACAAGTTTTAAGTTTTTAAAAATACTTTTTCTTTCTTTCTTCCAGAGACAAAGAAAGGCAGCACCCCTGACAGGGTCTTCACACTGTAATCCAAGCCCCAGTAAGCCCCAGATCATGGGCACTCAGGGAGGTCTCTGGATGTGAACCCAGAACCTTCCCATGTGGGTCAGCTTTGCAGGGTGCCACATTACCGCCATGCCCCATCCAGCCCCACATGTTTTGCCTTAAAGCACCAGAGAACCTGCTCCTACACGCTGTCCAGCCTTCTGCCTGTGCTGTTATCACAAAGACTGCAGGCTGACAGAGCAAATGGCTGGCCCAGGTCACATGCAAGCTCACTGCATCAGGAGGGTTTCTGGTGCCCAGGATCGTCCTTCATTCCTTCAAAGCTCCAGGAAGGAGGCTACAGCCAGCTCCCCAGCCCAGATAGGAAACTGCAGTCCAGAGGTCTAAGTTACACAGTGAATGGAGGTGACTCTAGAACCCAGGCTTCGGCCCAGAGCCAAGTGCATCTTTTCATCCTACCCTGACCCAGCCTCTACTCTCACCTCCAGGCTGAGTCTAGAGTTCCCTCTACCTGGAATGCCCTCTCCCTTTGTCTGCCAGACTCAGCTGAGGGTGGCCCCGGTCCCTCTTCCCATGGGCTGATGGTCATTCTGTAGTGTGCCAGCCACCCTGGCTGCATAGCATAGGACTCGATCCTCGGCTCCTGCACCTGTTGGGGTCAGTTCAGTTCACGCAGGACAGTGAGGCCGAGATCAGGAGACTATTTTGGGACTGACTGGGTCGCCAAGGGAACAACCGCCTGCCCTGGCTGCTTCATCACCAAACCCATCGAACGCCTGCTCCATTCAGGTAGAGTTTGGGGTACTGAGTGGGCAGCAGTGAACACCCCGACATCCATCCATCAAGGAGGGCCTGTTCTAGTGAGAGACAGACAATAAATGACATCACGGATAACCGAGGACTAGCAGGCGACGGGCTGCCATGTGCAAAGGAGCACCATGCTGCAGAGGAGGGGCGGGGTGGTGGACAAAGGAGGCCTTTCTGCACCACAGACCTGGCAGAGAGAGGAGCCAAGAGCAACCCTCAGGGACAAGTAGTCCAGGTGGGAGAACAGCATGTGCGAAGGCCCTGGGGTAGAAAGTTCAAGGAACAGGAGACCAGAGTGGCTGGGCCTGAGTGAGCAGGGGGGAGTCAGGAAGCCATGTCAGGGTATCCAGGGCCCAACCACAAGAGCCTTGCAGGCCACTGAAAGATCTCACTTGTGCTCTAGCTCCATCTCTGCAGAGCGGAACCGGGGCCTCGAACCCCTGCAAGCCTGCTGGTGCTCCCTGGTCGTCCATTCGTGCGTTCCCTGTCAGTACTCCTGGAGCAGCCACTGGACCGAGGATGGCCTTGGCCCTGGGACACCTCGGGGTTCTCTGTCCCTCTCTCCCCAGTGGGTCATCACCATGTTCCTGCCCCCAGCTAAGGTGGACCCCCAGGAAATACTTGTCCAACTAACCACTGCTGTGCTCTCTCTGCCAGACACACCCCAGTGCTCGAGGCAGCCCGTGGGCCATGGGCATGCTCAGCACGATGGCTGTCCCCACACCCAGGCCTGTGCCTTTGGGCCAGTGGCTCCCAGGAGACAACAGGAAAGCTGGAGTGCCCACCTGTGAGGCCGCCCACATGGGACAGGCCAGCACTCAGCTCCCTCCACGCTCCCTCCCTCCTGGTTGAGCACGTATGATGCCTAAAGCCCCGGATGGGGTCACTGATCGGGGAGGCAGCACTCGGCTCAGGTATGTGGAGCTGGCTGCAGATGGGGCTGGGCCACTGGGAGGGGCTTCAGGATGAAAGGGGGCAGCGGGCCTCTGGGATAGCCAGGGTGGACGTGGGACAATGAGTAGCGCAAGATTAGTTTAAACTCACACCCCACCTGCTACACCACACGCCACTGAGCAACCTCGAAGTGCCAGGCCTCAGCCTAAACCTCGGCCTCGGTCACAGCTGGGCAGGTCCCCACTGCCCAACTCCCTTCCCTCCACAAGTCGGCCTGGAGGACACCAGCAAGCAGGCCTCCAGCTCAGATCTGATCCTTGGCAGGCCGTGGGCTGACTCTCCGGCGTGCAGTGTCTGGTCATGGCTCGCATGGCGCTGCTCCCCACGGCTGCTCCCTCTGCCTGGCCCCGCTGTGCCCCGAGCCTGCCAGGGTGGCCTGCCCTGCGGAAGCGGGACATTGGGCCTGTGCCCTCCCCTCTGGGCCTGCTGATACTGCTATCTCAGCTCAGGACATGCAGCCCTGGGCCCTTATCTAGGCTGGGCCCTGACAGCTGCCCTGAGGGCCCACACCCCAGGCTAGCACAGAGGCCAGCGTGTGTCACCCTAAGCCCCAGGAACAAGCCCAGGGCAGGGCCAGGCCCGAGTCTTCGCTCTGCCCAGAGATATAAAGCTGTTCCCACCAGCCCTGTGTCCCTGTCCTGAGATGGCCACTGCCCCCTCCCCCCTCCCAGGCTTGAGAACTACATCAAGGTCACAGAGTATGATTAGATCTTAAGAAATGGTAAATCATGGGCTGGTGGGTAGCGTGGTGGCTAAGGGCACTGGATTCCCACATGGCCAGTCACGGTTCAAGTCCTGGACCTGGAAGCTTGCTTTCTCACACACTCTCTCTGGTCAAATTACAAATAAATAAAGTTAAATAAATAATTATTTTTAAAAAGTATTAACAGAGACCGGCAGTTGGTGTAATGGCTATGTCGCTGGACTCCCATGTGGTCGACCACAGTTCAAATCCTGGACCCGGTGGCTGAAACTCATGTCAGCCATGTGTGTGCATGCCCAAGATCCCAAGAGGAGAATGGAGGAGAAGGGATTGCGGCGTGGCCATTCCCCTGGGGGGCGGGGTGATTTCTCACTTTCTGTCTTTCTGGCGAATGCACGCACCCTATAGCAAAACCTCTCCCCACCAAAATAATAAATTAATAAATAAATAAAAAGAAAGAAATGGCAAACCGGGGCCAGCAGATGGCATAGTGATTACGTCATATGTCCGACTGTGGTTTGAGTCCCAGGCCTGGTGGCTTGAAACTCATGCTGGGCGTGTGTGCATGTGTGTCCAAGATCCTGGGAGAATGGAGAAGGGATTATGGTGTGGCCATGCCCCATGGGGGTGATCTCTCACTTTTCCTCTTACTGTCTCTCTCTCTCTCTAGCAAGATCATGTGCCCTAAAACAAAAACCTCTTAAAGAAAAAAAAAAAGGAACTGGTTACTCTACTAAGGAGGGACACTTCTTGGGGTCTCTCATCCCAGGGCTCTCAGTCCCTCCCCAGCCTCGGGGGGGGGGGAGCAAATCTAAACGCCACCCAGATGAGGAGACGGAGACTGAGGACAGCCAGACCCAGGTCCAGGAGCGTGGCCCACACCAAGGGTAGCAGAGCAGGCCAGCCCGGAGCCCCAGCCTTCTGGGTACCTGCACGCACTCACAGCAGGTCACTTCCCAAGGACCTTGCTGGGCCAGCCTGACAGAGCTGGGAGGCACATAAGGACGAAACCCAGCTGATCTGCAAAAGACTGCAGACCCAGCCTGTGCTGCTGCACACTCCCTGTGTGGCAGCATCGTGGGGCACCTGCAGGGTACTGGGGCTCCGGGTACCTGGGGTCCTACGAGGCACTGTGGGGTCACACGGGGACTGGGACCTGACCCCCGTGAAGCTTGGTGCTACACTCGCAGCCCTGCTGCCTTTAGGGGTATTGACGGGGCCAGAGGTAGCTGCTCTCTTCCTGTCTGCAAAATGGGGGCTTTGGAAGATGTGGAAAGTTCCAGGATTCCGGGACCCTGGAGTGATCCCACTCCTCGAAACAACTAGGACACTGGACCCTGGGCCAAGGAAGAGGCTGCTCGGGGGATGAGGTCTCAGCTGTCTCCCAGCTGTGTGCCTCGGTCCCCCCACACCGCGGTGACAACACAAGCAGATGCTTCAGAACCTGGACTGGGGTCCTGCCTGAGCTCACACCCCCACGCCACAAGTCCTATCCATGCTTCCGTCCACATCTGCCCGGGACCTGATGGTCCTCCCCACCCTGCTCACACTGTGCAGCAGCACCTGCCTGCTCTGCCCTGCCTGCTGTGCTCGGAGCAGCCAGAGGAGGCCCGAGCCATCCCATCAGCTCTGCTCAGGACCCTCCGGGGCACCCACCTCTCTCAAGTCAAAGTGAAGGCCACACGATGCTTCCAGGCCCCCGTCTGCCCTCATGGCCTTCGACCTCATCCTCCCGTCCTCTTCTCTGGTTCTGGTTCTGGTTCCTCCACTCCCTGCAGCTCTGAACCCACACTGGGCACCCCAGGCCTTAGCTCGCGCTGCCTCTCCTGTGGGACTCTGTTCTGCAGCTGCTCTCTGCGGGCCTCCCTCAGGTCTTTACTTAGATTCCACCTTGGGGAGGGGCCTTCCTGGACACCTGATTTGAAGCAGCAGCCTTGCCCGCTGATAGCCGCCCCGCGGCCGCGTCACTGTGCACCAGAGCCTGTCCAGCGTGCTCTACAACTATCATCCAGTCCCTCTCGGCCGACAGCCCACAGCTCCAAGAACCTACAGGAATGCTGGGCACACAGTAGGTATGCCACAAATCCCTGCAGGATGAACCCCCTCCTCTGCGTGGCTGGGGTGCACGTGCGCACAGGGCCACGTGAACTGAGGGCCTAATGAGCGCAGCTGCTCGGACTGTCCTCGCTCACAGCCAAAGCTTGCAGGGGAGTCATAGCCCCCTTCTGCCACAGGGATGAGCAGGCACACATCTGCCCCAGAGCTGGGAGGACTGGACGGCTCAGCCTGTGTTCACGTCTCTCAGTGGACACGGGCACCGGCCTCCAGGTCAGAAGCTGCTAAGACAGGCTGTTTCCACCCAGCTCAGGCGGGCCTGGGCCCAAGGCAGACCAGCCCTCCCCGGCTCCCAGATACACACCCAGACCCCACGCGGCCAAGAAGGCCCACCCTGCACCTGCAGTCCCTGCTGCTGGGGCCTGAGAGGTGCTGCCAGCCTCTGGCCTCCCTCTTCTCCCCAGGCCTGGCCACGGGCTACCCAGGCACGTCTGTAGCTAGCCCTGGGCGGTCGTTTATAGGAGGGACAGACTGGGAACGATGGCTGGGGACTCTGGAAGTCTGTCCTGTCTGCACCTACTTGGAAGAGAAAGCGGAAAACAAAGCCCCACCATTCCCTTCTCTCTTCCCTTGGGTCTAATGGGCCTCCTGAACCCCCAGGGAACCAGAGGCCTCCCACTTCAGAAAAGAGGGTTTGAAAGGCCACAAGGCCTCTCTCTGGACGACCGGCCAGGGCTGCCAGTGTCATGGCCAGCAGGGCCACCTGGCACTGCCCTGTGGAAGGCCTTGCTCTACGCTGGAATGAGGCTGGGCAAGTCACTTCCTGCGGGCCCAACCTCAGGGCACTCTGTCTCCCTAATGCAGGGTGGGTGTCAGTGTCACAGCACGGGTGTCGCAACTATGCAGCTATGAGGCTGTGGATATGGTGGGGCCTGGTGCAGGCCCCCTGCTCAGGTTGGATGTTACCCCAGCTCTGCCCCCACCTTATGCAGGCCTCTCCTTTTCCCAGGCCTCCACTTTCCGTTCTCAGAAACGGGCACAACGGCTTCAAGGAGCCCTTCTGGCATGCACAGAGGAGGCAGAGCTAGAGTCCACGGTCCTCAAGCTCACAATTCTCTCTTCCACCGCTCAGACCTAGGGAAGGGCTGTGCTTTACTAAAAACTCTCCTCAAAGGACAAGAAAACTTGACCTGGTTTAAGAAAGAAGAGGCAGCACATTCCTTTGTCAGCGCTTGCTCTCGGCACCCGGCGGTTCTCATCCTTGGCACTCAACACAACCCTTTGGGCCACGGCCAGCCAAGGGGATGCACACGGGCTATTCCCACTGCCCAGGTGGAGACACTGAGGCACACACCAGTGAGGCACACAGCCAAGTCTCAGAGCTGCATGCAGCACACCCCTCCATACACACAAACGCGCCTCTCTAACGGGGTACACGCCCCTGTCACTGTCAGCCCTAAGTACTCGGGGAAAGATCTGTCAACCCGCCGCGTAGACAAGCTAGTTTTCCCTCCCAGAAGCAGCCAGAAACGTGAAACCCTGGGAAAGGGGGTAGTCACGGCTGGCTGGCTCTCCAGCATTTCGGACAGCAGCCCTCGGTGGGCGCTCAGCACAGGAACGAAGCGCGGCTGAACGAAGCGCGGCTGAGCAGGTGCGGGTCCCCTGGGCTGGGGTAGGGGACCCTCGCAGCCCCAGTTAGCTCCAGCCCCAGTTTCCCGGGACCCCTGCCTGCCGGTTCCTGCTCTCCAGGGAACCCGCCCCTGCCCTACCCGCGAGCCGGCCGCGCCC
>NW_006198617.1:422024-444475 GCF_000334495.1 Tupaia belangeri chinensis | reverse complement strand
GGGAAATTCTAATAGTCCCCAAAGCAGCCACCGCTTATTAAGCACTTGCTGTGTACGCGGCCTGTGCATAGCTGAGTCCTGTACTGGGGAGCGCTCAGTCGGGGCGCCCTGCGCTCAGTGCAAATTCTCACCACACGGCTGAGAAGTAGGGATGCTCGCCTCCATTTCGCAGGCGAGCGCGTAGAGGCCCGGGAGATGGAAGGCAGTGTAAGGAACATGCACGCAGCTGGGTCCTGAAGGGAACAGGTGCTGCGCACTGAGTCACATGACCACAGGTTACTTACACTATTTTGTTAATTATGGTGTAGACTTGGCGTTCACACTCATGTGACCCCCACCCAAGGCGAGATACAGATGCTCTAGACTCCCCTTCCAATCGGTGTCCCCCCCCCTTTTTTTTTTGGAGAGGTTTTTGCTTTAGGGGTGCGCTCGCCAGGAAGACAGAGACAGTGAGCCGGAAAGCGAGAAATCACCCCCCCAGAGGGGCTGACCATGCCGCAATCCTTTCTCCTCTCGGGATCTTGGGCACGCACGCATACACGCCCGGCGTGAGTTTAAGCCACCGGGTCCGGGACTCCAACCGCGGTCGACCACATGGGAGTTCAGCGACATAGCCACTACGCTAACTGCTGGTCCCCCCCAGCCCTTTGAGTTAACCCCTGCCCCTGGTTTCTAGCAAAGTGACTACAAACAGAATCACACAGTATGCACATGTTGGTGCCCAGGTTCTGTGGCCCAGCATCTGCCCCGGCAGGTCTGTCCACACTCCACGCTGTGTGTATGTAGGAGAGCACTTCCTGGTTCACACGTGGGTGGGTTTCAGGTTGGGACTGCTGTGAGTGAACGGGCAGGGGCCACCCTTGGTCCCACCTTTCAGTACCTGTGCTGCCCTCCTCTTGTGAGGAGCTGGGTCTTACGGCATATTCCTGTGTAGTTATATGAGGAACTGCCAGACCTTTTTCCGAAGTGGCCACTCCATGTTCCACCCCTGTCAACTGTGTCCAGGGTGGCATTTCACGGGGTCAGTCCTTTTTTTTTTCTTTCTGAAAGAGAGGTTTCTGCTGTAGGGTGTATGTACTTGCTGGAGAGACACAGAGACAGAAATTGAGACCACACTACTATCCCTTCTCCTCCATTCTCCTCTTGGGATTTTGGGCACGTATGCACACGTGCCCATGTGAATTTCGAGCCACCATGTCTGGGACTTGAACTGTGGTCGGCCATGTGGGAGTCCAGCGACATAACCATTAAGCCATCTGCTGGTCCCATGGTCAGTCTTTTTAATCTGGCGGTGTAAGGTGGTGTCTCCCCCTGACTTTAGTTCCGATGTCGGTGACTGCTGAGGGGCCCCTGGGGCATTTTCTCCCCCACTTTTGTGAACACACTTGCCTGCTCTGTGCCCATTCATTTTTCTCTTTCTGATTTATTGCAGTTCTCTTTGTTGTTTGGCTGAGTCCTCTGTCAGAGGGATTTCCTGAGACTACCCTCTCCTAGCAGACACTTTTTTTTTTTTTTTTTTTCAAGTTGTATCTGGGAGTTTGGAAACAAACACGGCAGGGAGTGAGTCATTACAAACAAGGAGACAGAAAGGGGCCTTTGGGTAAGTGGGGCCTTGACCTGGCTGCAATCTGAGCTAGCAAGATTAGATCTCCAGCAAGTCTCAGGTGACTTCTCTGTCTCCAGAGAACTTCAGCGGGGTGGGGAGGCCAGACCTGTTCCTGGAAATTCTATGAACGGGCCACACTGTCTTTCACCTCTGCACACGGCGTTACCCAAATCACCTCCTCCTGAAAACCCTCATTGCACTTCTTCAGTGTCTGTTCCCGTCTAGACACCCTGGACCCAGGGATGACAGTTCCTTTCTATATAAGGAGCCTTCAAAAAGTTCATGGTAAAAATGAATGTATGAGGTTTTTTTGGTGCCCTAAATTTTGTTTTCTTTTTAGGTTTTTGCCATAGGGTGCATATGCTCGCCAGAGACAGAGACAGAGAGAGGGAAAGTGAGAAATCACCCTTCAGGGGAAACAGCCACACTGCAATCTTTTCCCCTCCATTCTCCTCTCAGGATTGTGGGCACGCACGCACATGTGCCTGGTGTGATTTTCAAGCCCCCAGGTCTGGGACTTGAACTGCGATTAGCCATGTGCGAGTCCAGCACTTTAACTACTTACTATGCCACCTGCTGGCCTTGATGCCATACATTTTTAAAATCAATGCATAGTTGTTGTTGTTTTTAAGTTTTTCTTAGTTTCTTACTCTAGGGCACATGTACTAACTAAAGGGATTGTGGTGTGGCCATCCCCCCTGGGGGGTGATTTCTCGCTTTCTGTCTCTCTGTCTCTCTCTGTCTGTCTGGCGAGCGCACGCGCCCTATAGCAAAAACCTCTCAAAAAAAAAAAAAAAGTATCTGTCCCTGACCACCTCGCTACAGAGTTAGGAAACAGTTGATCCCCCAGAGCCCCTCCCCCGGCCAGTGTCCTGTCCGTACTTTGCCTCTTCCAGAGAGTCTCTGAGCTGTGGCCTTGCCCATCTGCCTTCCTCCACTCGCATGGTGCCTTCGTGAGCTGCCCGTGGTCAGCCGTCTCCCCTGCACGGCTGCGTGGGATTCCATGGGGTGGCGTGCCGGCCTCGTTTTTCAGGATCCCTTTGTCCATGTGTGGAGGGTGGACTGTGGAGGGTGGGCCGAGAGCCTGGGGGCTGCAGTGTGACCCGCCACAGCGTTCCCTGTTCTGCTCCCGTGCTGGCTCCAGGGGAGTGGGGGCCAGCATCACTGCCTGCACTGTCAGCCTCTCCTTCCAGAGGCCAGCCATAATTACCCGCCTCGCCTAGGGACCCCACCTCGCGAAGGTAGCTGGTGAGCTTGGCGAGGACGCTCCCCCATTGCAGGAGAGAGGCTGGGACTCCTGGAGGTGGTGCCCAGGAGAGCTCGGTGACAAATGCAGGGTCTGTCTCTAGAGCCTCTTGCTCTGCCCCCCAGGGCCTCGGTTCCCGTGCTTTACGCAGCTGAGGGCCGTGACTCACTTCACAGCCAGTGTCTGAGCATCCCGGTGTTGGAGGCTGAGGCTTGAGCAGGCCTGGGTCCTCTGTCTCGGCCCTGCTGTGTGACCTCAGGCAGATCGCAGGCCCTCTCTGGGCCTCGGAGGCCCCTGCAGCCCTGACTGTCAGTCTCCAGCAGCTGCCTTGCCCTCTTACTAGGGAGCCTGGCCCTGCAGGCCTGGGCGGAATGAGTATGGGTGAGTGGGTGGGGGCTTGCCCTGTTCACCCAAGTGGCATTCTTCCCAGTGAGGCCCAGCCCGCTTCTCCTGCCGCACCCCGGGCCCCCACACCGGCGGACAGAGCCTTTACCTTTCCCTTTAATGCTGCCTCTGTGTTTCCTGATTAGAAGCACAAGGGGTGCTCGTGTAACATTTTCCAGACACAGAAGAATATCAAGAAGCTAGAACTCTCATAAATGCACCCTCAGAGTACCCTGGTCCCTGTCAGGCCCTGAGTCCTTAGACACCTTCCTGAGCTGCGGTCACGCATTCCTTCACCTGCTCACTGCCTTGCACTGTCGGTGTTCTTGAGCAACTCCCGGGAGGGAGCGGCAGGGACGCGCCATGGTGCTCAGGCCACATGGGGAGGTGCTGTGCTCGTGTCCAGAGAGTTCCCTGTCCACACTGGGCACACCTCTGGTCCCAGCTGACTGCGGCTGGAAGCAGGTCATGGGCTGAAGACCCAGTCTGGGTGCCCATCTCTGTGCCGCTCAGGGAGGGGTAAGTAAAAATAGAAGAATTGGGGCCAGCAGGTATCACAGTGGTCAGGGCACTGGACTCCCACGGGGCTGACTGTGCTTCGAGTCCCAGGCCCAGTGCTTTGAGACTCATGCCAGGCGCATGCGTGTGCATGCCTCAAATCCCAAGAGGAGAATGGAGGGGAAGGGATGGCAGTGTGGCCACCCCCCGGGGAGTGTTTTTCACTTTCTCTTTCTGTTTATCTCTGTGTTTCTGGCAAGTACCCTATAATAGCAAAAACAAACAAACAAAAAACAAAAACAAACAAAAAAAACTTAAAAAATGAAACCAAACCCCACTCACAAGGAGCATTTTACACACCAGTAGAATGTCTTCGCGACAAAAATGTAATCAAATCATATTTGCTACTTCATAGCCTTTATTCTTTTCTTTTCTCTTTTCTTCCATTTAACACAACATGAGCATTTCCCTTTGTTAATATACAGGAAACTGCAAAATCATTCTTTAAGAATACTTTACAGATGGGACCAGCAGTTAACGTAATGGCTACGTCACTGGACTCCTATGTAGTTGACCTCGGTTCGAGTCCCAGACCTGGTGGCTTGAACTCACACCAGATGCATATGCGTGCGTGCCCAAGATCCCGAGAGGAGAATGGAGGAGAAGGGACTGTGGCGTGGCCATCCCCCCCGGGGGGGTGATTTCTTGCTTTCTGCCTTTCTGTCTCTTTCTGGTGATTTCACGTGCTCTATGGCAAAAACCTCTCAAAAAAAAAAAAAAAAAAAAAGAATACTTTATAGTGCCACCAGGTGGCATGGTGGTTATCGCACTGGACTCCCATGTTGTCCACCACTGCTTGAGTCCTGGACCTGGAAGTTTGCTTTTCTCTCTCTCTCTCTCTCTCTCTCTCTCTCTCTCTGGTGAGCACATGTGCCTTGTAGAAAATTAAATAATAATAATGGTAAATAAAATTAAGTTCTCTAAAGAGAAGAATGCAATGTAACGTCGGTAGGATAATGTAGTCACATCTCAAACAGTGCAACAAAATACATTCAGGTTCCAAGGAAAACCCACCACCCACCCTGTTTGCCAGCTTCCAGGTCTCCCCAATACCCGGAAACCCGTGTTTATTTTAAATTCTTCAGGAGTTTTCCGCATATAAGCACAAGTAAATTCACATATATATTCTTTCTTTTTAAGCCTGTTGCTCAGCATCTCCTGGAGACCCGCCCTCCTGGGCATGCACGGTCTTCCTGCTCCCGTCCACAGGTGCACAGTGCTCCCCGCGAAGGTGCATGCTCGGCCGTGGTTGTCCTCCACGGATGGCTGGGGGCAGCATTTCTGCCCCGCACAGCCGCTGGGTGCTGTGTGTGGCTGCTGCACCCCACATGGCTGACAGTGGTTCAGTCCTGGCCTCAGCCAGTGCGTATCTGCACCCAGGGTTTGATGGGATGGAGGTTTCTCTCTCTCTCTCTTTCTCATATCTGGCAACTAAAAATTAAATTAGGGGGACCAGTGGTTGACGTAATGGCTATGTCGCTGGACTCCAATATAGTCGATTGCGGTTTGGGTCCCAGGCCCAGTGGCTTCAACTCATGCCGGGCACGTGTGCGTGCGTGCCCAAAATCCCGAGAGGAGAATGGAGGAGACAGGATTGTGGCGTGGCCATCCCACTTGGGGGGGGGGTGATTTCTCGCTTTCTGTCTCTCTGTCTCTTCAGCAAACATATGTGCCCCATAGGAAAAATCTCTCTTTAAAAACAAAAATGAGGGCTGGCTCAGTAGCCTGGTGGTTAAGGTAGCTGGATTCCCTGTGGCCAACAGCGGGTTGAACCCTGGCCCCGAGGGCTGGGAAGACATTCTGGCCCTTGTGCGTTCCTGTCCGAGATCCTGACAGGGTGGAGAAATGCAGAAGAAAAGTCACCTGACCACACTCTATTGGGGGGGTTCTTTCTCCCTCTCCATCTCTCTGTCTCTCTGTCTCTCTGTCTCTCTCTGGTGAGCACACATACCCTCTGGCAATTAAAAAAAAAGAATGGGACCAACAGATGGCTTAATGGTTACATAGCTAGACTCTCACATGGCCAACTACCGCTCGAGTCCTGGACCTGGTGGCTTAAAGGTCATGCCAGGTGTGTGTGCATGTGTGTCCAAGATCCTGAGGAGAATGGAAGAAAAGAGATTGCAGCGTGGCCATCCCCCATGGGGGAGTGATGCTTTGCTTTCTGTCTGTCTCTCAGCACCTCAGCGGCCACACCACCTGCTGGCCCAAAGAGTAAATGAATTACAATGACAGCGGCGGCACTGGAGGCATGCCCCTCCCCCAGCGGCACCCTGCGGAGTAGCTTGTGTGCACTGGCTCTCAGACCCTCATGCCACCCGGAGGAGCAGGGTCACGCCAGCAAAGCCCTGAGCTCTGGAGGGCCTGGGAACTTGTCAGCGGACTCTGTGGCAGTACCCCTTGGCGTCAGGATTGGGACCCCAGCACCCGACACCTCCCACAGAGGAGAGCCACCACAGGGCCACTGGCAGGGGCCTGACCGCCCTTCCCAGGGGCGAGGCGCTCCTCCCAATGAGACCAGGAGGCTCTTCTTAGAAATCACCTGTGGTACCAGCAGTTGGCATAATGGCTATGTCGCTGGACTCCCATGTAGTCGACCGCGGTTTGAATCCTGGATCCGGTGGCTTAAACTCACGCCGGGTGCGTGTGTGTGCGCACCTGAGACCCCGAGAGGAGAATGGAGAAGGGATTGTAGCGTGGCCACCCCCCCCCGCCCCGGGGGGTGATTTCTCGCTTTCTGTCTCTCTCTGTCTGTCTGGCGAGCACATGCGCCCTATAGCGAAAACCTCTCCAGAAAAAAAAAATCACCTGGAAGAGTCGCCCCACCGCAGCATAGGGCCCAGGCAGGGTACATGACTGACGGGGGAGTGTCCGACGGGAGGGAGCACCGTGGAGTGTGGTCAAGGGGGACGACCTGTCTTGTCAGAGGGGCAGCAACTCCCTGCGCGGTGATCATATGCACCTTATGGCAAAAAGGAAGAAAGAAAGAAAGAGAAATGCCTCTCCCAAAGAGACGAAACCAAATGTAACGTCGGAGTCTTGGTCCTGGTTCGGAAAAGTAAATCCAGCCATAAAAGGCGTTCTGGGGACCACCGGGGAGGTGGGACGCGGCGCGTGTGACAGGTGATTGTGGGAAGGCAGCTTCGTCCTCAGGAGATGGCCACTGTGCAGCCACAGGAGGTCGGCTGCAGGGCCACGGTGTCAGGCACTTTCCATCAGCCCGTGTTCCGAAAATGATACTCGGGGAAATGTGCATTCTGGAAAAGACTATGCGTGGATTTCAAAATGCCCTTGTACCAAGATAAACTCAGACTTTAATTTGTTTTTCCTCAAAAAATGCAATTGTCCACAGTCCCCAGAGCTGCGAGTGGGAGGAAGGAGCGAGCAGGCCGGCGTGTCCAGCAGGTGGTGGCAGGTGACTGTCATCCCTGCCCCCTCTGGCTGTTCATGGTGGCCATGTGGGAGGTGAAACGAGTCATGTATGGGTGCTGGGAAGGGCCCCCAGTTTGTGACCCGTCATCCAGCCCAGTCCACGCCACTGGAGATGGGGAATCTGAGGCCCGGGCCGGGGGAGGAAGGAGCGAGCAGGCCGGCGTGTCCAGCAGGTGGTGGCAGGTGACTGTCATCCCTGCCCCCTCTGGCTGTTCATGGTGGCCATGTGGGAGGTGAAACGAGTCATGTATGGGTGCTGGGAAGGGCCCCCAGTTTGTGACCCGTCATCCAGCCCAGTCCACGCCACTGGAGATGGGGAATCTGAGGCCCGGGCCCGGGAGGGAGGGTCTTCTCACTTCCCCATCTCCCCATTGTTTTCCTCACCCACGGTGTGAGCAGGAGGCCTGCTGACACTTTGCACCCCTTTGTCTTTGCCTCCCCCTCCAGGGCTTGGTCAGGACATCCTGCTACAGAGTGGTTTTTTGTTGGTTTGCTTTCTTTAGAGAGAGATTTTTGCTATGGGGTGCGTGCACTCACCAGAGAGACAGAGACAGAGAGACAGAAAGTGAGAAATCACCCCCTGGGGGGATGGCCATACCTGCAATCCCATCTCCATTCTCCTCTCAGGACTTGGGGCGTGCCCACACAGCTGTCACCATTATGCCATCTGCTGGTCCGAATCAGAGCCATTTTAAAGCGGCGGAAGCTGAGGCCCAGAGAGCAGAAGTGCCTCCTTGAACCCCTCACGGGTTGGGGAGGGGGCTGGTCCTCTGGCCTTCCCACCTCCTCCCCCAGGGAGAAAGAGCACTGGCTAGGAGCAGCAGGCCCAGCTCTGACCACTGGCCTTGCTGTGTGGCCGGGGGACTCACCTGCCCTTTCTGAGCTGCTCTGAGAGGAGTCCGTGAGCTGACCTGTGAGAAGGCCACACAGTTGGTAATGTTCCTTGTCCCTCTGTCCTGTAGGCCATGAGACACTCTCCAGTCGTCGCTGCCTCCACCCCCTCTCTTTGCTGGCCTCAGACCCACCTGGCTGTCATTCCCTTCAGCCTCACCCGTGTCTGTGTGTCCCCTCCTGTCGGGGTTTGCTGAAGTCAGGCAAGGGACAGGGCGGCTCCAGAGACACTGGGGCATTTCCGCCCCTTTTCTGGAAGGTCCTTTCCCATAGTCCTATGGGCAAACTCCCATCATCCTTTGACGCCCAGGTCAAGTGTCCCCCACACGAGCTCTCCCCACGCGCCAGGCTGGGTGGGCTCTGCAGCCCCCGTGGGCACCACCATGTGGGTGTGGCCTGTCTGTCCCTGGCCTGGGAGACTCATTTCACAGCAGGGGAGCTAGCCCAGCGCGATGAGGGCGGAGTTCTGGGGGTAACACAGACCTCGAAGAAGCCGAACGCAGTCCTCCCACGGACAGCCCCCCGCCACCTTGGCCTGCCACCACCCTGTGTGCCTCGATTTCTTCGTCTGTAACAGGCCCCACACGGGCCAGGAATGCTTTTCCTTCAGCGACTGGGCTTCCCTCCTCCCCAGCCCCAGCTTTGACGAGCTGGGATTTAAACAATAAACCCGCCCATTCCAGGGCACTGGCAGATGATTTCCGACACGTGTTCAGTCCTCACGTGCAACTGTCCACTCCCAGCATCCCTTGCACGTCGCAGTCACTGCTCCCCCGCCCCGCCAGCCCTTGCCACCACTGGTCTGTGTCCGACAGATTTCCTGGGGCGTCCTAACGATGGGACCAATCAAATCAAATGTAGCCTTTTTTTTTTAATCTAATTTGCCCCTCTTAGGGAAGGGTTATGCCACAATCCCTTCTCTATTTTCCTTTTGGGATTCTGGGCACACACACACCCCCTAGAGCACCAGGCCAGGACTTGAACCGCGCAGTCGGCCCTGTAGGAGCCAGCCGCCTGAACCACCTGGCCGGGTATCCTTCCTACCCGGCTGCCTGTGTTCCGCATCTGCCGCTCCCCTGCGCGGCTGCCTCAGCGCTGGGCCCTGTTTAGTCTGTGCGTAGCTTTGCGCTGGCGGACGTGCGAGGCCGCCTCCGAACCGTGTGCAGGGATGTTCCCGCCCTCTAGGTTTTAGCCGGTTATGAATAAAGCCGCTGGGTGTGCACGTGTGCTGGCATGGTGATTTCTCTTGGGAGTGGCATGGCTGAGTGGTAAGTAGGTGTATGTTTAAGAGACAGAAAGCGAGAAGTCACCCCCCAGGGGGGATGGTCACGCCGCAATCCCTTCTCCTCCGTTCTCCTCTTGGGATCTTGGGCACACACACACATGCGCCCGGCGTGAGTTTTAAGCCACCGGGTCCAGGACGTGAACCGTGGTCGACTACATGGGAGTCCAGCGACATAGCCATTACTCTAACTGCTGGTTAGCTTAATGTTTAGCTTTCTAACAAACCGTCAGACTTTCCCAGGAAGGTTGTCCCGTTTCACCCTCCCACGGCGAGGTGCCAGTCCGTGTCCTCCCATCCTCACCACGTCATGGCATGGGCAGTGGCTTTGACTGTCACACGTGGCTCGCAGGTGTGCCGCAGGACCCACCGTGGTCTCCTCGGCACCTGCGATGACCCGTGCTGATGCTCGCGTGTTTGTCTCATTCGAGCTTCTGCCCACACATGTTTTATTAGGCTGTTTGTTTTCTTACCACTGACTTGTAGTTTTTGCATGGCAGCAGGGTCTTCAAAGTTTGCTGCAAATGTGTGCTGTAAAAAACCCATGTATGGGGCCGGCAGGTGGAGTGGTTGGTGGTTAAGGTGCTGGACTCCCACATGGCCGACCGCAGTTTGAGTCCTGGACCTGGTAGCTTGCTTTCTCACTTTCCCTTTCTCTCTCTCGGTCAAATTAAAATAATAATAATAATAATTACATAAATAACTCCTTAAAAAAAAAAAGCCTTATGCATGGATTTCAAAAGTCTTAGCACCAAAATAAACTCACGCTTAAATTCTATTTTTCTGTGAACTTTCCGAAGTCCCCAGGTGCGAGCCCCATGTCTGAGATGTATTTTGCGAAGGTCGTTTTCCTCAGGGCTGTCCTGAGCTCACGATAACATAAACCAACAGAAGCGTGTGCTCATCCCATGAGCATTATCACCGCTGCTACTGCGTCCTGTTCTGTTTGTCTGTAGGTGGGATGACGGCCTTGCAGCCACAACTGCTAGTAGCACCTGCCCACAGAGCCACCCCCGTGCCCCACACCCAGCAGGTCCCCTCCAGCTGGGCCTCCGTGAGGGAGCACAGCCGCCCCGGAGCCCCAGGACACACTCCCGGTTGCTTGTTGTTCATTACAGTCATTTATCAAAACCAGCCAGCTGGCCTTTGCCACTCCCGGGAGGTGGCCTCGCCCTCCTGCCTTGCCCTCCCCGTCTCCCAGCCCACACCCAGGACCCCGCATGCGGGGTCTTCACTGGAGCCACGCCGCAGCAACGTCTAGGTGGAGATTCGGTTTGCTAGATGAGACAGCTAAGGGTCTGAGAGGCAATGCGGCCGCCCGCGCCCCACAGCCCAGGGGGGTCCCGCCAAAGTTTGGGGGAAATGGAATGAAAGTATAAGTTTATTCTGGCATAAAACATAGAAATTCACACATAGTTTGTTCATAATGCTCATTTACCATGAACTTTTTTTTTTTTTTAAAGTTCTGGGATAGGGGCGTGCTCAACGGAGACAGAGGGAAGAAAGTGAGGACTCACCCCTTGGGAGGGGGGCGGCCAGGCTGCAGTCCCTTCTCTTCCGCTCTCCTCTCGGGGCCGGGATTTGGGGCATGCATTCACATAGAAATTCACACATAGTTTGTTCATAATGCTCATTTACCATGAACTTTTTTTTTTTTTTAAAGTTCTGGGATAGGGGCGTGCTCAACGGAGACAGAGGGAAGAAAGTGAGGACTCACCCCTTGGGAGGGGGGCGGCCAGGCTGCAGTCCCTTCTCTTCCGCTCTCCTCTCGGGGCCGGGATTTGGGGCATGTATTCATGTCCAGCATGTTTTTTAAGTTGCTGGGGCCAGGACTCCAACCTCGCAGTCGCCCATGTGGGATCCAGTCCTGTAACCACCATGCCACTTGCTGGCCCTCTATAACTTCCGAAGACTCCTTCACACAGAACATCGTGGGAACGTTAAGTGAGCAAAGACGTGAGCAGGACAGTGAAGAAAGAAAATAAGAGGGTGTCTGGATCGCACATGGGCCACGGCGCAGTTAGAGTCCTGCACCCAGCGCCTCACGAACCACGCTGGGTGTGCACCCCAAATCTCAAGAGGATGGAGAAATGGAGGAGTTGCAGTGTGACCACGCCCATGGGGGTATTTTCTCCCCCTTCCTCACTCTCTGCTCTCTGGTGAGTGCATGTACCCTTTGCAAATTAAGAAAAAGAAAGAAGAGGAAAAGCCGCAGAGCTGTGCCTGGTTCCCCGGGACACGTGCTCTGTGCCCATCTGCGGGCTGTGAGGACCACAGACCTGTCCCAGCCACAGCCCTGGGGTGGCCTCAGTCCTCCCAGCCAGGGGCAGGGTGTGGAGGCGAGGAGTCTCTGGGAGTTCAGCCAAGGTCCTGGGGCTCCGGGACGGAGATGGGCCTTCGTGCTGGCCAGGTCTCACATCTCTGATGTAAGATGGTGTGCAGCCACGGGAGGTGGCAGAGCAGGAGCCGGGAAGCTCCCCATCCCCGCTCGTCACCTCCTTCCCCGGCACTCAGCTGCTGGACTCTGAGGGGCTGGAGAGCCGGGGAGGCTGTCTGGTTTGGAGCTTGGCCCTGGGACAAGCCCTGGATCTGCTGTTTATCCCATCCCTATAAAACAACAGGCAGGGACCAGCAGTTAGTGTAATGGCTATGTCGCTGGACTCCCATGTAGTCAACCGCGGTTCAAATCTCAGACCCGACAGCTTAAACTCACGGCAGTGCATGTGTGTGCGTGCCCAAGATCCTAAGAGGAGAATGAAGGAGAAAGGACTGAGGCATGGCCACCATCACCCTCCGCCCCGGGGGGTGATTTCTCACTTTCTGTCTCTCTGTCTCTCTCTGTCTGGTGAGCGCATGCACCCTATAGCAAAAACCTCTCTCAAAAAAAAAAAAAAAAAGAAAGAAAGAAAGAAAGAAAGAAAAGAAAAAACAGGCAGCTAGAATCAGGGACCCTTCACTGCAACCCCACCCTACAAACCACTGCATACCCAGCCCAGCAGCATGCAGGTCTGAGGTCTTGGGCCACTAGATGGTACTGAGTCCCTTCTGGTTGTCACCCCGTGAGGGTCTCGGTTTGGTAATCAAGGAAGGCTGCATGTAAGTGGGAGGATTTGAGCTATAAAGAGCAGGCAGAATTAAAGTAATTATAGTAGTTCATCTACTTGTATTAAAATCTCAGGGAACCAGCAGTTGGCGTAATGGCTATGTCGCTGGACTCCCACATAGTCGACCGCGGTTCGCGTCCCAGACCCGGTGGCTTGAAACTCACGCCGGGCGCGTGTGTGTGTGTGCCCAAGATCCCGCCTGAGAGGAGAATGGGGTTGGGGCTTCGCCACCCCCCCTGGGGGGGGGAGATTTCTCGCTTTCTGTCTCTCTGTTTCTGTCTGTCTGGTGAGCGCACGCGCCCTATAGCGAAAACCTCTCAAAAAAAAAAATCTCATGTATTTCATATAATTGCACTAACATATTACTCTACTGTGTGTTTAATATATAATGAGAATAACGCAATTTTGACATAACAAGGAAAAAAACGCATTCCTCGTCATCTGCACCCCTGACATTGCCATGGCTGATCTGCTGATGTGCTAATATTCCCTACGTTTCTGGGATGCCGCTCAGACCAGACCACAGCAGGGCAGAGACCAGCGGGCAGGAGGAGCGGTCCCCACTGCCAGAGGGATCCCATTAGGCGTGTGTGGCCCTACTCAGGTGGCAGAAGGGTGTCAGCTCAGTGTCCTCCATGCCCAGAAAGCACAGCTCAGCCTCCCACCCCAGCCTGCTCCTCCCTGTCCCTGCCCACCGGTCCCCCTCTAAGTCGCTGATGTCCAAACCTCATCCTGCAAGGTGGGCTTTGCCCGGCAGGACAGGGCATCCTTAAAGACCATGCATCCTTCTTGCCACAGACTGTCCTTGGCTCTCAGGCCACAGGGACAATCACCTAAAGGGACTAGCAGGCATCATGGTGGTTAAGGTGCTGGACTCCCACACGGCCAAACCTGGTGGCTTGCTTTCTCACTTTCGCCCTCTCTCTGGTGAACACATGTGGCCTGAAGCAAATGTAAGAAATGGTAAGAGTGGGGGCCGGCAGGTGGCATGGCGAGTGAGGCGCTGGACCCCACATGGCTGACTGTGGTTTGAGTTCCGGACCTAGTGGCTTGCTTTCTCTCTCTCTTTCCATGTCTCTCTCTGGCCAAATTAAAATATAATAATGATGATAATAAATGCAGTGAAGTAAAATAACTCTTAAAAAGTAATAAAAATGACAAGTAAAATTACATAAAATAATTCTTTTTTTTTTTAAATAAAAAATCGCCTGTAGATGAGGACAGTAGAACTCTTATCAGGAGGGCAAAGGAAGCCGCTTCTTTAAGCCCCTGGGGGCCCACAGATGCCTGAAGCTGGCTGCCCCCTGGCACAGGAAAGGGAATGAGCCCCTCCGTCGGTGCCCTCCTCCACCCGGGACAAATTCTCTCCGCCCAAGAATGCTTGCGACCCTCCACACGCAGCTTCCCCAGGTCGACACCAGAGCACCCCTTCCTCCTTTATACAAGTGAGACCTGTTCTCGCTGCGAAGACTGGGGTGGGTGGGCCTTCGGCCTTGGGAGCAGGCTGCGGTGGCATGCAAGGGTGAAGGGCTGGACCCCACGCTGGTGCAATCCAGGGCACGGTGGCCTCTCCTTGGCATGGGGATGTGAGAATCTGCTCAGGGATTTTCATTTTATTTATTTGTTTGTTTATTTATTTTAATTTGACCAGAGAGAGAGAGAGAGAGAGAGAGAGAGAGAGAGAGAGCGCAAGCCTCTCTCAGGTCCAGGACTTGAACTGCGGTCGGTCATAGGAGTCCAGCACCCTTAACTACCATGCCACCTGCCGGCCCTTGCTCAGGGATTTTTGAGCAATCAGCATTTTACAGCACTCTTCTGTGTGTGTGGGCCACCCCGGAGTGTCCCACACAGACCTGTGGCTTGACTTAGGGCCTGGCTGGCTGCCCGTCCCCGCCCACCCTCTAGAGTGGTAGGGCAGCTGCCTCTCTGACCTCTGACCTGAGACCAGAGGGCTGGCCAAGAGCCAGGCCACGCAGCGGGTACTCTGTACTCCTCACAGCAGCTCCCAGCTCCCTGGGGCGTGCACGCCCCTTAGCCTACCCCTCTCAGACCTGGGGCTGGGGCTCCTGCTTCAGAGCAGGCAGGGCGGCTCCAGACCAGCCTGTGCCCAGTGGCCATGCGGGGGCACAGCCAGACAGACGTCCGCCCAGGACTCGGCCTGTAGAGCAGGGTGTGGCCTGTGCAGGAGGGTCAGTACTCTCTGTCATCATGCCCCTCTGCCCTCCCGAGTGGTTTGTGGTGGGTTCCCTGAGTGTGAAGTTTCTCTGGATGTGGAGCTGGTGGGCCAGAGAGTGACTCAGGATTCTCTGAAAATATTAGGCCCTTGGCCCTCCACCACCTGGGCAGCTGACTTCCTAACCTTGTCTGCTCCCAGCCTCTGAGCACAGGAGCCGGGCAGGCACAGAGTGTTAAAGTCAGACAGCCCTGCTGGACAGCAGCAAAACAAACACAGCCACCCGCTCCCAGGCTCGCCCTCACTCGCGGGCAAACAGAACAGAGCACCAGTCTGCCAGGCTTCCTTCTACCCCGGGCCATACCGTCATGACCCATGCGACCCAGGTCCCTCCCACGGCCTCCATCAGTCACCTCTTGGCTCTTCCCTCTTCGTGTTTCCATCACATGCTGCTCTTTCTTTTCTCTCTGTGTAGTTGTAGACAGTGTCTGATGGCTTCCCACCATGGAAGGTGAGGATTTAGCTCTCTCACTTAAGGAACCCTATCCTTCATTTCCTGCAAGTTCCCATTTCATCACAATTTTTGGATACATCAGTAGTTGGTGTTTACAAAGAATAATTTTTATTTAACTTTATTATTACTATTTTTATTTTCCAGTTTGATCAGAGGAGACAGAGAGAGAGAGAGAGGGAAAGTGAGAAAGCAAGTCTCCAGGTCTGGGACTTGAACCATGGTCGGCCATGTGGAAGTCCAGCACCTTTAACCACCATGCCAACTGCTGGCCCCAGTGTTTATAATATTATGGTTATGTAAATACTGTTCTCAGCTGAGCCGTATAGTACCTTATGACCACATTTTCTGTTTTGTGCTGTTTGTTTTTCCAGGAGTTCATAATGGCCTTGTTTTCTTCTTGTATCAAGCTGGGTACTCAGAGGATCCTTTTGATCCAGAGACACATGACCATTGGTCCTGGGAAGCTGGAAGACACAACTGCCTTTTTGACATACTCTTGTGCCAGTAGGTGGCAGGGAGGTTAAGGCACTGGATCCTACATAGCTGACAGCATGGTTTGAATCCCAGACCTAGTGCCTTGAGAATCATACTGGTGTGTGTTCATGCATGCCCCAAATCCTGAGGAGACTGGAAGAGAAGGGACTGTGGCATGGCCACCGTCCTGGGGGGTGATTTCTTACTTTCTCTCTGTCTGTCTCTGGTAAGTGCAAGTACCCTATGGAAAAACTTAAAAAAAAAAAAAAAAAAAAAAGTTGAACTCTGAACATTGTTTACATTCCCACCTGCTCCTCCACCTCCACAGAGGTGGCCTCCCAGCTCTCATGTTGGTGGTCTGGCCTGGGGTTGGCTCCTCCCCCTGTAGAACTGGGTTCTGGCTCTTTCCACCCTGCCAAGTTGGTTACTGTGTGTCCATTTGTTTCAAGTTTTGAAAATATTGTAGATTCCTCTTGTTCCTGTCAATTAACAATCTTGTTTACTTTGTTCTTGGAAGTTTGTGCCTAACAATTTATTTTACTGTAATTTTGGTGGGGTTTTGGGAGGGAGAAGGGAAAAATATTCCTATTTTGTCCATGGGTACCTAGAGGTCCCTCCCTCTCTCTCTGAGCCCTACTGTGTGCCATGGACTATTTAAGGCAGTCCCGATCCTGTTCTACCAGGCTCTTTTAGCCAGAAGTGAGCTCAGCAGACTCGTTCAGGAAGGCCTTCCTGGACGCCGACGCGGTGCCTGTCTGCCGCATCACCCACTCTCATTTGTGTTCACAGCTCTACTGCTCCTTGACATTATTTTTATGTTTGTGTTCACTGATGGATTTGCCTTCTTTTCCAAGTTCCCTTAGTCTGTTTGTGGGCTAAGCAGACACAGCGGGGACTGAGTAAGCTATAATGAATAGTCTTGCCTTCTCTCTTCCTCGGTGCCGCCTGTGGGGGTGGCCGCCATCTCTACCTGGCATCATGGCTGCCCTCAGACCCCTCGTGAAGCCCAAGATCGTCAGAAAGAGGATCGAGTTCATCCGGCACCAATCAGACCGATACGTCAAAATGAAGCATAAGTGGTGGAAGCCCAGAGCTATCGACACAGGGTGTGGAGGAGGTTGAAGGGCCAGATCTTGAGCCCATTGTTGGTTACAGAGCAATGTGCTGCCCAGTGGGTTTCACAAGTTCCTGGCCCACAAGTCAAGGGGCTGGCAGTGCTGCTGAGGTGCAGTCAGGCCTACTGAGCTGAGCACGCTCCCTTCCCCCAAGAGCTGCAAGGCCGATGTGGAAAGAGCACCCCAGCTGGCCATCCCTCACCATGTTTTTGGTTTTTTTTTTTAATTTAAATATTGATTTAGTTTAGTTTTTATTTTATTTTATTATTTTTTTTTTTATCATAGGGCGCATGAGCTCACCAGAGAAAGGAGGGGAGTGAGAAATCACCCCTCAGGGGGACGGCCATGCCTCAATCCCTCCTCCTTCATTCTCCAGTCGGGATTTTGGACACACACACACAAACACATGCGCCTGGTGTGATCTTCAAGCTGCCAGGTCCTGGACTCCAGCTGTGGTTGCCCATGTGGAATCCAGAGCCTTAACCGCCACCCCCTGCCAGCCTGGCAGCTTCCTTTTTATAGCAACCTGTCCTCGCAGTACCTAACCCCTTCCCAGGAGAGCGGGAGCTCACGAGACAGCACTAATTCATTCACGAGGGCAGTTCTTTCCCAGCATCATGACACTGGGGACCAAGTTTCCAGAGCGTCACTCTGTGGGGGACAGACCATCATCCCAAACGGGAGGTTTACTCCCTGAAGGCAGGGACCGTGTCCGTCTCGTTCTTCACTGTTTCCTCTGCTCGTCACACAGCGCCTGGCAGAAACATGCTCAGGAGCACCTGTAGAACTGACATAGACTCCCCACGAGGCAACCTTCAGTATTATTTAAGCAGCTGATTGTCAGCTTCTGTGCTCACAGGGTGGGGAGAGGGGGAGAGAGGAAAGTGAGGAACCACTCTCCAGGGGCTGCTCACACCACAGTCTCTCCACCATTCTCCTCTTGGGCTTTTGGGCGCACGCACACATCCAGTTTGCTTTCCAAGGTGCTGGGTCTGGGATTTGAACCACGCAGTTGGCCGTGTCCCATCCAGCCACAGTAACCACTGTGCCACCAGCTGGCTCGATCATCTTTTTTTTCAACTGCTAGAGGATGTGTGCACTTGACAGAAAGGACTTCCTGAGCATGAAAGACGCTGCCACTAAGAGGGTCATGGGAGGGATGGAAGCTCAGGGCGGGATGGTCAAAAGGGGACAGAGCAGCGGCGGGAATGGGTGGATTTGCCTCCAAGGCCTGGCTGAGATGAGCTATTGGCACAAGGTCACTCGGCTGCTCCCTGCTCAGATAAGCAGACAGCCCTGTGGAGGCAGGCCCTGGGGCGTGGCCGTGCTGTGCATGACATGCCGTGGGCACTCCGCTCCTGGCTGTGTGACCCCAAGTTAGCACAGGTCTGTGCTGCAGGGCTCGCACCCGGAACAGGTTGATAAGCACACCCCTGCAGTCCTGGTTCCCTGGTAGACAGCCATCTGGGCCGGGAATCCAGGGCCCGGACGGCGGTGCTGAGGGACTCGCGAGGCTCCCGAGACGACGGGCTGAATGCCGGGGCCTCTCTGAGTGCTCCAGGCACACGTGTGACCACCACCCAGGGCTGGCTGGGCCCGGAGGAGAGTCGTGGCTTTGAGACCTTACTGGGGGGCTGTCTCTCTGTCCCTGTCTCCCTCCCTCTCAGAAGAAATAAATAAAGCAGCGTTTGCTTTCGTCCTGTCAGTAGGACCTGGGCAAGCTGCTGAAGTCTGAGCCTCAGTTCCTCATCTGAAAGCCACCAGGGTGGTGTGTAACAGGTGCCAGCCATGCCTGTCCCTGCCTCCTGGGACCCGGGCAGGACAGAGGCACCACGTGAGGTTTCCAGGACCCCTGGACAGGTGTTCAAGGCCACTGCGGACTTTCTGCTCTGCTCTGTAGGGAACCAGGCTCTGTAGGGAGCCAGGCCCAGGGCTCCGTCAGAAGCAGAGTTGGTGTCTTTCCAGAAAGCAGTGGGGGGGCGCTCAAGGGCGGCTCCGTTTGCTCTGAAGCAGGGCGTTGCCAACCTGGGAGCGTGGGCAGGAAGGAGAAGAAGGCTGTCTCCATCTGACGTCGTTTGAGGCAGCCCTGCCGTGGCCAGCAGCCGTGGCACATTCCGGCATCAGTGTTCTCCTCTATTAAGGGAGTTGTTGATAACAGGAGGCCTTGCTGGAGCTGTGAGCTTTCTTCCATGCCACAAATGCTCGCTGAGCACCTACTGTGTGCTGGGAACACTGTAGGAGCCAAAGCAAAGGCCCCACTCTCATGTAGCTCACCCTGGAGTGAACCCACAAGACTCTGGGCTTCGAGGATTAGCACACGGCGGGCACTCCGTGGAGGGTACTGGCTGTTCTGCTCGACTCATGGCGCTTGTGAGTCCGTCCTTTGATATCAGAGAGTGGCGAACCGTTTTTATTCCCCTAATTTACCATAGGGCACCTGTGCTCATGGGATGTGGGGGAAGAGAGAGTGAGAAACCACCTACTGGGGAGACGGCCATGCCACAGTTCCATCTCCTCCATTCTCCTCTTGGGATTTTGAGCTCATACACACCCAGTGTGCTTTCCAAGCTGCTGGGTCTGGGACTCGAACCATGCAGTTGGCCATGTGGGATCCAGCCAACTTAAGCACCATGCAACCAGCTGGATTGCCTATCTTTTTTTTTTTTTTTCAATTTCCGGAGGATGTGTACACTTGACAGAAAGACAGGGAGGAAGAAAGCACCACCCCGGTGGGGTGTGGCCACACCGTAATCCCTTTTCTTCCATCTCTCCATCCCGTTGGGATTCGGGGCACACGTGTCCAGTATGTTTTCCAAGCTGCTGGAGGCCAGGATTTGAACCCTGTGGTGGGTTGTGTAGACTCCATCTCCCTCATCTGCAGCTGGCCTCAGAGTGAGATATCGATGTAGGTGCAGCCAGTGGGCCACTTTCATGGTTTTCCCTTCATGTATTGCAGTTCTAGAACCTGACCCTGAATAAGTTCTTGCCAGCTCGGGCCTCTCCAGGATCCATTCTTGCTTTCCCAAGGCACGACCGCTAGCATGGCCCATTGCTGGGCCGGGAAGAACCAGCCTGCACCCTGGCTTTGGAGCAGCTGGAGGGCAGATGGGGTCGTGGCCACTGAGAGAACTAGCTGTCCTTAATGAGGGGTCCGGACACGGGCACAGGGCAGGGGTGATGTCCAAGGGCGCCCCATTGCTTACAGACCTGGGCTCTGAAGGTGGGAGTACTCTAGGTGGGGAACGCAGGGAAGAGTATTCCTGGCTAAGGGAATAGCCTTTGCAAAGAAAGGTTCAGGGAGGAAGGCAGGGTTGGATGTGATTGGACTGGGGGATGTTTGAGGTTACCCACGGTTGGAGTGTTGGAAGCTGCCTGTCTGGAGAGCCATGGCAGGTTCCCACGTGGCTGACTGCAGGTCAAGTCCTGGACCTGGCAGCTTGCTTTTTCACCTTCTCTCTCTCATTCTGACCCTCTCTGGTCAAATTTAAAAATAATAAAGTTAAATAAAATAATTCTTCCCCACCCCCCTTTTTTGAGAAGTTTTTGCTATAGGGCATGTGCGCTCACCAGAAAGACAAAGAGACAGAAAGTGAGAAATCCCCCCCAGAGGGCATGGCCACTGCAATCCCTTCTCCTCCATTCTCCTCTTGGGATCTTGGGCACACATGCACATGTACCTGGTGTGAGTTTAAGCCACCAGGTCTGGGACTTGAACAACGGTCAACTACATGGGGGTCCAGCGACATAGCCATTATGCTAACTGCTGGTCCCAAATAAAGTCATTCTTTATAAAAAAAAAAAAAAGGCAGCCAGTGAGTACCACAGACCTGGTCCTCAGTGCCCAGAGCACCACCGTGCTGGACCTAACCACCAAAGGGCGCTGTGGGTCAGTGATCTGCAGACAACGCTGGTTGCTGGTAAGGCTCTGCAAACCGCTGGGTGCAGGTGTGCGTGTGGTTGTCCATGAAGGGCCCATAGCCGTGTGGCACTCCATGTGCATGTACACCCTGCGCACCCTAGTTAGTTATATCTGTGTGTGCATGTGTTGGGGGCGTGCATGGACTCACACAGGTGTGAAGGGAGCACGTGGGGTTAGAGGCTGCAAGGGTATGGGAGGGGGTGTCTGCATGTGAGAACGGCCCCTCTGGCTTCTACCCAAGCTCCGCTGGTGTCCTCGCTGCTTCCCTGCAGGCCCTCTACCTCAGCGCCTTCGCATGTGCTGTCCCTCAGCCTAGAACGCTCTTCCCCTGACACCTACCTGGCTCCCTCCCTCACCTCCCCAGTCTGCTTCTGTGTCACCTCCTAGGAGGCTTTTCCTGACCCTCCACCCTTTCTCCCTTCTTCCTCCTCTCCACTGCCTTCTTTCTTTCAGGTTTTTGCCATCCGGCAAGTGCGCTCACCAGAGAGACAGAGAAAGACAGTGAGGACATCCCCTGGGGGGATGGCCGTGCTGCAACCCCTTTTTCTCCACTCTCCTGGGATTTGGGGCATGCATGCACACGCACTTGGTGTGATTTTTGAAGCCACCAAGTCCAGGACTCGAACTGCAGTCAGTCATGGAAGTCCAATACCTTAACCACCACGCCTGACTCTACATCTTTAAAACTGTAGACACATTCCCTGTCCCTTCGCCTCCTTCTCCCCATAGCACTCGTCACCCTTGGACCCGTCATAATTTAACGTAGACATTTTGCTGGTCTAGCTTGTCCCCAGGTCATGGCCAGGACAGGGCACCGTGTAGTTCACTGCTGTGTCCTCAGTGCAAGGCACACAGTAGGTGCTCAGTAAGCATTGGTTCAGTGACTGAATGAGTGAATGAGCGGCCCCATTTTAGTTGGGACCATCCTCTCTCTGGCCCTCTGTCACTCCAGCTCCCGCCTGCCTCAGCTCGCACCACATCCTGAGTTTGGTCCCAGCCTTCCCCTGCCTGAGCCTCAGTTTCCCTGTGTCTATGGAAGGGAGTGTTTGGGACTTTTCTTCCTGGAGTCAGAGCAGGAGGCAGCCTGCTGTTCCTTGCCAGGGATGTTCTTTCTTCCCTGCCTGGTCCTTAAAGGTGCAGTCTCAAAGTCGCCTCCTCCGAGAAGCCTTCCCTGACCCCACCCAGGTGGAGCTGGGCACCTTCCGGGGACTCTTGCTCATGCACCTATTTATAGCACCCCACATGGAGTTTTGTGATTCTTGGGCTGTCTGTCAGGATCCCTGACTAACCCATAAACTCCTCACATGTGAAGGCCTCGCCTGAGTCACTGGGGTGCCCGGGAGGCTGGCACGGGACTCAGTCGCTTCACCCACGTCCATGGCATGCTTCAGGTATTTACTAGGCACCTACTATGTGCCAGCTCAGAGCTCACACTTGAGTCGAGGGGAGTGCCCCCTTTGGGTTCTTGCAGAGAGGGCTCCTCCATCTCCGTCAGTGGTGGCGCGATCTCCCTGCGGAAGTTTCTCAGCTGCACTGGGATCGCAGAGGAGTGATGGGGCAGGAGTCCTGCCGGGGGTGGGGCGGCCATCTGCAGGAGGGTTGCGCTAAAAACTGAGCGAGAAAGGCCCCGCAGCACGCAGCTGTGCAGAGGGAGCGGGCAGGACAGCCAGGGGGTGTGCCTGGCAAGCCCAGGAGGAGGTCTGAGGGGCACAGGGAAACAGCCTCGGAAGCTGGTGGGGGGTGGAGGGAAAGA
>NW_006198617.1:419839-421530 GCF_000334495.1 Tupaia belangeri chinensis | reverse complement strand
AGTGGACATTGAATCCTTAAACTTGCCAAAGACTACAGGTGGGGAGGGGCATGCGGTAGAGGCCTGCACCTGGAAAACCCCTGGGGCCAGGCCTGCGGTTCTCGCGGAGAGCTAGCTGTTTCTGGGTGCCCACTGTATAGCCGCAGAGGCTGCGGACACTGTCGCGTGTGGCGGGGGTGGAGGGGGCCCACAGTGGGTTTACCAACTCTTGCTTCCTGGGAGCCTGGTGAGGGCCAGTCCCTGGCTGGGCATTTCTAGGCTCGAGGTCATGAAATGCTTTCAGAGGCCTCACCGTTCCCATGGGACGGATATGTAAACTGAGGCAGAGCGGCTCAGAGACCTCTTCATGGTCATCTAGCTAGCAAATGGTAGGCTGGCCTTCGGACCTGAACCTGAGTCCCAAACTCCTATCTTCCCATGCCACTGTAATTGTACGGTCCGCCCTGTTACCGTCCCAGCCACGAGGCGTGGGTGGGCCCCAGCGGATGGCCCGCGTTGCCAGATCTGCCCCTGCTCCAAGCCATTCTGGCAGGTGGAGGAATCTGCTTCTCTCCTGACTCCCTGACAGGACACAGGGCGGAGCCTGCCTGGGGCCAGGGCTGACCTCCTGACCCTGCCCAGCTTCCTGCCCTCAGACTTGGCTTTCCATCCTGTCACCTGACCCCGATGCCAGAGTGCCAGCCTGCAGTAGCTCCTGGAGTCCCTCAAGGCTCCGCGTGGGAGCAGAGGGAGCATGGCCCCCTTGGTCATTAGAGATGAGCAGACGCCAGGTCCGGACAGAGCCAGGACGGCACCCGGATCAAGGCTTGCCCGAGGAGTACACGCAGTGAAATACCACCCTACTCCTGAGGCTGTTCCCCCAGGTATAGAGGAGATGCCAAAACACTGCTGGAAAGATTATTTTGGTGCAAAAAATGGAAATCTATGTGCAGTTCCCCCCTATTATGCATTCTCCATGAACATTTTGAAGACCCCCTCCCTCACAGAGCCAGGCAGTCATGAAACAACCAGTTACTTGTACAGACTTGTCACTAAGTATGTACCACCAAGTGCCCCAGTGTCACTCCAATGCTGGCACAGGGCGTGGTACGTGACGGGCGCTCGTGCACACCGGGCACGGAGCTAACACTTCACAGCAGACAGTAAGCAAACCCGGTCTGTCCTCTCCAGCCGCGCGGGGAGGCAAGGCTGTCACCGCCGTAGCTTTTATGGAGGCGGAAACCGAGTCTCAGGGTGTCACCTTCTTGCCCAAGGTCACCCCCGCTACTAAGCTGCCCAGTGGAAAGGAACCCGGGTCTCACCTCTGGGCGCACTTTTAGCCTGCTGCAGCACCCGGCCACCTTTGGGGATCTCGGGGTTTTTCCAGATTACGCACGGCGGCCGCCCACGCAGCGCGCTCTCTGGGGGCTGAAGGCCCAGGGCGCGCGGGGGCGGGGCCTGGGGTCCGACGGGCGAGAGGCGGTCCCCGGAGTGGGGGGGGCTTGCTCCGGACTGGCCGCGAGAGGGCCGCGGCTCTAGCGAGGAGGGGCGGAGCCTGACTGGGCTGGGTTTTCCCGGGTGGTGGGAGGGATTGACAGTCAGCGCTGGGGGCCGGGTCCTGGGCCAACGGAGGGCGAGGCTGGGCTTGACAGACAGGGCCAGGCCGGCGTCTGACAGGCAGGGGATGGCCCTGGAGACTGGCAGGCCAATCG
>NW_006198617.1:404282-419801 GCF_000334495.1 Tupaia belangeri chinensis | reverse complement strand
CATGAGCGCGCTCGGCCGTGGGGGAGCCTGCCGCCCTCTGAACTAGTCCTCTTCGCCGCCCCGGACCCGCCTGCAGCATGGAGTCTCCCGCCTCGAGCCAGCCCGCCGGCATGCCTCAGTCCAAAGGTAGGCGCGCGCCTGGCCGGGACCTCGGCCTGACCTCGCGCCCACTCCGGGCCCCGCCTGCGAGTGTCGACTTTGTGTGTTTCCGCTCATCCTGGGCCCGCAGCGGCACTCCCTGTTCGGGGTCCCTGCCCGGGACCTCACCTGGACCTCCAGGTTAGGCCTCGGGGCTGCACCCAGGCGAGCTCTCCGGGGCCGGACCCAGGCTAGGACCTTTCTATGCTTACCGTGCTCCAGGTCAGGAACCTCCGTCTGTCCTCGTTTACGCCTGGGGGCTGCAGCCTGGACAGGAACTACCGAGCTTTGTCCCTCGCCAGGGCCCCTGGGGTGCACCCAGTCCCCCTTGCAGTCGTAGGCCCGGGGCTGTATCCAGGCTGGGATTGAACTCTGACTCTCCCCTGTTGTTGGGGACCTCACAGTGCCCCCCTCTCCCCCCATGCGGGTGCCCAGAACGCACCCGAGTTTAGAACCCCTCCACTCCATCTCCCCCAAGTCTCCCCATCTTGCATGCCCTACCTTGCCCGGTCCCTGGCCAGCCTGCACCCTATCCTGCAGCCTTGTCCCCCTTGTCTCCCGGAACCTCTTTTGGCTTCCCGTACAGTTCCTCCCCCTCAGCCGAACTGCAAGCTTGGGGAGCTCCCCCGTCGTGTGCCTCAGCGTCTGCAGGGCTGCTTGCTTCCTTGCCTGTCTGCTCTGCCGCCGGCGGCAGCCCAGCCAGGCTGCTAGCTGTGCAAGGGGCCCGTTCCTGTCGTCTCCCAGTAACTGGCCTTCCTGGAAATTTTTGTGAGGTGGCGGCGGCAGGATTTGTCATGCGGAGGGGGGGAGGATGAGAATTGGAGGGCGGTGAAAGGGGGATTTTTTTTTTTTCCAGGAAGAGGAAAAAGATGTTTTTGGCATGTCGGAGTCTCAGTAGGCTGGGTTGAGAGAGGTTTCCAAACCGGACATGGCTGTAATGAATGGGCTGCCTCCCGCCCTCTGAACCTGGCCCCCCTCACCCCTCCAAGCCCCTTGCTGTCTCTGGCCTTGGGTTTCCTTATCTGTGAAATGGGAGTAATCACACTACTTCCGTGGATGGAGATCGTGAACGCCGTCAGCACGTGTGGGGAAGTGGCAAAGGGCGCCTTGGACACCTGGCACATAGTAGGTGCTCAGGAAGGGGAAGCCCCTGAGTGACTTTGTTGTTACCAGCTTTCTTTCTGGGAAGGGCTGGGATTCCAGCTGCAGGGGGTGGTGCACAGTGGACTGAGTGGGCCCTGGTCAGGGTCAGTCCCTCTGCCCAGGAGGGCAGCAGGAGCCCAGGTGGGTCCTGGGAGGGTGCGGGCCCTCCTGGCCCTGCTGCCCGCGGTGCGGCTGTGGGCTGGAGCCGGGTGGGCAGGGTAATTATGTCTTACATAAGTGGGAGGCCGGATCCCTGACCATTGCCCAACCAAGTGAGTAACTCAGAGGCGCTTGCTGGGGGAGCTGGCCGGCGGGAGGGGCTTAGAGGACTAGACCTCGTGAGGCCTGGGAACCGTGGGGCCTGGGAACCGGGACCTCAGAGCGCTGTGCTCCAGGGAGGGCTGGGGGCAGTGTTTGTTTTTGGAGGCATTTCAGCTCCTCCAGGTGGGGTGTGCCTGTCAGAATAAGTTCCAGGTGCAGGGCTATGGTGGGAGAGCACTGTGGGGACACTGCTCCCCCTACCCCCACCCCATGCTGTGTCCCTTGCAGCCGGCCCTTACTCTCTCTGGACCCCTCTACAGAGAGAGCCAGGATGAATTTCAAGTTTGCAGATCTAGACAGCATGACATTGAGTGGGTCAGATGGAGGGTCAAGGGCATGTCCAAGGCCCAGGGACCCTGTAGCCTCTTTGGGGTACAGGGATGGATTTGGTGGGGGAACCACAGTGCCCCCTCATCAGAAATCCTAGGATGCCATGCATCCTTTCAGTCAATCCTCACAGCCCTGTTTACAGACAGGGAAACTGAGGCGCAGGGGCATGACATGCCTTGCCTGAGCCACATGGCTGTGACCGATAGACTAGGGCCCCCCAGGGTTGTGTGTCTCCATAATGATGTCTCAGTGTCTCAGTGCTCCCCTGCTTCCACTCCTGGGCTGGATGTTTGAGTAGAGCTGGTGGGATGGCCCTTCCCCTCCCCGCCCTCCCCCCCTGCCCTGTCCCAGTCCCTTCCTGCAGGCATGGCCTCAGGGCCGTGTCAGCCTGGAGGCTGGCTGAGGCAGAGGCATGCCCGGGTGCTCAGTGCGCGCTCCTGCAGTCTGATCATTCCATGATGACAGCCGAGGCCGGCTAGTGGAGTGCAGGCAGTCCACAGAGGAGGGCCTCACCCCACGCCCTCCCACCTTGGCGCTGAGACCCCAGCTCATCCTACCTTCTCAGAGGAATTTGAACCAAGCTGGGCGTGGCTGGCATTGACCTCGGGGCGTGCCCTGCCCTGTTCTGCCTCTGGCCTGGGGAGTTTTCCTCACGTGCCCCCAGCCCGCAGCCCTGCAGGCTTTCCCCTGGCCTCCTTGCCCACATGCCACCTCTGGCTGGGGCAGCTGGTGCTGGGGCCGGGCCCAGGGTCAGCATGGTGCAGATCTGTAAGCCACATTTGTTCCGGGGGGGGCACCATGCGTGTCCTGTTGGTGTTCCAGGCACAGCTTCTGCTGCTGTTGTCCTGGGAGTGCCACCCACGGGGACCACTTCATGTGTGTGACTTAACAGTGACTGGATGGCTCCCAGCTGCCCAGAGGGGACACAGAGGCTGCAGGGAGCACTGTCATGTCCTGGCCCTTCCTGCTGTGGCCACTGCCACCCCCCCTTAGTCCCAGCAGTCGGAAAGACTGGAGGGTGGCACCCTGGGGACTTCCCCCACCCCGGGCGTGACGCACAGGAAACTCTCTATCAGCCAGCCCCATGGCTCAGGGCCGAAGGGAGCAGAGTTCTCAGTTGGCCTGTGTGGGGAGAGGGCAGGGGCAGCGCGGGCTTCCGGCGGGTGAGTCAGCGGGCACCAGGCGCTGACTCACCCGCCGGGCATGCCAGCCTCCTGCTTGCAGCTTAAAGGGGCATTGCCTGCTGGTCTGGGTGGGGAGTTGGCTGCATGCACCACCTCTGCAGACAGACCTGGCCCTGAGCAGGGTGCTGGAGATGGCCCTGTCCTGGACCCCAGGACCCCTGGCAGGTCCTCCACGCCTTGCCCAGGAACTTCCTCTATTAGGCAGGGGCTCTGTTTCCTCTTGCTTTTGGAGCAGGAGCAGGAGCAGGAGCAGGTGGTGGCTGTGTCTTGCCCTCCGCCCTGGAGACCTCTCCAGCTCAGCCGCGTGGCCAGGGACTTGGAGGGTGAGAGCAGAGGCCATGCAGGGGTGGCCTGGGGGATTGGCCTGAGTCCTGGAAGGCGGCCATGTGCGGAGAGGAGCCTGAGTCTAGGACCACGACACAGCTGAGCCCCGGTTGCAGAGTGGCATTGGTCAGGCGGCACATCCCATCCGTCTGGATGCATTCATTCCACACTCATGGAGGGTCAGGTACTGGTTGCAGCACGGCTGCCCTCTGCTTGAGTAGAATCCAGTCGAGGAACACCTCAGCAGAGCAGGGAGTGGGGAGGAGCCTGCGCTCAGATGGGTGGACCGGGGTTCGAATCCTGCCTCTACTGCTTCCTCCCCTGGGCAAGTCATGGCCCCTCCTTCCCTGGTGGGTGGTAGTGAGGATGGATGGTGCCCACCGAGGAGTGGCGTCTGCTGTTATTCATTGTGCTCATGGCTGTTGGCCTCTGCTGGGGAGATGACCCTCGCAGGCTTTATCGAGGGGACTGCAGGCTCTGACTCGGGGCCTCTGGCTGTGGAGCCTGTTAATGCTGGCTGGAATCTTCAGGCTTTGGGACCTCTTACCCCCTGATCCCCAGGCTGTGGGGGCAGCCACTGGCTTCCTGGCTTTCGGGGAGGCAGTGCAGAAGAGAGCCTGCAGCTCTGGCTCAACGGCTCTGGCAGCCAGCACTGAGGGTGAGGAGGCAGGCGTGGAGTGGGAGCGAGGACCGGCCTCCAGATCAGCCCTTCGGTGGCGAGGACTTGGCTGGCTGTGGGGATGGAGCAGGAGGCCGTGGGGTGGTAGTTCCAGGGCCTGTCCTGAGCCAGGGAGGTTGTGAGGCTGAGTGAGGGGAGCAGGGTGCAGGGCCTGGTGGGGCACGGGACCCTGGGCAGGTGTCTCAGGAGGAGTACCAGCGGGAGAGCGCTGGGAGCAGAACTGGCCACTGTGCTGTGGCTGGAGACCGCCTGCTGGATGGGATGAGGGGTGAGCCTGACCGCAGGCCGCGCACGCCCATCTTCACTCTGAGCTCAGGCCTGCCTCCCCAGCAGCAGCCCTCAGCCTCACGAGCTTCACGTCATGGGTGTGAGGCCCAGGTGGGCTTCTCTGCAGCTCACAGACACCCAGGGTGGCCACATCAACTCCAGAAGGGTCGCTAGGCCTCCCCCCCGAACCCGGCCAAGTCTGTCACCTCTCCCTGCTCCAGGGGTTCCTCTCTGGGGCCGCTCGGGCTTCTCTGGGGAGGTCGCGTGCAGCCCTTGTCACGGTGGTCCCTGGCCCTGGGCAGCGTGCAGACGGCTCTCCTGTTCTGTCCCGGTGGGTGCACCTTCCGTCTCCCCTTTTTTCTTTTAATGAAATATAGCCACAGACACCGAAGGGAGTGGAGAATGCGCCCGTGCCGTTCAGAGTAAAAGTGAAGGGGCCGTGTAACCTGTGTCTGGAGGAAGAAGGCCCCCACTGAGACCCCTCCATGGGCTCAGGCTCTCATCTCAGTCCTTGCCCAGCGCTGGGCCTCGCTTTTGTGGTAATCATTTCTTATCTTTCTCAGTTTTAAAAACTGAGCTGTAACATGCACATGGTACGTCCAGCTGGCCACCCTGCAAAACCCTCAGGCCGGCGTCCACTGGGGGCTGGGGCGGTACTGGTGGGCAGCGATGCAGGGCTGGAGCCAGAGGCCCAGGCAGGTCTGTCTCCTCCACTCTCAGCTGCTGGCCTCAGTTTTCCCCCTGCGTGATAGGGTGGTGCTGAGACCACCTGCAGACCATCCTGAGGGTTCGGTGTGCTCCTCCAGGGAGACGCCAAGCCTGGGCGGGCTCAGATGCAGTGTGTCGGAGTGCTGCCACCCTCCCTCAGTCGTGCGGTGCTCAGCCTGGGCAGCTGTGCGGGCAGACGGTGACAGGCCCGATGGCAGTGGAGGTGTGTGAGCTTCATCAAGGGTCAGGAGGAGCTGAGGGCACAGGAAGGAGTCACCCGCCATGCCTCAGCACCCACTTCCCAGGGTGAACCCGAGGACGCCTGTCCCATTGGGATGCCACAGGAGCGTCAGTGCTGAGCTTGGACCTGGCACGTGGTAGCTGCCTCATCACCAAGCACGCCTTCGTAGCCGCCCCTGCTCCGTGAGGCTTTAATAGCAGAGGTGAGGGTGAAAGCAGGTATGGCACTTGGCGAGGAGAGGGTCACCCGGACCCTCCTATTCTGCATGAGCAGCAGCCCATGGACCTGGGACAGCCTGGCCACCTCGCACCAGCTGGAGCGGGCCCCTTCGGGAGCCGCTGCCGGGCAGAGGCCTGTGCCTGCAGCCACCCTCCCACCACGCTTGTGCTCTGCCGTGCTGCCCCTGCGCTGCACTTTGCTCTGGATCTTTCCGCCCCAGCGAGGCCGTCCATCGCTGTCCCCTCCCCTGCTCCTGAGGCCTTGGTCTGCTGAGTCCACTGTGGTGAGGGATGTGTGGGCTTCCCAGATGAGAAAGGCCCTGGGAGCTGGGTGAGGAGACAGGGAGGTGTGGCTGCCTCCGAGGCTGGTGGGCAGGGAGGAAGAAAGAGCAGGCCGGGAGCGGAGTGCTGGAGGTGCAGCTGGCTGCGAAGCTAGTCGAGGGCAGTCTCAGGTGGGCGCATGGTAGGTGCGCAGTAAGTGACAGATCCCTTCCCCTCTTGCTGCAGCTCCAGACTTTCTCCCCACCGGCCCCTGGACCTGGCAGGATTCACGTGGGGGCAGTTCCCCCCAGCCCGGTGGCGACCGAAAGCCAGCATGGCTGTCAGCTTCAGAGCTGCTGTCAGCTTCAGAGCTCCCTGGCCAGGGGTGGGCAGCCAGTCCTCAAGCTGCCGTCCGACACTGACATGTGGGAGTCAGACAGGCCTGCTCCCCTGTTCTCTGCCCGCCAGGCACCCGCCATGGGACCTTGGTCCGCTTGTCTCTCCTCCCTGACCCACTCGCTACCTGCCACGTGGAAACCTTCCCGCGGCACTGCCAGGAGGGTGCACAGAGGGGTCATCCAGGGTGATGGCCTGGTGTTATCAGGATCCCTGGGCATCCTGCCTAATCTTACACATGCCCGGCACCCCGTGGCATGGGACAGTAATCCTGGGGTCCCATCTCATAGCTGAGGCCCAGAGCCGAGAGAGGTCCAACTCCCAGTACTAGAGTGGCAGCTGGACTGAGGACTCTTGGCCCCAGAATGTGTGACCTATGTATTCCGCTCTCTCCTCCCTGTGGCAGTGGCCACAGAAGGGTCGCTTATGAGAAGGGACAGAAGAGCCAGCAGGACACGGGGGGGCCAGCACCGAGGGGATTTGGCTGGGGAGCCCCTGTGCAGGGGAGAGGCAGGAGGACGCTGCAGGGAAGAGAGGGGCACTGGCCCGGGTGTTGTAGATGCAAAGGCCTCGAGGTGGGAAGGAAGGGGGCTCGTTCCGGGAATGATGGCTCGAGCAGGAGCACAGGGGCCAGGACCGCCATCCTGGGAAGTTACAGACGAGTCTGTGGGTGCCCCTCTCTACCAGAGCTGTAGCCTCAGGCCTGTGGCCGAATCCTCCCAGCCTGGGTTTCCTCGCTGCCTGCCTGAGCGGCTGCTGGGAGGCCGGAGGGGCCCGAGGACATGTGGCGCCTGGCACTGGCCCACCTGCAGCAGTGCCCTGCCAGCTGAGGCTGGGGTGCTTGTTGTGGTTTGCCTCTGGCGGCCGAGAACCTCTGTTTGTTGTGGTGACAGTCGTCAGAGCGGCCGCACCTGAGCAGCCCTGGGCTGCCGGGCCATCTGGGCTTGGCCCTGACGTCTGTGGCCGACGGTGCAGCGGCTGGTGGCTCCAGGCCTGTTTCTGGGCCGTCTCCATGGTGGCCTCACCCACTCCCTCCGACAGCTGGCGTAGTGCCCCACGGAGCCCGTGTCACTCTTGACGCAGGCCTGGCGTCCCTGACGGCCCAGCGGGCAGGAGGCCAGGCCTGGGAGGAAGGCAGCCCTCAGCCTCCCAGTCCAGCCGCTGACGTGGAAGCGCCCTTGACGGCGGGAACAGGCCTGGGGGCATCCCATCATCCCACTCCTAGATCCCAGGCCAGAGCCAGAGGAGGGCGAGTGTGGCCGAGAGCAGAGCATGCTGGGAGGGAGGGGCGCCATGGACCCCTCCCCCCCAGGAGAGGCCTTGGTCTGCTGGGGACGGATCTGGGCCAAGGCTGCAGGGCTCCAAGCAGAGCTTCGATGTTACCACGAGGCGTCTCTGATTCTGGTCACCCCAAGCCTCGAGAGCAGAAACTGCCTGCCTGTCTGCCTGGACTTCTCTACCTCCGCGGGGAGGCCCACACTGCCGCAGTACCAAGTGTGGGCATCACAGGGCTGCCGGCCACCCGGCCCGTGCTGAGCTCCCGGCAGGTGCACCCTCGTTTGTGCTTCATCCTATGCCCACAGGTGAGGAGCCCGTGTCTGGTGCAGCAGGAGACCCCGGGCCTGCCCTTGCCACAGGGAGCTCCGTGCAGGAGGATGTTCTGAGCCTCCAAGCCCTAACCTTGCAGCCTGGGACAGGCAGCTTCAGCGGGTTGGGCCTCAGTTTCCCCCAGTCCAGTGAGGCTAAGGGCCCTTCTCGGGCTTGTCAGAGCGTCTGGGGAAGATGAGAAGTGCTGTGCCCATGGCCAGCAGGCTGCGCTCCCAGGGCCTTCGTAGCGAGACCAGCCAGTGCTGACCTCATCTTAAAGTGGGGTGAAAGCACAGAGGTCATGATGAGGTGACCCATGGCAGATGCCCAGGGGCTTCAGCTGCTGCTGTGGTTGTCATCGCTCTTGGAAGCTGTTGTTCCTAAGGCCTCCAGGTCAGGGCCTTGGGTGGGGCTGGGCTGTGGGCCTCTGGGCACAGACACCTGCAGCTGAGGCCTGGCTTCTGGGAGAGTGGCAGGTGTCTGCTGGCCTTGCCTGGCGCTCTGCTCGCCTGCCCTGGGTGGACGCTGGGATCCCCTCCCCACAGGGCATTTTGTCTACTGCTGTCTGGGCCTTGTCCTGGGGTGCCTGACCGTCCTGGCTGCTGGGCCCCATGTGTGGGTGCTGCCCACACAAATCACTAATGAGGCACCGAGGCTGCTCTACACCGTAGTGCAAGCTGACCGGAGCCCGGGTTGGAGCCAGCTCAGGGCTGGAGTCTCCTTGGCAGGTGGCACAGGGCCACACATGGTCCCCAGGCCCCAGTGGCCAGTGGCTGGAATGACTTAGTGCTCACTGGGCTGGGGCTGTGGGTGGGGGCATGGGGGGCCTGGTGGCAGGTGACAGGGCTGTACCTGGAAGTGGACAGGAAGCTTCTGTTGGGGCAGGCACGTGGCTGGCACGTGTCTGCTCTGGGTGGTTCCAGGGAGCCATATTTGAGTGCCAGCCCTGCCACCTGCCAGATGACCCAGGTAGGTCACTTCCTTCCTCTGTAGAACACAGACTGGTTCTCCCTTTCCCTTCTGTTAAGTGTCGTCTCCTTCAGGGGGACCTCACTAAGGAAGCTCCCTCCCAAGCCAGCTCAGCACCGCAAACGCTGGTCCTTCCTAGCACCCCCTGGGTGCTGCTGGCACACTCCCGTGGCTGGGCCCCTCGCCTGTCCCAGAGGGCAGGCGGGAGGGAGGTGGGTCTTTGGGGAGGGCTCTGGGACAGGCGGGAGGGAGGTGGGTCTTTGGGGAGGGCGGTGGAGACAATAACTGCAAGAGTGGGAAGGAGCCAGACTGGTTCTGGGGGCTCCAGGTCCAGCTGGAGGTTGCCTGGGGGGCCATCATCCTCCCTGGGGGGCCTGGCCAGGTCCTGCTGCAGGTGCTGGGGACCCCGGCTCCTCTCACCCCACACCCCGTCAACTAGGCGGGCAGGGTGGGAGGCGAGTGCCTTTCAGATGGGAAAACAGGAGCCCGAGGAGGCACTGTGTGTGTATAGGCAGGGGTGAGACAGTGTGCCGCGGTCCAGCCTCTAGGCGTGGATCTGCCCTCTCTGGCCCTGCAGGGCTGGTGGACTCCTTCCCCTTTCCCCATGCATTGGGGCCCCCGGGAAGCCTGGCATGGAGGGGTGAGCTCGTGCGTAGATGACAGCAAAGGCTGGCAGCCTTAGCAGCGGGGCCTCAGGCACAGCTGTGGGGATGGTGCCCGTTTCCCTATCTGTACAGTGGGTGTTACTCTGCCCTCAGTGGCTCTGCGAGGCCGAGCAGGCTCACCCTGAGCAGGCTGGGTGTGGCCTGGGAGCCGGTTCTGACACCTCCCTGCCCACAGCCAGCTCTGTCACATCACAGGCGGCCATCCCACCTCCCGGGAAGCTCGGCTGTGGGACCAGCCCTGCTCCTGACTCCTCGCGTGACCAAGGTTGCTGCTCTGCAGGGCCTGTTTCTGAATCAGAGCAGCAGGGTGGTGCGGGGCCCATTTCCGAATTGGAGGGGTGGGGTGGTGCATGCCCTCTGGAGTAGGCATATCTGTGGAAGGGAGAGTCGTCCACCCTGCCTGGGCCAGTAGGTTTCTCACCACGAGAGCCCTCTCTGGGATCAGCACCCACCCCTCTTGCATGGAGGGGGAGGCCGAGGCTGAGAGGGGCAGGGGCTGGCCTGCATGCACGGTGGTCCTGGCACCTGGGCACGGCCCTGGGACGTGAGCACTGGAGTCCCCTGGCCGGGCCGACGTGACTACACCCACTGAGGCTCAGCTGGTGTGTGCTGCAGCCCTTGGCCGGGGTCTCCCCAGCCAGCCCAGTGGGGGTCGGCCTCCCAGAGTGACCCCTGGGGAATTGAGGCTGGGGCACAGCACAGTGGGGCCCAGTGGAGCTGTCTGCCTCGGTACCCCTCACCAGGGCCACCCCAGCAAGCCAGGGAGAGACACAGCACGGCCACACCTAGGTGGCCTCGACGAGGACCCTGAACAGGAGGCTGCTGGCCTCACAGCTGTGCAGGGCACTGAGGGCAGGGTGGGCCGGGGCCTTCCTTCCAGAGCCATGCAGGGGTCTGTCCCAGCCCTCCCCTTGGCCTGTAGGTGGCATCCCCTCGCTGTCTTCCCACCACGTCTCCCGCTGTGTGTCCAGATTACCCCTTTTACACATGTATTTATAAATTTGCTGTGAGGTCATGTACTTGTCTGAGATGGGGAGAGGGTGGGAGGGACTAAGACCCCCAGGGGGATGACCACTCTGCAGTCCTTCCTCCTGCATTCTCCTTTTGGGATCTTAGGGACACACACATGCACCTGGTATGTTTTTCAAGCCACTGGTTCCGGGACTTGAGCCATGCAGTCGGCCGTGTGGGAGCCAGCACCTTAGCCACCCCACCCCTGGATGGCTGCGCACTCCCCCTGGTGTCCCTTGTGTAAGGGCAGCAGTCACACTGGGGCAGGCCCAGCCTCTGGACCTCACTCAGCTCAATTCCTCTGTGAAGACGCTGTCTCCAGATAAGGTCGTGTTCTGTGGGCCTGGGGGAGGAGATCCCGCACGTGAACCTGGGGACGTAGCCCAGCCCGCAGCAGAGCTGGGACGCAGGCCCGCTACGCGGCTGGAGTGTGGGGGCCTGTGCAAGGCCAGCTGCTCAGAGGCCGTGCAGCCTGGGGGCTGTCCGCACCGTGTGGCCTTGCCCTCGTTGCTGGTCCCTGCCAGCAGCCAAGTGCTGGCGTTCATGCACCTGCTAACAGGCATGACCCTGGGGCTGCGGCTCGTGTCCTGCCCACCGTGCTGGGAGGGTGGTGGGAAACTGCTGGCCTGGCCTGGCCTGACCTGAGCTTGGGGCTGAACATGTGCTCTGCCACCTGGGGCTTGGGGCCCCTGACAGCACTGCCTGCACCAACTCGCAGCCCAAGGTCTCCTCCAGGGTAGAAGCAGGATCACCTCTGTCCCCAACTTTGTCCAGCCTGGGGGAAGCCCTAGGGACGTGACTGGACCCGTGCCTGCTCTCTCCCCTTCCAGGGAAGTCCAGGAGGAAGAAGGACTTGCGGATCTCCTGTGTGTGCAAGCTGCCGGTGCCCAACCCCACGTGAGTGCTCCATGTCCCCGCCTCCGCCTGGGCACCACGGGGCTGCAGAGGGAGCCAGAGGGAGGTGGCCCTGCCGTCCCACGTGGGCCATGCTCGGCCCTGGAGAGACAGGTGACCTGAGGAGCCACCTCTTGGGGCCTGCACAGGCCGGTTCTCCTCTGGGCAGTGGCACCATCTCCCAGGGTGTGTTTGTGGCTTTCCGAGGCTCATGGAGTCCGCTTTCTCCACAGACCTCCCCGGAACCTGGACTCCCGGACTTTCATCACCATCGGAGACAGGGTAGGTGCTCCTGCGCTTCTAGTTGGGGCCGCTCGCTGCTTCCAATGAGCGGGTCTGGCTGGCCAGCAGGGCCTCTGTGTGGTAGCTGTGGAGGGACATGGCTGTGCTCCCATGGTGCCGGCTGTGGTCCTGGGCCCCCGACCCTCCTGTTCAGAATGGGGGCAGCAGCCTCGAGGGACTGTCAGAGCTGGCTCATCTTCCCGGAGTTTGGGCTGTGGGCCCAGCTGCTGTGTCACCGCCGAGACCTGACCGACCCTCGGCTGGCCCTGGGTGTCTGTGTTTCACCCGCTCCTGCTGCCTTGGGAGGGCACCGGACACAGAGAGTGCGGGCGTAGGGCAGGCCGTGGCTCCCCCAGACGCCCACTCCCTGGCCCCGCCCCGCCCTGGGACGCCCTCCCGGCCCTCTCGCGCCCTAATGCCTGCTGCCCGGCGTCCTGTTCGTCTCACTTGCTCCTTTATGCGTCTTTCTCAGTAGAGGGCCACCCCGGAGGAGGCCAGAGCTTTGCTTTATTCTTGCCACATTCCCAGGGCCTTCAACAGGGACTGGCATGTCGTGGGAACTCAGTCAGAGTAACAGACACCAGCAAGTCCTCTGACCAGCCGGGCGGGCCGAGGAGAGAGGGACTCCCTGTGCCGGCGGGCTATTCAGAGGCTGCTCCTTGCCTCACAGCGGCCCTGGGGTGTTGGTGCCACGCCTGTTTTGTAGAGGGTACTGTGCAACTCAGAGAGGTTGAGTGACTTCCCTGAGGCCACACAGCAGGGAGTGGCTCCAAGCCTGGGCCCAGCTTTCAACAATGGGCCCTTCTCTCTTTCCATTGCCCTTGCTGCCTTCACTGGGCGGGGGTCAGGGCCCCTCCGATGGACACATCCCCAGACTGGTTCTGCCCGGTTCTGACTAGATGGCCACCCACCTTTTTCTTTTCTGCTTCCCAAGAACTTTGAGGTAGAGGCCGATGACCTGGTGACCATTTCAGAGCTGGGCCGTGGCGCCTACGGGGTGGTGGAGAAGGTGCGGCATGCCCAGAGTGGCACTATCATGGCCGTGAAGGTAAGCAGGGCCCCCTGCCTCAACCCGTCCTTCCAGAGAGTACCAGAGCCTGCAGGCAACAGGGAGGGCTGCCTAGAGGAGGCACGGGGCTGAGGCTCTTGGTCAGCTCTATGCTGACACTGACTGTGGCCAGGGACATGCCGAGCTCTGCAGGGCCGGTCTGCAGTGCGTCCCTGAACTCCTGGCCCTCATATGATGGGGCGGGTGCTTGGCCCCACGGCTGCTCCTGAACCCCAGCTCTCCCCGCAGCGGATCCGGGCCACCGTGAACTCACAGGAGCAGAAGCGGCTGCTCATGGACCTGGACATCAACATGCGCACAGTCGACTGCTTTTACACTGTCACCTTCTACGGGGCGCTGTTCAGAGAGGTGCGAGGAGGTCCCCTGGCTTCTGCAGCTGTCTGAGGACATGCAGAGCCTGGCTGGGGCAGAGGGGGCGGGTCATTGCAGGCCTCGGTCAGAGCAACAGAAGGGACCTGTGGGGGCAGCAGACGACTCGGTGCTGAGCTGGCTCAATTGTCTAAAAGCCCCCGATGGAGGGCCAGGACTCTGGTGTTGGCCCCTCTCCCTGGGGTGCTTCCACTCGGGTGCAGGGACCAGGCCGGGGTGGCAGGGCCCTGATGGCTCCCGTGAGCCACAGGGCTGGAGAGGAGAGAAGCGAGCGGAGGAGAGGTCCAAGAGGTAGGGGGAGAGCTGGGGGCTCCAAGAACATCACGGCAAAGCAGGTGGCCGTGTGTCCAGGTGGAGGCTGGGCTGTCCTGGGAAGGCCAGCCAGGTGGTGGGGCCGGCAGGCCATGGGCTGGGAGCAGGTCTGTACCAGCCCGGCTGAGCGCTGCGTCCACCTGCAGGGAGACGTGTGGATCTGCATGGAGCTGATGGACACGTCCCTGGACAAGTTCTACCGGAAGGTGCTGGAGAAGAACATGACCATTCCGGAGGACATTCTGGGGGAGATCGCAGTGTCTGTGAGTGTCCCTGAACTTGCTGGCCAACTGCCCTGCAGCGGCCCAGCTTCTCCACCTCAGCCAGAGCTGTCTGCAGCTCCTGGAGCCCTAGATTTGGTGTTCTGCCCTGAGGCAGCTCAGAAAGGTACCAGCTAAGGTGGGGAAGGGTAGCCTCCAGAGTGTTTGCTTTTAGTTTAAATGTACTTGACAAAGGCTGCATCACTGGGCTTGAGCATCCCAGTAGCCAATGGGAAAAGAGAAATAGACTCAGTGGAATTGGTATTGCTGAGTCCTGACTGCACCTGGAAATGCCAAAACAACCCTGGGCCTCAAGCTCCCCCAGGCATCTTCCAAGGGGGAGATTCTGAGGCTCCTGGTAGCTTGGCCATGGTTGAGAGGAGGAGGAGGGGGCTAGGGAGTCTGTGGAGGGGTGGGTTTTTACCTAAGAAGGACCTGGTAAGTGGCCCTTGGGTTCTCCATGTGAGGGAAACAGGAGGACGGGTGGGGTCAGGCGCTCTGCACTGCGGTGACTGGAGTAACTGACTGTGTCTCTCCCTCCTCCCGCCCCGTGGCAGATCGTGCGTGCCCTGGAGCACCTTCACAGCAAGCTGTCCGTCATCCACAGAGGTCAGTGCCCAGCAGGGTCTAGTGGCAGGGGGTGCACATGCGTGACGAGGGCACGGCACCCTGCTCTCAGGAGTGGAGGAGCGGGCTGCCGTGCAGACCAGTGCCAGGTTGTGAGGTGCCCATTGGAATCCAGGTTGCTCTCCACCCACCCCAACCACAGTGCTCAGAGCTGGGACTAGACCAACTACTGCTCTTCCGGGAAAGACGGGCTGGTTTTGGCTTTTTTGTTTTTTTTTTTTAAGTTTTCATTTGTTTCATGAAGCAGAGAAAAGAGACCTAGATACCCTGACTGGCTTCACGCTGTGACCCAGCCACAGCCAGCCTGGATTATGGGCATGCGTGTGCCCGGTACTCAGGAAGTCTTCAGACTTGAACCTGGAGCCTGCCCACGTGGGTCAGCCTTCTAGAAGGTGGCATTTTGCCAGTGTGTACTGGTTTTTGCTTTGGCGTAAGGTTCGCCGAGCGGGAAACGCACAGGCCATCCAATAGGTCAGCCCCATGTGCGCTCCCACCTACTCAGTGTTCTCGGTCCCCCTCCACCGAGCGGCTCTGCGCGTTCTCCTCTAGCCTCTCAGGGCCATGCTGGGCTCACCAGGTTGCGGGAGGTGCAGCGCGTGCCTCTCAGCGCCAAGGGCCGGTCGCATGCCCAAACTCGCTGCCCTGCAGGAAACTGGCGAGGCTCATCCCCCGGCCACTTGGTGCCCATCCTAGTACCCACCCCAAGTCACCACGGCTGGCAGTTTGGCATGGAATCTTCCGGTCTCTTCCCCACACATTTGTATCCTCACACACGTGTGCCCCCAGAGAGCACTGAGGTGTATGTCACTGTGCTTGTCACCCACTGTGAGTCTGTGGGGGGGCTCCAGGTCCCCTCACTGGCCTCACACCCAGAGCACAGTGGTGGACAGGCGCAGCTCCCTGAGTGGGGCGCTAGGGCCCTGCCTTCCCCTCGCGGCCGGGGCTGGCTTTGCTGGCCGGGGGCGTCCTGGCAGTCCGCTACGTGACCAGGGCCAGTGCAGCCTCCGTCCCCACGTGGGATCCTTGGGCTCTGGTGGAAGCTGCCGGCTGGGCCACGTGAACGTGGCTGGGGATGCGACTGAGAAAGGTGTGCCCGCCCCGCAGACGTGAAGCCGTCCAACGTCCTCATCAACAAGGAGGGCCACGTGAAGATGTGTGACTTCGGCATCAGTGGCTACCTGGTGGACTCCGTGGCCAAGACGATGGACGCTGGCTGCAAGCCCTACATGGCCGTGAGGGGGCACGCTGCCCGGCGGGGGGGGCG
>NW_006198617.1:400283-404201 GCF_000334495.1 Tupaia belangeri chinensis | reverse complement strand
CACGCCCTAGAGGGCCGTGAGTGGGCGCGCTGCCAGTCGGGAGGGCGGGCCGGGCAGGGCAGGGCCGGGCAGGGCCGCCCAGCACCGCACTTCCTGCAGAGGGCAGCCTGTGCCCAGCAGCCCTACTCTGGCTAGTAACTGTGTCCTCCAGAGCACCCCGTTTGGATACGTCATGTGGACGTCCCGCACGGAGGGCCCCCAGGGCCTGTGCAGGTCCCGCCCCTGCCCCCATGTCAGGGAGTCTCCCTGTGGGCCTTCCAAGCAGCACCCCGGCCCTGGCTGGCTTCAGTTTCCTCCTCTGTCACGTGGCAGATGCGACAAGCGAGCACCCGGTGGGGAGGGGAAGGCAGGACCTAGTGGGGGTAGCCCGGGTAGTCCCCACCGTGGCCTTCCCATGCCCCCAGGTGTTCATGCTGCAATGTCCCCTTGCAGCCTGAGAGGATCAACCCAGAGCTGAACCAGAAGGGCTACAACGTCAAGTCGGACGTCTGGAGTCTCGGCATCACCATGGTACGGCCGGGCCGGGCCAGCCCCCAAGGTCAGGTGGGGCTTTCGGGGCATAGGTCAGACCCTGGGAAAAAGCCCCAGCTTCAGAATCTAAGAAGCGTGTTGTCAGAGAGACAGGCTAGCAGGTGAGGTGGAGGTTAAGGTGGCTGGATCCCACATGGGTGATAGCAGGTTTGAGCCCTGGACCCAGTGGCTTGAAAATCACATTGGGCGTGTGTGTGCGCGTGTGCCCACCTGACATCTCAGGAGGGGAGTGGAGAAGGGACTGCAGCGTGGCTGCCCCCCCCCGCCCCGGGCGGGTGATCACTCATTTCCTCTGTCTCTCTGGCAAGGGCGTGTGCCTGACAGGTAAAATTCAAGTAGTGGGAACCAGCAGTTAGCGTAATGGCTATGTCGCTGGACTCCCACATAGTCAACCGCGGTTCGCGTCCCGGACCCAGTGGCTTAAAACTCACGCCGGGCACGTGTGTGTACATGCCCAAGATCCCGAGAGGAGAACGGAGGAGAAGGGATTGCGGCGTGGCCATCCCCCCTGGGGGGTGATTTCTCACTTTCTGTCTCTCTGTTTCTGGTGAACACATGCACCCTATAGCAAAAACCTCTCAAAAAAAATAAAGGAAAAGTCCAACAAAATATATATAAAAAAAGGAAGAGAGGAGCCAGCAGATGGTGGAATGGTTATGTTGCTGGACTCCCATGTAGTCGACCGCAGTTTGAATCCTAGATCCTGTGACTTAAACCTCATACCATGTGCGTGTCTATGTGTGCCCAAGATCCTAAGAGGAGAATGGAGGAGAAGGGATTGCGGTGTGGCCCTACCCCCCCGGGGGGTGATTTCTCGCTTTCTGTCTCTCTTTCTCTGTCTATCTGGCGAGCCCATGCACCCTATAGCAAAAACCTCTCTCCCCAAAAAAAGAAAAATTTGTACAGCCAGAAGGGTGGTGTTCATGGGAGGGACCCTAGACCAGGGCTTGGCAGGATTTGGGGCATCTCAGTTCTGAGCAGTGGAGGCGGAAGACGCCGGAGTTGGTGGGGTTGGGGCTGGGGGGCATCTGAAGTGCAGGTGAAGGGTAGGCACAGAGGCCTCTTGCTCCTTCTAGGACCCCCTCCCCTTCCTGGCTAGGGCTCGGGGTGAGGCGGCTTAGTACGCAGACTGTGTGTGTTGTGTTCGTGCTTCCATTTTACAGGGCTCATTCTGCATCTATGTGGAGAGTGGGTAGGAGGGCAGGAAGATGGCTGGGATGAGCCCCTAGCCAGTTCTCAAGCCATGCAGGGACAAGGGCACCGGAAGCGTCTCACTGTCCCAGTGCCACCAGTGGGTGAGTCAGTCCACTTGGCGTGGGCTGCCTAGGTGGTTTGTAGCCTGACTGCCACCTCAGACCCTGGGACTGTGGGGTGTGGCCTGGGCAGCAGCACCTGCCCTGCCCAGGGTCGTGGCCCAGTGCCCATCTGGCTTAGTCCCTCATTGTTGGGCGTTGCAGGGGAGGGGCCGTCAGACAAAACTGACCAGGAAAATACAAGGTGACAAGTGGGCCTCAGAGTCCCATAGCTCAGTTTGATTGTGACGCTGATGCCCCATAGGTTAGGGCTCCCCCTCCACGGTCTGGCCTCCCCTGCTCCTGACCAGCCAGCTGGAAGTTGGGTTCTCGGGACTCCCTCCTAGGTCCCAGCAAGCTGCTGAAAGGGCTCTCGGCACTCAGAAAAGCTCTTCACGTGTCGTGTTTGCAGGTCATCGTCAAGACACAGCTCAGGGCAGCAATGTGGCAGAGCTGCCTGGGCCAGGCAAGGGTGTGAGTGAGCCCCCTGCGCCTCCCTGCCCACCCCTGCCATCCCCGCCACTGCTGTCCCCTGCAGCAAGCTCCCTCGGGACAGGCTTTGTGGAGCTTAGTCTCCAGGCTCCGCCCACAGCCCCCGCTCCCTAACCTCTGGCCCTTGTGTGGCCGGCTCCATCCTAGGCACAGAACTCCACCCTAGTTCTCTTTAGCTGCTCCTGTCTGAGGGCTTCAGCAGCCCTGGGTGCCTAGCAGTGGCCATGGCAGGGACGCAGAGGCCACTGTGAGTGCAGAGGCCAGCACGGGTCTGCACAAGGAGGGCTGGAGAGACCAGCTGCCAGGTGGCCTGATCAGAGGTGGAGGCCCTGGAGGGGGTGGGTGCGGGGTCGCACAGGTGCTGGGGTTGTAGGTGCTGCCCTTCACTCCACCATCCCGGTCTCTCCTCCAACTGAAACTTTGTCACTGCGTCTCCGCAGACCACAACCAGGAAAAGAATCAAAGTAGTTGTGTCGGAGAGGCAGTGGGCGATGCCCTCAGTTCTCTTTAGTATGTCTACCTGTCAGCCGCCTTTTTATTGATTTATTTTTGGTAGAGGTTTTGCCTTACGGTATGTGCTCTCACCAGAGAGAGAGAGAGAGAGAAGAGAAGAGAAGGGAAGAGAAGAGAAGGGAAGAGAAGAGACAGGCAATGAAAGGGAAAGTGAGAAATCAGCCACCAGGGGGATGGCCACACCACAATCCCTTCTCTTCCAGTCTCCTCCTGGGACCTTGAGCACACACGCAGGTGTGCCTGGCATGAGTTTTAAGCCACCAGGTCTGGGACTTGAACTGCAGTCGGCCATGTGGGAGTCCAGCAACATAACCACTATGCCATCTGCTGACCCTGTTTTATTTTTTTAATTGCAAGCAGGCTTGTGTACTGGCCAGAGAGAGAGAAAGCATCCCCAGGGGGTGTAGTCATGCTGCAATCTTTTTTCCTCCATTTCTGCATTCATTCAGGACATAGGTATGTACACAGACCTGGTATGTTTTTAAACAACTGAGGTCAGGATTTGAACTGCACTTGCCCACGTGAGAGCCAGAGTTCTACGCACAGCACTTAACCTGTTGTGCTACTGAGCAGCCACACATGTAATTACTATTTTTCTTCCTTTTTGTTTGCTCCAGGGTGTGTGCACTCACAGAGAGAGACATAGAGACAGAAAAAATCCCGCCCCCGGGGATATGGCCATGCCACAGGCCTTTCTCCTCCGTTCTCCTCTCAGGATTTTGGGTACACACATACCTATACCTGGTGTGTTTTTCAAAGCGCTGATATGGGACTTGAACCATGAAGCTGGCCATGTGCCATCCAACTGCCTTAACCACCATGCTGCCTGGCTGGCCTTTCTGACACATAATTTTTTTTTTGAGAGGTTTTTGCTATAGGGTGTGTATGCTCGCCTGAAAGAGAGAGAGAGACAGAGAGACAGAAAGCGAGAAATCACCCTCCAGGGGGAATGCCCACACTGCAATCCCTTCTCCTCCATTCTAATCTTAAGATATCGCGTGCACACACACATGCGTGCGCACACACGCGCGCACACCTGGCTTGAGTTTAAGCTACCAGGTCCGGGACCCAAACTGCAGGAGAATACATG
>NW_006198617.1:393671-400120 GCF_000334495.1 Tupaia belangeri chinensis | reverse complement strand
GTGCGTGCCCAAGATCCCGAGAGGAGAATGGAGGAGAAGGGATTGCGGCGTGGCCATCCTCCCTGGGGGTGATTTCTCACTTTCTGTCTTTATGTCTCTCTCTGTCTGGCGAGCGCATGTACCCTATAGCAAAAACCTTTAAAAACAAAAACAAAATAATTAATTAATTAATTTATATATTCATTTATTTTAATTTGACTAGAAAAAACAGAGTCAGAGAGAGAGGGAAAGTGAGAAAGCAAGCCACCAGGTCTGGGACTTGAACCATGGTTGGCCATGTGGGAGGAGTCCAGCGCCTTTAACCACCATGCTGTCTGTTGGCCCCGACACGTAATTTTTTAATTAAACTTTTTCCCTTTTCTTTTAAGAAAGATTTTTGCTATAGATTTTTGTCTCTCACTGGAGAGACAGAGTGACAGAAAGAGAGAAATCAACCACTAGGGGGGATGGCCACGCCACAGTCCCCTCTCCTCCATTCTCCTCTCAGGATCTTGGGCACACACGCACACGCGCCCAGCGCGAGTTTTAAGCCAGTGGGTCCGGGACGTGAACCGCAGTTGACTACATGGGAGTCCAGCGACATAGCCATTACGGCAACTGCTGGTTCCCCCCGACACGTAATTTTTTAATTAAACTTTTTCCCTTTTCTTTTAAGAAAGATTTTTGCTATAGATTTTTGTCTCTCACTGGAGAGACAGAGTGACAGAAAGAGAGAAATCAACCACTAGGGGGGATGGCCACGCCACAGTCCCCTCTCCTCCATTCTCCTCTTGGGATCTTAGGCACGCACGCACATGCGCCCCATGTCAGTTTCAAGCCACTGGGTCTGGGACTTGAACTGCTGGAGGGCGTGTGTGCTCAGAGGAGAGCGATGGGTGTAAGAAAGCACCCCCAGTGGGGCATGGTCGAGCCACAGCCTCTTCCTCGTGTTTGCCCCCGTCAGGATTTTGGGCGTGAATGCACATGTACCTGTTGTGTTTTTAAAAAGCCCTATATATTTTTAATTTGGCCTTCTCTGCGGCGTGGTGTATAATTCCTGGACTGTTCGGTTCCTTGCAGGCATCTCTCAGATGTTCCACAACCATCTGAGTGTGTGCTCAGCGGTCCCCCAGGCTAGGAACTTTTCCTGTTTCTTTTCTTTTTTTTGGAGAGGTTTTTGCTATAGGGTGCTAGCGCTTGCCAGAAGGACAGAGAGAGACAGAGAGACAGAAAGCGAGAAATCACCCCCCCAGGGGGGGTGGCCACGCCGCAATCTCTTCTCTTCCATTCTCCTCTCGGGATCTTGGGCACGCACACACATGTGCCCGGCGTGAGTTTAAGCCACGGGTCCAGGACTCGAACCGCGCTCGACTACATGGGAGTCCAGTGACATAGCCATTACGCTAACTGCTGGTCCCGACTTTTCCTGTTTCTGACTTTTTTTTTCCACTTGGAATCCTTGGCTTTCCTGGGGAGGCAGGACTGGTGGAGTAGAGGCTGACACAGCCCAGGAGGTGGGGCTCCAGCCTCAGCGCCCCCCCCCCCATTCTTGTTCAGCACCTGTGGGAGACCCCACACTCATTCACGCCACTAGGATATCGAAGGAGTGACCCCTTAGCGCGGGTCATACTTGGGAAGGCTTTCAGGCCACCCGAATGCTGCCCCAGTGTGACCAGTCCGCGTTATTCTGGGGTGTTGCAGGAGTGTGGCTGCTGTCATGGCTGAGAGTCAGCCCCCGGGGTGGGGCTGGGCGTGGCCCACGGTCAGCTGCTCTGAATACTCCCTGTTACAGAGCGCACCCTAGAGGGGGCGCATCCTCGTGCCTAGAGGCTGTCTCTGTCCTTCACTTTTTGAACTCTTTAGACAATGACCAGGACAGGGATTCCCAGGGCAGAGCAGGGATGCTTTTCTGTCTCCGGTTCTAAACTGTAGTAGTCGCCGCCCTTCTGCAGCTCTCTCAGGGTTGTCGCGCACTGAGGGCGGGCGGGCCAGCGGGTTTTCTCTGTGCTGGCACACGGCCGTGCCCACCCCCGCCGCACCGCGGCCGCCCTCCGTGGGCGTGTGTACGTCTGGACTGCCAAGGGCCGTTAGCCTGATGGGAAGGCCCTTCCTAGCACAGTAATTAGCGATTGGCCGCCGGTTGCCAGCGCAGGGCTTTTGTTGGAGCTGCGGTCTCTTCCGTTCATTATGGTGATTACGGCCTGTCAGTGAGGGGCCTTGTGCTGGAACCATGGGATGCTCTGTGCTATTCCGGGCAGGGGCCTGGGTTGACCTGATTTGTTTTTCTCATCCCAGCAGTGAAAACCGGAACCTCGAGTCTGCCGTAAGCTAGTCAGTGTCTTGCACGAGCGACTTCCCACCAGCTGCAGGCAGGGTGCAGGCAGAGAGCCCAGGGCAGGCATAGGGACTCGTGTGCCCGAGGTTGCTCGCTGGGGACTCCGGGTGTAGCAGAGCAGAACAGGAGAGAGACCAGAGCAGTGGGACAAAGGGAAGGCTGCCTGGAGGAGGAGGTGCTGCAGACCTTGGTGTCTGAGCTGCTGTGAGAGTTGGGTGTGATGGAGGCAGGCCTCCCAGTCTAGCTGCCTGCAGCCCCCGACAGAGGCGTGCTGGGGTCATCTCACTCCCCTTTGCCGCCTGTGGAAACAGCCCCACAAGAGCACGGCAGCTGGCACGTGAGGCCACGCTGGGGAGACGTGGTGTGGTGTGTGACCACTAGGGACCCAGCAGACTGCCCGTAGGGTGCTGCTCCTGGCGCAACCTTGCAGGAGGTGGACCATGGAGGTCAGCTCCTCAGATGGCCACGTACCAACTAGAAACTGGCTGTTGGGTGAAATCTTCTGAAAACCCAGCCCATGACCAGAGCAGTCTCAGCCCTGGGCTGGATTTGCTCTGCAGGTGTCTGCTGGCTGTTAGAGGCACCAAGCAGGGGTGCTCCCTGGCTTTCATGTCCGGTCTGCTGTGATGAGTCAGGGAGGTCACAGCCCAGCGGGATCTCCCCAACCCACCCCCAGACTCTAGGTACAGAGCGTGGGTGCGTCTGGGGCTTCCTGACTTCACTGTCCCCTCTGCAGATCGAGATGGCCATCCTACGGTTCCCTTATGAGTCCTGGGGGACGCCCTTTCAGCAGCTGAAGCAGGTGGTCGAGGAGCCGTCCCCCCAGCTCCCAGCTGATCGTTTCTCCCCCGAGTTTGTGGACTTTACTGCACAGTGGTGAGTCTCTGACTCTGTCCAACCCCAGGCTGCATGCCTCCCTGCCCCGGCCAAGTCCCAGCTCCTTTCTGGGCCTCATCCCCTTCTCCTGTAGCAGCAAGTCCCCAAGCCACACGACATCAAAATACATAAGGCAAAAATAGAGCCTGAGGAGAATCTGACAAAATTGGTCCTGGTGGGAAGTCTTGGTATAATCCTTCCAGCAATGGACAGGTCATGTAAACCAAAAAAAAAAAAGAGAGAAAGAAAAAGAAAAGGGAAAAAAGGCACCTAAGAGTATTGAATACATAATAAGCAACTTAGCTTTTATTGATATCTAGAACTTTGTTCCAAATTTAAGAATGCCTTCGGGAGCTTTACAAAAATGAATCGTGTTTGAAGTTATAAGGGATAGAACGAAGAAAAAGACAAAATCATATAGACCATGTTCTCTGGCCATAATTAGAATAAGAAATCAGTAACAAAAGAGGGAGAAGCTACATGGAAATTGAAAGTCTAAATAAGTCTTAGGCTACTAAAGACGTTAAAAAAACTATGTACTATTTAGAAGTGAAAGACAATGAGGACACGGACATCAGTATCTATTTGTTGTGGGCAAAGAGATATTCAGAGGAAAATTCATAGCCTTTATTTCTGTTACTGGGAAATAAAAACTGAAAACAGATGAGGCCAGTGAACAGACGTTGGCCTCCTAGGACCATGAGAAGGAATTGCGCTCCGGGTTGATATCCTGCATGTGACCGTGAGGCTGAGCATCTGGGCAGCATTTTGGTGGTGGTTTCATGGAAATTTTCTAGATCACAGCAGAAATGAGAAAACTATGGCCCCCAGAGGCAGAGAAACTTGCCTCGAGTCTCTATGGTTTGCCCCCATGATCCCACCCCATCCTGGGCAGTCCTGCCCCTTCTTCCCTAAGCCCTGAGAATACGTGTCCTCTGCTGCTTGGCTCGGAGTTGGCCCAGCCTGGCTTGGCTGGCCTGTAGGGGCTGGACTCGCTTCCTCTGTGATGCCAGCCTGGCTTCTGCTGCCCTCTCTCCCCTAGCCTGAGGAAGAACCCTGCAGAGCGCATGAGCTACCTGGAGCTGATGGTGAGTATGGGCGGAAAGTGTCCTGCCCTGCTTTTCTCAGGTGGGGGCGCTCTCGGGAGAGGCTGCTTCCCAGCACAGGCAGGTAGCCCCTCTGAGGGGCTCTGTGTTAACTGAACTCATGTAAGTACTCAGTCACTCGGTCCCACACATACCTGGCTTCCTCTACTCTGGATGGAGCGGAAGGACCACGAGTGGCATCAGGGAAGGCTTCCCGGAGGAGGTGTGCTTTGACCTGAGCCTGGAGGGTTACCTTGCTGGTGGGAGGAAGGGTGGAGAGGGCATCCCAAGCAGAGGGGGCAGCATGGGTAGGGCCTGGCATGTGGAAAGGGAGGCTTGAGTGGCTGGAGGCTGAGGGCAGGAGAGCTTGGGAGGAACCATGGATGCTGTCTCTGACAGCCACGGAGGGCTTGCAGGGGCAGGGGCAGGGGTCCTAGAAGGATGACTAGTTTTCCTGGGAGGAGGAGCACGCAGGGGCTGAACTGGTGCCCTCACCACCTTCCCTGCCCCTCGGTGACTGAGCCTCCCGTCACCCACCAGGAGCACCCTTTCTTCACATTGCACAAAACCAAGAAAACAGACATCGCTGCCTTCGTGAAGGAGATCTTGGGAGAGGACTCGTAGGGGCCGGGCTGGGCTCTCGTGCCGCCCCCTGCTGAGCAGAGCATGCCACATCCATAAGCTACTGCCGTCTGGCCGGGGCGTTCCAGGAAGAAAGGAGGGGCCGTTCCCGCCTGGCTCTACGACAGGCCATTTGTCCCAAGTGCCAAAGAACCAGACCATCGGGGGCTCCCTGCCAGCCCAGTGGGCCCACCAGTGCCTCTGCCCCTGCTGCTCCCAGACTCTGCGTCTCCCTGAGACCTTGGACTGGAGGGGCCTGGACACCCGCTGCCGGCACTGCTGCCGCCTAGGAAGGGCGGGTGCCCGAGTGGACAGTCTGCTTGCTGCCTCGGCCCCGCCCCAGGTGCCATCCAAGGTGTATATTTTTTTATCTCTTGACCGAATGGACTTAGTACACTCTGGCCCAGGGTGGCCACACCTCTGTGCCGTCTTGGGTGCAGGGACACTGGGGGAGGAGCCATGTGAACCCCCTACGACTCCCAGAGGGTGATGCTGTGAGCTGCTCAGCGCCCCCAGCTGGCATGTGGCCTCAGGGCACACCAGCGCACCTGGCCCTGCCTGCCACCCAGGGGTGTTGACTCACTTTTTTGTGTTTTAATTTATCTTCTGTTGATTTTTTTCCTTTGCTCGGTGGGTTTGGCTGGGTTTTCTTGCATGGTTTGGAGCTGATCACTTCTTCCGACCCCAGGGCACCAGCAGGCTGAGACTTGCCTTGGCCCCTCTGCTCAGGCGGGGTCTTGGGGACAGGGCCTAGTCTCTGCCCGGAGAAGTGCTGCAGAACTGTCCCTCGCACTCTCCGGGACTGGCTCGATGGGCTGGGGATTTGCTTTAGTGTTGTTTAAAAGAAAAAAAAAAGAAAATATATTTTTTTGAAGAAAGGACTGCCCATCCCAGGTCCTTCTCCCAATGGGTTGGGCGGTTACTTGGTTTGTTATTTTAATTAAAAAAAAAAAAACAAGTGGGTGGGACAGGAGATTGTGCGATGCTGTGTTGAATGGTGAGGCCTCCTCCGGGAAGGTCTGTGGCCCTGGGGGGCCCTGCCTCCGGGCCAGGGCAGTATGGTGTGACCCAGGCAGGCCCACTCCCTGCAGCCACAGGCCCTTTGATACATGGGACACCAACCCCCTCTGAGGCCTGTGGCAGTCTTCATTCTGCGACTGTCGGGGGCCGGGGGCCAGGGGCCAGGCTGGACAGAGCAGCGAACACCAGCTCAGCCTCTGCGAGAGCCGGGTCCCCATCCTGGGAGAGCGGTGACCACCGAGCACACTGCAGACAGGGCTGGACATGGTCCCTCACGAATGGTGATGCCTTTCCCAGTGTGCAGACGGGAAGACGGCAGGGAGAGCCGTCACTTGCCCAAGTCGGATGGCTTGCTAGGTAGCGGGGCGCAGGAGGAGGCTGAGGGCAACTGGGCAGCTTGCCGGGGCCCTGTCCAGCTGTGTGACCTTGAGGCATAGGCAGTGGGAACTTGCTCAGGGGAGCAGTGCATCTGGCTTCAGGCATGGCTGGCCTCAGGGGCTCGGCTGCCGTTCTTGCCGACCCGGCACCACCCA
>NW_006198617.1:388962-393266 GCF_000334495.1 Tupaia belangeri chinensis | reverse complement strand
GCTTCCCCCCCCCCCCCCCCCAACCAGTGGCTCCCACCCGCCCTGCAGGCGGGGCTCCAGGGCCATGGGGTGTGATGGGGAGCCTCAGGTCAAACTCCAGAGGAGTCACCTGACTGCACCTCCGGGTATGGGGGGGGCTCCATCCTCCAGGGAGAGACGGGTGTCTGACCCCAGGAAGGGGGCCCCGGGTCTCCACGGGGCTGCTTCTCTGACCCCACCCTGCAGCCCTGGGTCTGGGAGCTTTTTCTTCTGTCATGAAGGCATGCTCTCACCTCCCGGCCTTTGCACTGACCACCCTCTCCGAGAACACTCCTGCCTCCATCTTCTGTGGGTGGCTCCCCTCACCATTCTGGGTATTCTATGTCACCTCGGGAAGCCTTCCAGGACCACCCCCGGCTAGAACAGCCTCCTGGTTCTGGCCCAGCCTGACAGGCTAACACCGGCCTTGTGTGGGCCACTTTGCCGTCAGCGCGGAGAATCCTTCCGCCTTTGTAGCCGGGTTGCCAGAGAATGAAGGAGGCCGGAGGGACGCCGCTGCCCCGCGCGCGCGTTCCCTCTGTCCAGGCGTTGCGAGTCCCAGCGGCGCAGCCCCAGTCGTCTCCTCTTGCGGTCGCCAGGAGGCAGCCAAGTGGCGACTCGACCCCAGTCCCTGGGAACCCCGCCCTGCCTAGGGGCGCCACGTCCACCCCGCCCTCTGGTCCTGGGCGTGGGAAGGGGTCTTGGCGTGGCAGGGCTCCCGCTAGGGCTCGCTCCTCCGCCCAGTTCTTGGCCCCTGCCCTGCACGGCCGCTGCCTGTGCGCGCCGCGCCGCGCCCTGCCCCGCCCTGGGCCTGAGCGAGCTCTTTGAGTGGGTGGCGGGCGGGGGGCTGCCTTGCACGGGGACTCCTGGGCAAACCACTCTGCCGTCAGAGCTCCGCGCTGCGCAAAGCCGGGTTCGCGGGCCCCTGCAGCTTACGAAGCACCGACCGGGAGCCCCCTCCGCGATCCGCCAGCGCTCAACAGCCCGCGGGTTCCACTCCCCCGTCGCCGGTCACTACGCCTCCAGCTTTTGCAGAGGTTGTCCAGGCACCCAGGGGGTAAGCCAGGGCACGCTGACATTTACAAAGTGCAGGTCCAGCCCCCAGAGCCCTGACAGGTCACGGATGGTGGCCTCCGTGGCAGTCTCCCGCGACCGAGCTCGGCGCCCCAAGTGGCAGGACCGGAGGTGGGACATGGGAACAGGACTGCCCAGGCCCCTCGCTGAGGCACGATGGCTCCATTTCCCATCAGACAGTGGGACATGAGAGAGCTCTTCCCAGACCTGGGATTAATGAGTCTCCGAGACAGAAGGCAGAGGCCATGGCCTTCTGTGTGATGACAGCCTAAGAGCTTCCTCCCCAGGCAGCATTACAAGTGGAGCTGGTACACTGCCCCAGGGCGGCTTTGGTGACTTCTCTCCTGGGACCAGGGCAGCCAGCCTCCCTTGTTAAAAGCAGCTCAGGGGCCAGCCGGTGATGGAGTGGCTAAGGTGATGGATACCACATGGCTGACTGGTTCGAGCCCTGGACCCGGTGGGCTGAAAAACACACCGGACGCATGTGCATACATGCCCAGAACCCTGAGAGGACACTGTGGCATGGCCACTCCTCCGGGGTGATTTCCCCCTTCCCTCCTGTCTCTGGCAAATGCACACACCCTATGGCCAAAACCTCATACATATTTTAAAAACAAAAATCAAGACGGCAGCTCAAGCCCCTCACCTCAGAACCCTGCGGTGGCTCCCACCTCCCCAGCACCCCCTGACAACCCCTCTCACTAGCCATCCTTGACTGCTGGCTCCTCGGTCCAGAGGCTGGGACTGACTGCCCAAGTTGTGGTCTGCCTCCTTCCAGGGCAGCGTCCAGGAAAGGCCCGTGCTCCTCCCGGCAGCCCGACAGTCCTAGAAACTGACACGTTCCTCGGGGCCAGCGAGCAGCATGGTGGTTAAGGCAGCTGAGTCCCACATGGCCGACCGCAGTTCGTCCCTGGCGGGCAGCTGGAAAACATGCCAGGTCCTGAAAGGAGGGGACATGGAGGAGGAGGGATGTGGTGTGGCCAGCCCTCTTGGGGCGTGTTCTCACTTTCCCTCTGACTCTCCCAGAGAGCATATGGACCCCATAGCAAACTAAGGGGGGAAAGCACCCCCCTTCATGTTTAAACCCACCTCATCTCCCATCAGGGACTCCCATCAGTCCCAACCTCTGTCTCATGCACCCTTCCCTGACCACCTGCCACGGGGCATCTGCCAACTGACTGCAAGCCCGCCTGGATGGGGAGCTCACTCCCATACACATGAGCTTCTTTGGGGGCTCTGAGATTCAACTGCATCGTCTTTTCAAACATTTTATCCTTTCTCCTATGAGAATGAGAGATTCAAGCACCCTCACACCACGGAGTCTCACACAGCGAGTCTCACACAGTGATCGACTGCGGCTTCCCAGCCCATGTCATGGGCGCGTGCCACCTCCCCACACACCCCGTGTGCAGGCTGACTAGGGAACCGGACCCAGAGCTTCCATATGGATCCAATATGCTGGAAGTGCGCTCCTGCTGTGCCACGGAGCTGGCAGAGGCGCACCTCTGGCCCCTGTCCTGCCTCCCGCAGCCCGTGAGGGAGGCCCGCATGTGGACTTCGCGCGCCGACTTCCGAGCCTGCAGGCGCGCATCTGTGCCGCCGGCGGAGCGGGCTCGGCCTTTGGAAACCAGGGGAGGATCTGTACCTGCATGAGCTGGCTTTCCCAGCGCGTCTGTCTTCTTACCAGGGCGGCTGGGTCCTCCCGCCTCCGGAGCAACATGGAGCTGCGGAGTGGGGATGGACATCCAGGTGTCCCCCCCCCCCACACTCACCCCTGGCCAAGGGCCTGCACCCAACCTCCAAGAGAGCCACCTGCCAAGCCAGGTTTAGCCGCAGCCACCCGCTCCAGCCTTGCAGAAGCCGTGGGCTGTTCTGTTCCCGTTCTGAGTCAGCCTGGAGGGAGACGTGTTTGGAGGGTGCTGGGGAGGCAGTGGCAACTGTGATTTCTGGCTGGGACGAGGCAGTTGTTCTGGACATCGGTCCAAGAAGCTCTTCTTTTCCCTGGCTCTCTAGTCCTCTGTGGCTCCCTAGTGCCTGTGACACCCATGGAAAAGGAGGGCAGCGTGAACTCACAGCAAGGCCTTCCCTGAGCTGCTCTCCACAGGACTTGGCATGTGGTCTGTGTTATCTGCGCACCTACTATGTGCCAGGCAGTATTCTAGAACTGGAGCTACAGCAGGGCTGAGGCAGACCTGAGCCTGCCCAAGGAAGACGTCAAAGCCACAAATGCTGAAAACGGCAACTCCTGGGACCAGTAGATGGCATAATGGTCACGTCGCTGGACTCCCACATGGTCAATAGCAGTTTGAATCCCAGACCTGACAGCTTGAATCTCACACCAGGCATGTGTGCATGTGTGCCCAAAATCCTGAGAGGAGAACGGAGGAGAAGGGATTGCGGTGTGGCCATCCCCCTGGGGACTGATTTCTCACTTTCTGTCTCTCTATCTCTGTCTCTCTGGGTGGGCGAGTGCATGTGCTCTATAGCAAAAATTTCTCTCTAAAAAAAAAAGAAAGAAAGAAAAAAAACAAGGGAAGTGACAACTCACTCTTTTTTTTATTATCATTCCCTAAGGAGAGGCATCAAATTGAATTTAATTAGTTAAGCCACTTAAATTGGTTAAGCTGAATTACAATTAAGTAATTACTTTCGATTAATTAAATTACTCAGGTTTGAGGTTGGAAGCCCCAGAGACAGGAGGGGGACTCTGCCTGGATGAGAGCAAGGGGCTAGAGGGGGCCTCCCACGGGGCACTGCAGGCCACCGCTGGGCACACTCAGGGGACCAGGGCTTCAGGGTGGGGTTCTGCACAGGGCGAGGCGTGATCTGATTCACACTAGGAAGACTGGGGCCAGACCATAACCCCAAGGGAAATGGCTGCAGTCCACCAGGCTGACCCCCGGGAGGGTTCGGGCTCCCAACCAGAGACTTCCCTAAGTACCCAGCACATGTGTGGTCCTGATCCAGGCTGGCTAGGGCAGGGAGGGTCATGCATACAACTCTGTGAGCGTACTCGCTCTCTCATGGGACAAATAAACTTTATAACAACAATAACAATGAAGAGCCGCGTCACTCTCGGCCAACTCCGCAGTGCAGTGGGTAAGGGCTATGCCAGGAGCTGGATCCCACATGGCTGGCCACGGTTTGAATCCCAGCCCTGATGGCTCAGAACACATTCTAGGCTCCTGTGCACACACACCCGGAACGCCAGC
>NW_006198617.1:377023-388230 GCF_000334495.1 Tupaia belangeri chinensis | reverse complement strand
GGAATCAGAAATGAGGGGAAGGGACTGTGGCATGACCACCCCCACTGGGGTGCTTTCCCACTCCTGGGCATGCGCATGTGCTCATGAGAGAAAACAGTGGGGGAGAGCCCGCAATCCCTTCCCCTTGGGAGTTTTAGTGCCTGCATGCACACACAGGCCCAGCCTGTTCTTCCAGCCACTGGGTCCTAGGCTTGAGCTGTGTGATTGGCCATGTGGGATCCTTCCGCTGTAACTACCCACCACCGGCTAGCCCCCACTCCAGCAACGGAGCACAAAAGAACAAGGTGGTCTTGCTGCCGAGTCTGGGTCTCTGCAGGGGGACGCCCTCTCTCCGCTGAGCCCTGCTGGGGCAACCTCCCTAAGGATTCCACCCACCATTGCCAGCTCTCAGATCAGAAGCCCTGGGTTTGCCTCTCTCCCCAGGCGGTGTGACCTTGAGATGCCACAGTACCTACCGGGGTTCGCTTTCCTCATCCGCAGATCGGGGCTCCTACACTGATCTCACAGGACCACAGGTGGTTTCAGCAGAGTCCTGGAGGACACAGCAGCCCGTTGAGGGTAGGCACACAATGGTACCCATGAGTGACCCTGGCCCACTACCCCACCCACCCCTGGGGCCAGGCTCAAGTTAACACTTCCCCCAAGTTGCCTTTATTTTTTAAGAGGTCCCCCCCCCCCTTAGCACATGTGCTCTCACCAAAGAGAGAGAGAGAGACAGTGAGAGGGAAAGTGAGAAATCACTCCCCAGGGAGATGGCAACACCGCAATCCCTTTTCCTCCATTCTCCTCCCAGGATCTTGGCACGCACACACATGTGCCCGGTGTGATATTTGAGCCACCCAGTAGAGGACTTGAACTGCGGTTGGCCCGTGGCAGTCCAGCAACATACCTGCTGCCATCTGCCTCCCCCAAAGTTGCCTTTAAACCAGAACCTGTCTGCCTGAGCTGGGCTTGTCATTTTTGGTCTCAGGGCTAGAGGTGTCTGTCCTGCAACTGCACGGTCCCCCAAGCTGCTCTGGCTGGTGGGGACACACCTGCCATCTTGGGGTCCTGGAGCCCCTGAACAGAGTAGGGGCAGAGCTTGGCCATGCTCCGCTGGAGCCCTCTAGGACCCCGTCTGTGGACCACCTTCACAGAGGCACTGTGCCCCCCAGGCTCAGCTTCGTTGGGTGTGAAGTGGGGCCGAGAGGCCTCTGCCCAGCTGCCCTGTGGGGGTGTCAACGAGTCTCAGGGTACAGGCTGGGGAGGGTGGGGCCCGATCACCCTGCAGTCTTCCATCCCCTCACTTTCCCTTTTTGGCCTGCTTGCCGGGAGTTCCCTTTAGACTTCTCGGCTGGGAGCGGGAGGAAGGGTCCCTGTGTGCAGAGGGGGTGGACAGTTCCTGCAAAGCGCGTGGGAGAACTTATGGGGTAGGGCCCAGGGCTTGGCGTCCGGCTGGGGTGGCCTCCTGTGGCAGCTTCTGCAGTGGGAAATGGGACACTGCCACTTGGGAGCCACTCGAGCTTCTTCCCAGTAGGAAGGGGGCAGCTGCTGGCCGGCCAACCCACCCTCCATTACTGCGCCTCCTCCCTCAAAGCTCATGCCCACTGTCTCCACCCTCATGAGGTCTTCCCTATCCCCACTGAAAAGAGGTACCCAGTGGTGGCAGGTGCTACAGTACCTGGGCCTGCCCTGGGAATCATGGCCTTCGGGTGTGGCTATGAACCCCCAGCCACTGCGGTTCTGCCCAGGACTCCCGCTGCACCCTGCTGCTGGCCTGAGTGGGAGGTTGGCCATGGGGTGCAGGCTCCTCAGAGCAGCCCTGGGCAGGGATCTCGGGGGAGGGGTTGTGGCCAGGCCTCCTGCTGGACAGAGCTCCAGTTCACAGGCTGCCTGCTGACTGCCCTCTATCGGCTCCGGCTCCGCTCCCCGCAGCGCTCCCCGCAGCGCTTCCCAGGAGGGCTTCACCGAGCCTGCTCTCCTGGCCAAGGGCAGTGGGGGAACCTGATAGCCCGTCCAAGTGCACCCCGGGAGCCCCCAGCGGGCAGCACAGGAGCTAAGAAGTGCGTGGCTGGCGAGGCGGTGGTGCAGCTGAAACATGGTGCTGGGCCCACCTGGGAGGGTCCGGGTTCGGGGTTCGAGTCTCGGAGTCTCCCTGGACGAGCCGGGTGCATGTGCTGTGTGGCCTGTGATCAGGCTGGCTGAGGCTGGAGGTGGATTGCAGCGTGAGAACCCTTAGGGGCACCTGTCTCTGTCTCTCTGATGGAGAAAATAAGAAATAAACACAGTGCTCAGTAATGACCCCTGGTGCTGCGGCAGGGTCCTCCCTGCCCCGGTGACACCCCCCCCCACGCACTCTCCTGGCTCCTGTAGTCTGGGTCCTGCCCCCCCACCAGTCTTAGCCTTTCTGTAGCTCTGCTTTCCCTCCTGCTCCTGCCGGCTGCAGCCCCCACCGCCCACTCACGCATCAGCTGTGTGGTCTTGGGCTAGTCCCTACACCGCCTGGTCCTCCGAGTGCTCAGCCCCAAGTGCGGGGATCTGTGGCCTTCCCACGGCCAAAGCCCCGAGACCGACTGGGCTAGGAATCCCAGGTCTCATGGTGCTGGCCAGACATCTATGGGAGGCAGGGCTGAAGGCTGGGGGGGTCAGGCGCCTTCATCAAGGGATCTGGGGTGAAGGCTGCTGGGGCGGGGTGCTGCCCTCCTGGTTGACGGTCCCAGGAGAGTCCTTGTGGGGCTGTCAGTCATCCGTCTTAGGCCAAAGCACGTGGAGGGTGGGAAGGGGTGAATGGAGGGGCCACCGACAGAGTTGGGGAAGGGCACCCCAGAAGTAGAGCACATTGTGCTGCTCACACCCCACAGGCTGTGCCCCTGTCACACGGTCCCCTCTGGGCCCCCGGAGCCTGGGAAGGTAGTCCTCCTACAGACCCCCAGGTACCCCACACTCCTAACACCCCATGACCGCACACGAGAGGAATCAAGGTGGGCTCAGGGCCCTGCGCGGTGCCGTGGTGACACTGAGGCTGGCCCACGGGGAGGTCCCTAGTGAGGGGTGGACGTGGATGCACAACCATGTGGGGCTGGCTGAGGCTGGGGTGGGCCAGGGTGTCAAGACCTGCCGTGGGTCCTTGCTCTCTCTCTTACTCATGGGAATTACAAAAGGACCAGCCCTGTGGCCTGGTGGTTGGGGGGCCTGGCTCCTACGTGGCTGACTGAGGGGATCAAAGCCTGACCCTGATGGTTTCGAAAACATGCCGAGTACATGTGCGTACATGCCCCACGCCCCAGCTGCACGGAGGAGGAGGGCTTGTGGTGTGCTTTCTCTCTCTTCTTCTGTCTCTCTGTCTCTCTTTGGCAAGTACACGTGCCCTCTGGAAACAGAAAAAGAACTGGAGGAGCCCTACCAATTCCCACCACGAGTTGGGAGGACAAAATGTTACTAGGCAGAAACAGGATTCTTCTTTTGGCGAGTCTTTGTATGAGAAAATACGTGGAGGATTCTGTGGGTGTGCTCTGGGGTCGTGCCAGGGGGGCCCACATGGCACAGGGAGACGTGGGAAGCTGAAGTTTTTCTGGTCTGGTCCAGAGCATCCTGGGGTGGGGAGCGGTGGAGGAAGGGACGAGACGTGGCCAGAGAGAGGAGACCCTCACCACGAAGCCCATCCATCTCCAGTCCTCAGCGAGGGTCTAAGCCACTCTGTGGCTGGGAGGGGTGTCGGCGAGCAAGGAGAGGGTGCTGGGCGGGCGTGGGGCTCACAGGCAGAGCCACAGAGAGGGACACTGGAGCAAGGGAGGGGAGGGGGTCTAAACACCTCCTGGGAATTTCAGGAGGAGGGTGGAGAAAGTCCAATTTCCCTCTTAGGGAGTCGAGAGGTTTCATTTTAAATACTAGCGGGGTGTCCAGGAGGCAGCGGGCCGGCTTCCTTTCACCCCACGTGTGTTTGAAGGCTGGCCCCAGGCCGGGCGTGGACACGGGCGTCCTTGCGCGTTTCATCGGCAGCCGTCGGCTCGGCTGCTGGCTGGCGCTGGCTGCACACGCTCGCCCCAGCAAATAGCCCATTCCTGTGAGGCGGCTCGGGTGGCATTTCAGATTTTAGACCATTTCCTTGGGCAGGATTCCCAGAACAGAAGTGGGGCAAAGGGAAGCACATTTTCCTGCAAGGGCCATGGGGTGGATAGCCGTGGCATGGACAGCTGTGTTGCAGACAGCCGCGCGGCCTCCTGGCTGAGTGGTCAGCAAACCCGCCACCTGCAGAGCCCACGAGAAACCTTTTACTGCTGGGAGGGTGGGCTAGTTTGGCTTCGTCTTTGTGTTGTTGTTGTTAGAGAGATTTTTGCTACAGGGAGCTGCACTTGCTGGAGAGAGAGAGACAGAAAGTGAGAAATCGCCCCCGGGGGGATTGCCACGCTGCAATCCCTTCTCCTCCCTTCTCCCCTTGGCACTTTGGGCATGCATGCACACGCACAATCGGCCTCAGTTTCAAGCTGCCTGATCCAAGACTCAAACCATGGTTGGTTATGTGGAAGTCCAGTGCCCTAACCACTGTGCCACCTGCTGGTCCCCTCCTTGGAGTTTTCTTCTTCTTTTTTTCCTGGCAAGAGGGCACATGGGCTCTCCAGAGAGACGGAGAGAAGGAGAAGGCTGGCTCTGAAGGCTTGGGAAAGTGCACTGGCACATGTAGGCTTGTGCCCAAGTCCCGGCAGGACGGGCGGTGAAGAAGGGACTGTGGTATGACCATACACCACTGCGGGCTGCTTTTGGCTTGCTCTCTCTGGCTCTGGCCAGCCCATCTTGCAGTGGTTAAGTGCTGATCATGGAGAACCAGATCCCACACGGCCAACTGTGGTTTGAGACCCGGTTTGCGCTTGAAAAACAGCAGATACACATGCGCGTGTGCCCCGGGTTCTGACAGGATGAGAAGCAGGGGAGAAGGGCTGCGGCGTGACCGCGCCCTGTTGGGGTGATCCCTGTCTTCCTGGTGAGTGCACCCACTGACGAGAGACGACGGACTCACGCGTTTGAAGATGTTTTGTGAGTTTTAATTGATGGTAACGATTGCCCTTATCCAGTATCAAATTAGTTCATCTTCCAGGCTGGCTCCCGAGCCCTTGGACATGGCCGGGAGGTCTCTGAGAGTACAGCTGCTGAAAGGTTTGCCAAGGTGCTCCAAACTTGAGCCTTGCTCTAAGAGCCCAAGGCCCTTCTCATGAGAAGTGGGTTTTTGTTTTCTTCTTTTCCCCCAATAATTATTTTATTTAACTTCATTTATTTATTTTAATTTGACCAGAGACGCAGAGAGAGAGAGAGTGTGAGAAAGTGAGACAGCAAGGCGCCAGGTCCAGGACTTAAACCGCGGTCAGCCATGTGGGAGTCCAGCGTTCTTAGCCACTACACCAATGCGAAGTGGTCTTTAACAGCCACAACCTGGGTTCAAGGGCTACCCTGTGTTACTGTGCGAGTCATCGTTTCTACGTCATTATGTCTTCTTTCTTTTTACTAGAGGGTGTGTGCATTCGCCAGAGAGAGGCAGGGAGAAGGGGAGAGGAGAAAGCGTCTCCCATGGAGACGGTCATGCTACAACCCCACCTCTTCCATCTTCTTCCTTGGGATTTTGGGCACACACACACGCGCACACGCACCTGCACACACACCTGGTATGATTCTCAAGCTGCTGGGTGTGGAGCGTGAACCATACCGTCGGCCACGTGGCATCCGGTTGCCTTAACCACCAGGCCACAGAGCAGACCCTGCGTCATTATTTCAAACTGGTGCTTTTGGTTAAAATCGAGGCCTGCCAGACTTTCACTTAGCTGCTGGAATCTATCTGCATCTTCTTTCTCCAGGCAAGAATCTGGCTCTTTATAACACTGGATTAATATGAAGGGACTTCAAAAAGTTTATGAAAAATGGAATTAAAGAATGAGTATAGTTTGGTGCAAATAAATTGAAATTCCTGTTTTGGCCACAGGGTGTGTTCACAGGCCAGAGACGGAGAGACAGAGACAGAGACAGAGAGAGGAGAAAGTACCACCCAGTGGGGCGTGGTCACACCACAATCCCTTCTCCTCTATCTCTGATCCTGTTGAGACTTGGGGCATGCACACACATGCACTTGGTGGGTTTTCAAGCCACTAGGGTCCAGGATTCCGACCATGTGGTTAGCCAAGTGGAATGTGCCTCCCTTAAGCACCTGGCCATAGGACTAGCCACATAGTTTTTACATAGTACTCATTTTCCATAACATTTTTGAAGATCCCTTGTAGAGTTACAAAGCCGTGTACTTGAATCCACTGTATTTGCACAAAACAACAAAACAGTACCACCACCACCACCACCACCACCACCACCACCACCACCACCAATGCAATGACCGGAAACCGTTTGAAGTGATTTTTTTCAGGGCCCGCAGGTGGCGTGGTGGTTATGGCACTGGACTCCCACGTGGCCAGCAAAGTTGGAGCCCCAGACCTGACAGCTTGCAAACCTTGCCTGGAGCATGCGTGTGTACTCCAAATCCCAGGAGGAGAATGGAGGAGAAGGGATTGCGGTGTGGCCATTCCCCTGGGGGTGATTTCTCATTTTCCCTCTCTCTGTCTCTCTCCAGCAATTGCACATGCCCTATGGCAAAAATTTTCTTAAAAAAAATTTTCCCCCTGCATTTCTTTTTTTTTTTTTGAGGGGGGGTACATTGTATTAGAGATGTGTAATTAAAATAAGGTGCTTTTTTTTTTTTTTGAGAGGATTTTGCTATAGAGAGCATACGCTTGGCAGAAAGAAGAAATCACCCCCCAGGGGGGATGGTCACGCCGCAATCCCTTCTCCTCCATTCTCCTCTCAAGATCTTCGGCATGCACGCACACGTGCACGGCGTGAGTTTAAGCCATAGGGTCAGAGACCACTAACCCGCGCTCAACTCCTTGGGAGTCCAGCGGCCTAGCCATTACGCTAACTGCTGGTCCCAAATTATGGTACTTTAAAGTCTCTTGAGGGCCAGCTGGTGGATGTCGGATAAAGTGGCTGGATCCCACATGGCTGACTGTGCTGTTCAAGTCCCAGGCCTAGTAGCTTGAAAAACATGCTGGGCACTTAGCGTGTGCCCCAAATCCCCAGGGAGAGCGGAGGGGAAGGGACTTGATATGGCCATGCCCCTGGGGGTGGGTACTTTCTCACTTTCCTTCTCTCTCTATCCCTGTCTCTGGTGTGCACACATGCCCTATAAGGAAGAATGGATGGAAGGATAGAAGGAAAGGACAGAGAAAGACAGACAGAAAAAGACTCCCTTGAGGACCGGCTCTGTCCCGGCCTGCGGGACCGTGGAACAGGTTCCCTGGGGGAGGGAGTGAGAGATGGGACAAACACACGCACACACACACAAGGCGCTGGTCAAGTCGTCGACTTCCATCTACTTCCATTTATTCAGGAAAAATGGCGAGTTACATAGAGCTGGTGAGCACCAATTGGCTGCCCGAAATGCAAATGAGATAGAACAGCATGAACCAATCATTGATGTGGGTGGATCTCTCCCGTTGCCTAGAAACCCAACCACTTCCGGGGAGAAAGGTTGGTCACATGATTTGAGAAAAGATTTGCTCAGTGAGGAAGTGAAGCCTAATGGTTTCCAAGATGGTGGATAGCTCGAGATGGCTTCCGTATGCAGTGCTCGCCACACGGCTCCATGAGCTGGTGGTTGAGGCAGCTGGGTCACACAGAGCTGACATGGTTCAAGTCCTAGGTCTGGCAGCTTGAGGAACACCCTGTGTGTGTGTGTGTGTGTGTGTGTGTGTGCATGTGTGTCCAAGATCCAGAGAGGAGGGAGGTGGAGGAGAAGGGATGGAGGCATGGCTGCCCCCATGGAGGGTGCTTTCTCCTTCCCCCGTCAGTGTGTCTCTCTGGTGAGCACAGGTGCCCTCGGCAAAGAGAAAAAGTCCCTTTCTCTATGTGGTTGCCAAACCAGGATACACAGGTTCGTTTGTTTCTCTTTGCTTTCAGCGTTTAGGGAATGTATAAAAATTTCATTTTGTAAATACATAGGCACTTACATGGTCCTAAATCAAATCTGCAAAGCGAGTTATAGTTGGAAGAGTCCAGCTTCTATCCCTGTCTGTTCTCCCTGCCCCACTCCTCCCCACAGAGCACCCACGTATCGGGAATGGAGAGTGCGGCGGCGGGGAGACACGAAGCCCTGCAAGCCCGACCCCAGTGGGAGGGTCCCAGCCTGTGCCCGGAGACCTCCCTGAGTGCACTGGGCTCACATTGCCCGTGACCTGGGCTGGCTGGCGTGGATCACAGCCTCAAGACCCTGTGGGGCATGCTGGCTCCATCTCTCTCTCATGGTGAAAAAGCTACCTAATTATTACGTATGGCTTGTCTTTCCTGGTAGTCGCAACACAGTCACCAATCTGTCAATATCCAAACCATTGGGGGGGCGGCCCTGCCCCTCCCCTGGAATCTGGGGGTCTTATGACTGCTTCAGCTCACAGGGGGTAGCACTAAGCATCCTTGGGGACCCTCACGTTGGGTAGTGAAATGCCATCGAGCCTCTGCCTGGCTCACTTGGAGCCTCCTGAGCCACCATGGGGAGAAGTTCAGCCACTCTAAGACCCCGTTGTGGGAGAGGCCGTATGCAGGCACCCGCCTGGGTCCTGGCTGAGCCCACTCCCAGCCACTGCCAAGCACCAGCTGTAGGTGGATGGGCTGACCTCCATCAATGCCATGTGGCAGAGTAACCCACCCAGCCAGCCCCGGCCGAGTTCCCGACCCACGAAATCATTTCTCTGATAAAACAATTGCTCAAGCTAGCTGGCAGGGTTGCTTATTGTGCCGCAATAGACTATGGGGACAGCCTCCCTTTTTCTCTGTAGAGGTGTGTGCCCTCCCCGTTACTAGAGAGATGCAGCTAGCATCTGACAGCATTCTCGTCCCGTGCTCCTCCCTAGGCCGTGTGTTCTGGCTGCTGCTCCGGGAGACTCAGCACACAGCTGGCTTTTGCTTTGTTAGCCAATCGAACAATCTCTTTTCTATTAATAGGTGAGTTAAGACCGCATAATCAATATGTTTAGCCTCAGTTCTATTTTTTTATGTTACATTTATACCTATGAATGTAAGTCTGTTAAACAAATTGTCCTTAGTACGGTTTTTATTTTTCTCTTTTATTATATCTTTTGGTCCTTAGGAAGGTTCATATTTTTGTTCAAACGATTACTTTCTTCTTTCTTTTCTTTTTTCCTTTTTTTTTTGTCAGAGAGTACATGCACTCTCCAGAGACAGAGAGAGAAAACCCTCTCAATGGGCTGTGGTCTTGCCACCATCTTTTCTCCTCTGGTTTTCCATCCTGTCGGGATTTGGGGCAAACACGTGCTTGTGTCTGCCAGGGCCGGGATTTGGCGCACGCGGTCAGCCATGTAGGATCTGGCTGCCTCAGACCACTGGGCCGGGTCTTTTCTATACGTTTAACGCTCACCACCAGCCCTCACGGACGCTTCCTGAGTCACTTTGTTGTCTGAAGCTTCTTTTCTAACAGGGTCCCTAGAAGGTGCTCAGAACAGCATCCTGGGTACTCTTGAATCTTGACCGCTGCCAGGCCTCGCTGCTTGAATATCAGTGTGAGTACAGAGATGCCGTCTCAGCTCACACTCTGTCCTTAACAATGCACACACCCACTCCCTCACCCTCTGGCGTGAAGTTGGTGTGGGTAAGTCTAAAGGACTACCTGAATTTCCTGATGGGCGACTCGATCATTTCCTGAATTTTCCTGGATTCTCACCGGCATCCATAGAACTGCATCATAGAATAAGCTTCTCTATGGATGTTCTGGTCAGTTTTTCCAGATATACAACAGTGCTTCAAGTTGTGTGTTTGTTCAGTTTGTTGCTATAGGGCACATGTGAGGGGAGAGAGAGTGAGGCGAGAGAGAGAGAGAGAGAGAAATCATGCCCCTGGGGGATGGCCATGCCACAATCCCTTCTCCTCTATTCTCAAGATTTTAGACATGCACATGGGTGCTTTTCAGGCTGCCATGTCCGGGACTCAAACTGTGCAGTTGGCCATGTGGGATCCAGTTGCCAGCCACCTGCTGGCCCTCAGGTTCTTGCTGTTTGATTCCTGAGCTTTAGTTTCCTTCAACAACTACTATTATACATATGCTAGACCATTTGCCTGTCGTCCAGTCATTTTTTCCTCAGTCCTCTATAGCTTGTCCATATATTTTTGTTTTAAATTGTCCCACCATTTTCTTTTCTTTTCTTTTTTATTTTTTTGAGAGAGGGAGAATTTTGCTACAGGGTATGTGTGCTTGCTGGAGAGACAGAAAGAGACAGACGTAAAGTGAGAAATCACCCCCACCCCACCCCACAGAGGGGATGGTCACGCCACAGTCCCTCCTCCTCTATGCTCCTCTGGGGATCTTGGGCACGCACACACACATGCCTGGCATGTTTTAAGCCACCGGGTCCAGGACTGGAACTGCGGTCAACTACGTGGGAGTCCAGCGACGACATAATCATTATACCCTCTGTTGGTCCCATCCACCACTTTATCTTCTAATTCTCATTTCTTATCTCCCAAGATTATTGGCCCTGGTGTTCCTTCCAGTTTAACCTTCATTCTTTTTTTATTTTTTTTTTGAGAGGTTTTTACTATAGGGTGCGTGCACTTGCCAGACAGACAGAGAGAGACGTAGAGACAGAAAGCGAGAAATCAGGCCCCAAGGGGAAGGCCACGCCGCAATCCCTTCTCCTCCATTCTCCTCTCAGGATCTTGGGCACGCACGCACATGCACCCGGCGTGAGTTTAAGCCATCGGGTCCGGGACTCGAACCACGGTCGACTACATGGGAGTCCAGCGACATAGCCATTACGCTAACTGCTGGTCCCAACCTTCATTCTGAAATGAAGTTTTCTTTTATTTCTATTCTTTCTTCCTGTGTTTGCGGGCATGCACATCTGGAACCATTCATTATCTGTCAGGGTACTTTTTTTGATTCCCATTTCCTTACAATAACCATATACATAATCTCCAACAGAGAGCGTTACATTCTTTTGTTTATTAAATGTTCCTTTGCTTTGCCCAACTGTGTACTCTACCACCCATTTCCTTCCCTCAGTCTCAGGTAATTACACTTATTCTCTCTTTTTTTTTTTTTTGCAGAGTTTTTTTTTTTTTTTTTCGCTATAGGGCACGTGCGCTCGCCAGACAGACAGAGAGAGACATAGAGACAGAAAGCGAGAAAT
>NW_006198617.1:371209-376808 GCF_000334495.1 Tupaia belangeri chinensis | reverse complement strand
AACCTTTTTTTTTTTTTTTTGAGAGAGATTTTTGCTATAGAGCACATATGCTCGCTGGAGAGACAGAAACAGGGAAGTGAGAAAGCACCCCTGGGAATACAGCCACACCGCAGTCCCTTCTCCTCTATCCTCCTCTCAGGATCCTGGGCACGCACACACACGCACCTGGCCTGTTTCAGGTCGCCAGGTCTGGGACTTGAACTGCGGTTGGCCATGTGAGAGTCCAGAGACATAACCACTACGCCATCTGCTGATCCCAATATCTTCAAATCTTTCAACTTCTGCCAGAAAGTGCAGGCATTCGGCACATATGGAACAGAAATAGGCATGCGTCTTCAAAGTCTGCCTCCCTTCACTGAATTGAACCTCTTTACCTTCCCACCGACAGTGTGAGTGGTTCCCTTTCACCGGCCCTACCAGCATCTGTCGGTCTTTATTTTTTAAATCTTAGCCATTGCAGCTGGGGTTAGAAGCTATCTCATTGTGGTTTTAGTTTGTATTTCTCTTCTGATAAGAGATACTGGACATCTTGTCTTTTGGCCATTCGTATGTCTTCCTTGGACAGTTGTCTAGTCAGCTCATTTGCTCATTTTTAAGCTGGGTTATTATTATTTTTTTTTATGAGTGCGCTGCCTGAGCTCCCTCTGTATTCTGGTTATCAATCCCTGTCTGAGGTATAATTTGCACATATTTTCTCCCTCCTGAGAGCTGTCTCTTTAATTATTACCTCCTTTGCTGTGCAGAAGCGTTTTAGCTTGATGCAGTCCCACGTGTCTGTTTTCGGGATTGTTGCTTGTGCTTTATTTAAGACACATTTGCCTACCCTAATGTCTTTTAGGGTTCTCCTGGGGCCAGCAGATGGTGTAGTGGTTAAGGTGTTGGACTCCCACATGGCTGACTGTGGTCTGAGTTCTGGACCTGGCAGCTTGAAAATCACACCAGGGGTGTGTGTGTGCGTGTGTTTGTGTGTGCATGTGTGTGTGTGTGCGTGTGTGTGTGTGTATGTGTGTGCACGTGTGTGTGTGCCCAAAATCCCAGGAGGAGAATGGAGGAAAAGGGATTGTGGCATGCCCATCCCCCGCTCGGTGCCAATTTCTCGTTCTCCTCTCTGTCTCTCTCTCTCTGGCGAGTGCATGCTCCCTGGGGCAAAAATCTTATTAAAATAAATAAAGAAATAAATGAAAGAGTTCCCCTGTTTTAATTTGTGGCTTTGCATTTCAGTCTTCCCATGGTAACCTTGAAGATGGCTCTGCCTGGGACAGAGGAGAGACCCTGGTCCTGAGTCCCGGCTCTCTCAGCCCACACCAGACCCTGTGTGGGCAAGAACAACTTTCGTAGACGTCAGCCACCGAGCTCTAGGGTTTCTGTGAACACGCAGCTTGTCCTAGCCTGACTTACACATGGAGGGAAGTGCTGTCATCGCAAATTCCTGAAATAGGTGGCCCTGGCTTAGCAGCGTAGTGACAGATGGACAGGAAACTGACCTTAGAGACAGATCTGAGGGAGGCAGAGAGAAGCCACCAGCTAAGCCCTCTCCTGTGACTCTTCGGAAGGCAGAGCAGCTCCTGAATTTACAGTCTGGAGGGAGAGGGTGGGGAGATGAGCAGTGTCTAGCCCCTACTGCAGGCTGAGTCTGGCAATAATTATAAGAAAGGAATCGGCACAGAAGGGAAACAAGACTGACCACAGTGGCACAGCGGTGAGAGGCTCAGGGCTCTGCAGTGCCAAGGGCCCCGGGAGGTCTCGCTCTGTGTGCCAGGTACATGCGCGTGCCCGCGGTCCTGGCTGGCTGAGGCTGGAGGAGGATCGCAGCGTGAAGGCCTGGTTGCCTGGCTCTCTCTCTCGTAGAAGAAATAAGTACACCTTTTCTTTTCTCAGTTTTTTTGCCATAGCGTACGTGTGCTTGCTGGAGAGAGGGAGACAGACAGAGGGGAAGTGGAAGATCACTCGCAGTGGGGACGGCCACACTGCAATCCTCTCTCCTCCATTCTCCTCTTGGGATTTTTAGGCACTCATGCCCTATGTGATTTTCAAGCCCCTGGGCCAGAGACTGCAGCTGGCCATGTGGAAATTCAGCACCTTAACCACCATGCCACTTGCTGGCCCTTGATAAATACACTATTTTTTTTTTTTTTAGAAGATTTTGCTATAGGGGGCGTGCGCTTGCCAGACAGAGACAGAAAGCCAGAAATCACCCCCCAGGGGAGATGGCCACACCGCAATCCCTTCTCCTCCATTCTCCTCTCGGGATCTTGGGCACGCACGCACACGCTCCTGGCGTGAGTTTTAAGCCACTCGGTCTGGGACATGAACCACGGTTGACTACATGGGAGTCCAGTGATGTAGCCATTACGCTAACTGCTGGTCCCAGATAAATAAATTTTTTTTTTGAGAGAGAGATAATTTTGCTATAGGGCGCAGGCTACTCACCAGAGAGAGAGACAGAAAGGGAGAAATCACCTCCCAGGGGGATGGCCACACTGCAATCCCTTCTCCTCCATTCTGCTCTCAGGATTTTGGGCACATACGTACATGTGCCTGGCATGAGTTTTAAGCCTCTGGGTTCAAGACCTGAACTGTGGTCGACTATGTGGGAGTCCAGCGATATAACCATTATACTATCTGTTGGTATCAACAAATAATATGGCATCAATAATTCTTCTTTTTAGAAAAAGAATTGGGACCAGCAGGTGGTGTGGAGGAGGTTAAGGTGCTGGATACCACATGGCCATGGCACAGCTCGCGCCCCGGACCTAAACCTGAGGAAGATGTCAGGCGCATGTGTGCACACGCTCAAAGTCCCGAGAATACAGGAGAAGGGATCGTGGGTGGCTAGTCCCCTGGGGGGGGGTGTGATTTCTCACTTTTCTCTTTATCTTTCCGGTCAGTGCACATACCTTAAAGCAAAAAAAAAAAAAAAAAAAAAAAAATTCAAAAGTTAGAATAAGTCAGGCATTCAGAACAAAGCAGGGCTGAAAAAATTTAGTTATTGATATTTCTAAACTCCTAACAGTAAGCAATGGCATTTTAAAAGAAGCCCAGCAAAACCTCTCCCGAGATTAATGTAACACTGAGCAAAGTGATACATCGACGTGTGTGGGTGTCCCGCCTCTCACTCCAGACTCAGCCATTCTGGTGAGCAGAAGAGGCCTGTGGGTGATCGAGCGAAGCCTGCGTGTGAGGACTATTTCTTGTGAAGCACTTTGGGTGTAGAAACTGCCACAGAAAATGGTCTGGCGGCAACTAGAGTAGAATCTTACTGGGCTTTTTTTTTTTTTTTTAAAGAATTATTTTTAGTTAACTCTATTTATTCATTTATTTAAATGTGGCCAGAAAGGATCAGAGTGAGAGAAAGAGAGAGAGAAAGCTAGAAAGCAAGCCACCAGGTCGAGAACTCGAACCGCAGTTGGCCATGTGGGAGTCCAGCACCCTTAATCACCACGCCACCTGCTGGCTCCCTATGAGGTTTTTAAAGGGAGTATAATTGCAATAAAACCCCATGTTTGGCCTCTGATGACTTGACATTTAAAATGGGATTAGAATGCTGGCCCCATAGCCTAGCAGTTAAGGGATCCGGATTCCACATGGCTGACTGTGGTTCAAATCCTAGCCCTCGTGGCTTGCAAAACACACTGGGCAGATGTGCATGCATGCCCCAAATCCCAATAGGATGGAGAAAGGAGAAGGGATTGTGGTGTGACCACGCCCCATTGAAGGATGATTTCTCCCTCTCATCTCTCCCGTCTGTCCATCTTTTTCTGGCAAGTCTATGCACCCTCTCCCATGTTTTAAATAAAAGGAAGTACATACAATGGGAGTAGATGACATTAGGGCCTTTGCACTTCTAGGAGTCAGGAAATAGGCTGAGAAAATGGAGAATCTCACTTCAGATAGACCCAGAAGGAAAAGAAACAGAAGGAGAAGAACACCCCAAAAAGCAGAGCAAGAAGCCACGGAGAACCCTGGATGAGAGCTTCTCCCAGAAAGAAGCAGCATCGAGACTGATGAAGGCACATATCCCACCTCAAGACAGGGGTTGGCCAGAGCGAGCCTGGTGGGCCTCAGAATAGCCGTGAACGCTGGGCTGTCTAGACAGGCTCCGAATGGCTATCAGGTCCCTGTTCCACTGTAGTGTGCAGGGGTTGTGGGAAGCGCCAGGTAGCTTGACATCTTAGCTCAGAGGGCTACTCAGGAGCCTTACAGACCAGTGACATCATGTAGCGATCCCATCCCTGCTGGGGGCAGAGAGAGACGGACAGGTTTTACCTGTCCAGGACCCTGTTCTATGTGTAGGAGAAGGGGCGCACAGGGGTATTTGGTGACTAAAGGGATTATTATGGCAGAGACAACTAGTCTTCACTGGTTTTCTGGTCTCCTTCATTACTCAGGGCCCGAGCAGAAGTGACCTGTGTTAGTTCCACGTTGAGACAGCTAAGAGCTGGTTCACCTCCTCCGCCCCTTTCTCCCTTGGTGGTGGAAATCGTGTGGAGATAGTGGAGCCCAGGATAGAAGCTGCTTGGGTGCCAGAGTCACTGTGTGGAGGAGGCTGCATGAGACAGTCACTTGTGGCCTGAGCTGTGACGAGGAGATGAACCTTAGTTTGATTAAACCAAGATGGTGGGGTTTTGTTACCACAGCCTAACTTAGCCTGTCTTGGCCAACACAGGTGTGTGTTTCTTTTTGCGCAGAGTAGAGAGCCTACCAACTACATTAGTTAGTAGCACATTTTAAAAACGTTAAAAGCTAGGCCGGCAGGTAGTGTGGCGGTTAAGGTGCTGGACTCCCACATGGCCGACTGCAGTTTGAGTCCTGGACCTAGGGTTTGCTTTCTCACTTTCCCCAACACCCCAGTACCACCTGCCCTGGCCCCACCCTATGAGCACATGCGCCTTATAGCAAATTAAAATAATAATAATAGGGATCAGCAGATGACACAATGGTTACGTTGCTGGACTCCCACGTAGTCAACTGTGGTTCGAGTTTCGGACCTGGCAGTCTAAAACTCATGCCGGCGCATGTGCATGCATGGAGGAGAAGGGACTGCCATGTGACCACACCCCCTGGGGGTGATTTCTGGCTTTCTGTCTCGCTGGTGAGCACATATCCTCTATAGCAAAAACCTCTCAATGATGATAATAATGATAATAATAAATAAAGTTAAATAAATAATTCTAAACAAGAGCGGTTTAATTGAGGTATAGCTTACGGACAATAATATTCACCAGTTTGGGCTGACGGGTTGGTAAAGATAGATTGTGTATAACCACAACCGCAATTGCGATTTGGAAACGTTCTTCACCCCAAACAAGAAAGGTCCCCCTTGCCCATTTGTAGGAGACCTCCTCTCCCAGCCCCAGCGAGCGTGAACTTGTTCTGTCACTGCGGCTTTGCCTTTTCCAGGTATACTGCATGTAGCTTTTTGTGTTTTGCTGTATTCTTTTTTTTTTTGTTTTAAGTTTATTTATTTTACCAGAATTCACAAGGAACTCAAGCAGCTGTTCTGGAAAAAAGACGATCAATGCTATTAAAAGATGGGAGAATGAGTTGAAAAAACCACTCTCTAAAGATGACATACGAATAGCTAAAAGGCATATGAAAA
>NW_006198617.1:369496-370830 GCF_000334495.1 Tupaia belangeri chinensis | reverse complement strand
AACAGATGAATGGATAGAAAAACTGTGGCACATATACTCAATGGATTACTATTCAGCCATTAAAAAAAAAAAAAAAGCAGAACAGAACCCTGGCTTTTGACAGGAAGTGAATGAATATGGAAGATCTACTGCTGAGTGAAGCAAGCCAGGCTATGAAGGAGAGGCATTGTATGTCCCCACTTAATATATACCAAGTGTCTGCACTCTGTGACTGAAACTAATTGACTAAAGGATGTAAAAACACAGTATATAGTTGTAAATACCAGATATAGTGTGTGCAAAAGAGGAGGGTCTGAGGAAGGACATTTAGAAGAAAAATACGGAGGCACCTTTAAGAAATGTGGTATTGGGAACCAGCAGTTAGCGTAATGGCTATGTCGCTGGACTCCCACGTAGTCGACCGCGGTTCGCGTCCCGGACCCGGTGGCTTACAACTCACGCCGGGCGCGTGCGCGTGCGTGCCCATGATCCCGAGAGGAGAATGGAGGAGAAGGGATTGCGGCGTGACCATCCCCCCTGGGGGGTGATTTCTCGCTTTCTGTCTCTATGTCTCTCTCTGTCTGTCTGGCGAGCGCACGCACCCTATAGCGAAAATCTCTCTCAAAAAAAAAAAAGAAATGGGGTATTATCTGTTGAAGATATTTTGTAGTTTTATCAACTGTGCTAGGGAGAAATGTTCACATATTGAAATGTTCACTTTGTAAGCTAAATAATGTGATTGAATGTATAAAAGAAAATGAAATAAAAATTTTTAAAAAGTTTATTTATTTAATGGGAGCAAGAAACAGGGAGAGAAAGTCCACCCCTCTCTGTTGCGGCGTTCTATTCCACAGTCGGACATGCCGTCGGCTTATGACCTACCCCCACTGGCGGACCCTGGGCTGTTGCCACTTTTGACTGATGTGAATAAAGATGCTGTGAACACTCGTGTGCAAATTTTACGTGGTCACCTATTTTCTGTTTCTGTTCGGTAATTATTTGAGATTTCTGGACTGTGTGAAAAGTGTCTACAGTATTTAACTTTAGAAGAAACTGCCAAAACATTTTCTAAATACCTACCTATTTTTTAAAAAAAGTTTTTCCCATAGGGTGCGTGCAGTCACCAGACCCAGAGAAGGACAGTTACAAATCACCCCCCAGAGCAGATGGCCATACCATAGTCTCTTCTCTATTCTCCTCTGGGGGAGGTTTTGGACACACATACATGCACACACACACACCATGTGATAATCAAGCTGCTGAGCCTGGGACTCAAACTGTGGTTGACCCTGTGGAATCCAGTGCCTTAACCCCCACACCACCTGCTGGCCCTTCATCTGTTTTTTTTTTTTTTT